>NC_090444.1:261607319-261925396 GCF_031143425.1 Pleurodeles waltl | reverse complement strand
CTAAAAGCCACTGCCATATAAATGTGTGCCCTTCCCCTAGAGGTCCCGGATCCTGGACCAAGACCGGAGCCGTCTTCAGGGGTTGGGACCGGGGCCATATCTCTGCATTGTGTCCACCACCCTCACCCCTGCTGCCTGTTGTACGGGGGCCGTCGGCAGCCGCAGGCCACCGTAGATAGCAGAAGCCGCCGGTTGCCTCATACAGGGAATGGCAGCGGGTGGTACGAGGAGTAGAACAGCGGCAATGACGGTGACACACCACTGCAGGTGGCGCGAGGTGTACAGTATCTGGCGAGTCATGTGAGCCTGCACATAGAGCGGCGCTGCGGTCAGCAAGACAGGAATGTGGGAGAGGGGTGATGACGCAGAAAAAGAGGGTTCGACATATATTCATGTACACTGTGTAACCGACATACATATTGAAGTGTGATTTTAAGTAAAAGAAATAATGTACGAGGGAAATTGTGCCCTCGGGGCAGTTCGCCATCATTATAAACAAGCTCTATTAATCATGAAGTATTAAAAATGTATTGATCCGTCATAATCGCAAATGTATGCCATGATTTCTTGTTTGAAAACTGTTTTGCTTAGCTTAAATTTAGTACAGGCTTTGGCCTAGTTGCTTGGTTTCAAATTCTAACTGCGTGATTCTTTTTTTCTTGAATTAATGAAATATATTCTTGCTTGAAGTTGTATTTTTCCAGTAGAAACTGGCTGGTACACTTATCTCCAAGGTTTCGTGCTAGGCCGGTTACATCCCCTTTGATACAAGGTCAGTCTCTGCAGGTGCGGACAATGAAGGTACAGATAGTAAAATAATTGGCAAACCATGATACAATTTGTGTTCCAAGGCGCCAAGGACAGTGTATGCATAAATGGGCGCTAGTAAAAGACAATTTTGATTGGACAATTTGAAGCCAACCTATGAACCCTCCAATGGAAGACCCTACAGAATTTGGAATGTTTCTTACTTAAACACACCGGACAAAGAGAAGTCAGCCATTTTCCTCGATGCCAGTTTGAAGCCTGATGCCAGACTCCATTTTGGACGACACCCTGATGCCCTTTTCTCTATCTGAGAGAAAGAGACTTTAAGAATTCTCACCCTAGAGACTTTAACTTTGATTTGCCCCGTCTTGCCCATGCAGTAACTTTGCCCTATTCTCCTTGCCGTTGCAAGGAAGCTTGCCCTTAACTTTGTCCCTTTGAAATTTGCCCCATGCTGATCAACCGGTACCTGAAGGACGAAGACTTTTCTTGAATGCTGATTGTATTTGGTAAATATGAAAGGATAAATGTATTATGCATTGTGTTTTTTTTCCTTTTAGGTACCAACTGCTATTTTGATAGGATCCTAGCTAGAACTTTTCCAAATTTGTGTTGACTAAATTCGTTTTGCATGAAGTCCCACATGCCAATGCTAATTAGAGGTTAGTCGAGGTATTCATTCAATGTACCATGAAGAATTGAAATCTTGTTATGCTGACCGAATGTATGCAATTAGTCAAATACAGTTAGTCACATTGGTGATTTGCATTGCTATAACAGAGTGTATCATTATTCAGATTTTACGTAGATTGCGTTTCTTCCGCCGTTATGGACAGCTAGTAATGTTCATATACATATATCAATTGGTTTTGAGACACATATATATTGTGCTAGCTTTGTTAATATAGGGAAATAAATTCACTAACTTTTAATAAACTGGTGTGGTTATTCATGACTGAAAGGTCATGGTGCGCCGAAATACCAACTGTTATTGATTTCTGGTGTGTTATATTGATCTATTAATTGAGTGCTGATTACCAATTACAACAGTTATTGATTATTGATCTGAGTGACTCGACTATTGAGGATGAGGAGAGCCCGACTCGGTTAAAAGATTCACCGACCTCCAACGTGTCCAGGTACAGGTAATTTACAAGGGCTGGACGCGTTATCAGTAGATGGTAGCAGAGATTGATGGTTTAGCCCTTTGGGACCCCATCCGAACAATAGACAGAGTCAGGTTAGAATTTTCTTTGATAAAACAAGTTGGAAAGATGATGATGCCCTAAGTCCCCGATGACTTTCCCGGGATCTCGGAGCTTGCGAATGAGGAACATGCAGGTATGAGAACGGTCTCAGCGTTTCTAGTGACGGTATGAGTGAAGTTAGGGTTTCGCGCTTGCACAGCTTATCGCCGCAGATTAATTGAGAAGTTTGTGAGGATTTTAAGGGGGGTTAAAAGATATTAGAGGAGTGTTACTCCAAAGGTGTGAGAGTAGGGAAGTCGTCGAACTTCACATGTGTGTGGCGCTTTGAGCAGAAAAATTGTCCACGTGGTTGTTGATGTTGAGACGGGCCCTGCGAGGTCAAGAGACTCCGGAGTATGTTGAAAAGTGTATGTGACACTTGTTTGATGTTGTGATCTGGTCGGTTTAATAGGTTGATCGGGCGTGGTCAACAAGTCGGTATGAATGTTGCAGAGTGAAAGAAAACTTCGACTTTGAGATTTGACGAATTCTAAAGTGCACTAGAATAGTTCATTGATCAGTTGAGAGTAAAGTTTGCGGGTCAAATTTTGCTTGCGAAAGTGGGAAACCGAGAAAGATGGAATAACTGCCGAGGCTAGTGAAAAATCCCTAAGGTTTCTGAAGCGGTTGTGTTACCCTTCCTGTAGTAAACCGACAGATCTGTTTTATTCTTTTGGTTAAGTGCTCGCGTTATATTGCAGAAATTAGTTTATGAGTGAAGCCGAATGAAAAGAGGACAAGCCGCAGGACTTTGTCAGCCGCAGTGTGTGAGTGTGACGTCACTAGGAGCCGCGCTGGGATAGGTCGGTTGGTGAGAAGGGTCGCGCACGGATTGGACGCAGCCGTGAAGCGCAATTGAAAGGGGAAAGGCAAGCGAAGAGTATTCCGGGAATTAAAGTCATTTATTGATTACATATTTTTAGAAAAACAAAAGACGGAAAGATTAAATTTTTCAAAGCATTTAAGAGTGCCATGAGGGGAGATGTTTATATTAAAGCAAATGTAGGAGAAGAAACACCGCCTGAGGGTACACCAGCTTACATCGTCATTGAAGAAAAGGGTGTAGCGCCATGTCTTTGGCTAAAACAATGGTGCAAATTAACAGAAAAACATGGAAGTGTAGCGTTCCCTATCCATGGGTCGTTTAACCTAAGGGTTTTAGAAAACCTGAGATTTGCGCTATACGACATGAAAGTACCTCCAAGACCAGCACAGTTTGAGGCATTGGCAATTTGGGAGCTAATAGCTAGAAATCAACAACAAAAGAAATTTGAGACAAGAATAAGGAAAGTAGAAAAGACCCTAGCGGATGCTAGATGGGACAGCACACAAAAGGTTTGGAGATCAGACGTATTGCAGGGAATTAAATTGTTTCCAGCGATTGCCGAGGAAGAGGAGACGGAAGGAAGGAAAGCCACCTGTAAGACAAACAGGAGTCAGTCCAGGGAAGGAAAGAGCAATAGAAACTCGAAAAGGGGAGACGAGTCAGATGATGAGGAGTTCATTATACAATTACTGAATGATCGCCCACCACCATATGTGGAAAGCGAAAAAGGCTCAAGCATTAGTACTGCCCCTCCAGAACCAATACAGGGTAATGTGACGCCAAATTTGAGAAGATCTCAGAGGCCGAGCAGTTCTGACATGCCTTTCTCGCCACGAATACCACGGGTTCAGAGGATGTACCCAGACGTGCCAACATTGAAACCTGCTGATAACTATCAGCCACAGGTCCAAAGACACTATTGCGATGAGCATAATGTGGGAATGACTTCCGATTCAATGGCGCAGGGAGGACAAAACTATCAGAGACCGACATTGATTCAAGCTGAATCAACACAGTTCTCGATGCCCCAAAAGCAGACACCAGAAGTGCGAGTGGTAGAAAGCCAGTTAGGTATGCCAGCAATGATGAACCACAATGTGGGGATTAACATGCCACAGAATTCGGGGAACAGACAGAATCCAGATGCAATATCTCTACCTATCACTGTAGGTCCACCAGTACCACTGTACATACAGGCAAATTCAAGCACCAGCGACCAAGGGTTAATGATACAGAATGGGACAGGGAGAAGATGCATAGAAACCACTCCAGAGACAACTCCGATAGCGGCACTGCCAAATGGATCTGGGTCCTTGTCGGAGTTTAGTCCAATTCCAATTTGTGCTCCGTCAACCGTGGTAAGGTCACATCCACCACCATTAGTATCGTTAACCTCACAGACTGAAACATTACAGAAACCGTCGATGGCAGTTGATGTAACTGCTACATTGATGAGACTGAACGCGCAACAGTTGACACAATGGTTCAACAGCCTGAACTCCCCACAGAGTACATCAAGCGGGAAGGGAGAAGAATACCTGAATAAAATAAGGTTGGGTATGGAGGCAGACGAACTGGTAGAGGGAACAATGGGTTTGAACAGATTAGAATCATACACAGAGGAAGAACTAAGATACATGTGCCCTAGGATTACAAGAGAAGTGAGCAACATACATAAGAAGTTACAAGAAATTGCAGACAGAAACGAGATCGATATAGGTAAGACCAAACACCTGAGCAGAAGTTACAGGTTAGACTTTGAGACAAAAGATTTTGAACACATGAGATCCGCAGGGATGAAAACACACCTTAAAGAGATACTGCAGGGTGCACAGGTTTGGAGATGTTTAGACAAGTGGGAAAGCAGGTGGGTCAAGAAAAAGGATAAAAAGAAAGAAAACACTTCAGAACGAAGTGAGAAAAAACAACAGAATGACGATCTGATAACCATGTTACCAATGAGAGAGACAGCAGGGGGAAAACTTGTGCATGTACCATGGCACAGGTGCGATATTCAATCCTTTACGGATGACTTTCCCAAATTGAGAGAGAAGCCGATAGAGTGGTATCAACAAACGGATAGATTTGTGAAACTCGCGAAGTGTCTCTGGGAAGACCTGAATGCCTTATTTGAAATTGTGGTTCCGGCTGATTTGTGGGAAGATTGTAAAAGGGCTGTAGGTTGGCCGACGAGTGAACCAGAGAGAGATAGGGACACAGGTGCGCCATCACCTATGGTAATGAGTTTGTACCACAAGGTGATCGAGCACTTGAAAACCAAGGTTGCGTCGAAAAATGTGGATTGGCAAAGGATTGACAGGACCGCTCAAGAGGTTAAAGAATCTATACACGCGTATTATGAGAGGTTGTTGAAAGCGTTTAAAAATTACAGTGGCACGGAAACGATTGAACCAAAAGACATGCTCCATTTTGTGTTCAGGTTTGTGGAAGGGCTGAGACCCGAAATTAGCCAGATGATTAAATCGCATTTGATTTGTTGGAAGTCAAAGTCGATCGATGAAGTGTTGAATTATGCAAAATACTGCAGTGATGAGATTGAGACAAAGCAGAAAAGATTGAAGGAAAAGGTGATGGTGATGCAGCTCAGAGCAGCTCAGACAGGTTTACAAGGTTTGCAAGGGTTTCAACAACAGATGCCGCAGCAGCAGCAACAGGGAAATGTTATGTTTCAGCCACAGATGAGAGGCAGAGGTCGAGGAGGTTTTGTGAATAATGGTCCAGATTTGAATACCGTTATGATTCCAAATGGTATACAGGCAATGAAGAAGGTGATGCCATGTCACACGTGCGGAATTGTCGGGCATTGGAAACGGGAGTGCCCAATGATGGTGCAGGAAGGTGTAGGTCAGCAAAACAATGATGTCAATGCATTTCAGACTATGAGAGGACCGAAACTGAGAGGTCCGAATACAAATTTTCAAAACAATATGAACCAGATGCAGGGTCTACAACCCATGCAACCGCAACAGGTGCAAATGCCTTGTGTGCAAATGACACAATTGCAGCCAATGCAACAGCAGTTTCCTATGGTACCTAATCAGCAAATCCAAATACCCTTAGCACCAATGAATCAGCAGCAAGCAATGCTTCCTCAACAGGTCACGGGTCAAGGAATGAATCAAAATGACACAGTACATCAGTTCCCGTTACACAGTGAGAATGGAATAAACGATGCATGGGAGAGTGAAAGTTCAGATGAGGAGGGAAATTGTGTGCTTGCAGCATCCTTGGAAGTTGATCAAAAGGGCCCGTATGTGGAGGGAAGAGTTATGGGCCATCGTGTTTCATTCTTGGTTGACACAGGAGCTACACGTTCCACTGTTAGGAGCATTGAAGTACCAAATCTGCCACTTTCAGGGAGAACAGTTCAAGTAGTGGGAGTAGCAAACAGGTACCTGACGAACCCAATCACAGATCCAGTACAAGTCAGAATTGGTAACTATCAAGGGTCACATAATTTTGATGTATGTGACTCAAGCCCGATATCACTGTTAGGGAGAGACCTATTGTGCAAATTGGGATGTTCGATTATGTGTTCGAACGATGGAATTAGAATTCAGACGAGCAGTGATGGGGAAGAAGAGGACAGTGTAGAAGGGGATGAGATGGAAACTGTCGATGAAGAATATCCTCTGATTACCTTTTTTCCGATAATCACTGAAGCAGATATTCCAGCTGAATTACGGGAAACAGTCGGAAAAGAAGTGTGGGATATGACAGGAAAAGAGGTGGGATTGGTGAAAGGAGTGGAACCAGTGAAAGTGACCGTAAAACCCAATGTAACCTTTCCCCAGACCCCACAATACCATATGGCACAAGACACCCTCATGAAAGTCGCCCAACTCATTGATGAGTTTGTAAAACAGGGAGTACTGAAAGAAGTGTTAAGCAGTCCATGTAATTCACCAATCATGGGACTAATAAAGCCAAGTGGAAAGGTCCGAATTGTGCAGGACTTGAGGAAAATAAATGACATCATAATTAAATGCTGCCCTGTAGCACCAAATCCAGCTGTGATAATGTTTCAAGTCCCTTGCGATGCCGAGTGGTTCTCAGTCATCGACTTGTCACAAGCATTCTTTTCGGTGCCTCTTGATGAGGACAGCCAATTTCTCTTTTGTTTCAAATTCTTAGACAGAGTTTACAGTTGGTGTCGAATTCCTCAAGGGTTTTCGGAGTCACCGTCAATTTTCAATCAGATTCTAAAGAAAGACTTGGAAGCGTTAGAATTGCCATTCGAGTCAACCCTAGTACAGTACATTGATGACTTACTGATTGCATCCAAGACAGAAAGTGACTGCACGGCCGACACCATTGCCCTATTGAACCATTTGGGAAGGAATGGACACAAGGTGTCTCCTTCAAAATTGCAGTTCTGTCAGAAGAAAGTGAAATATTTGGGTCATCAAATAGAGAAAGGGTCACGGAGAATAATGAAGGAAAGAATAACAAGCGTACTTCAAATGAGTCCACCAAAGACGAGGAGGGAGGTGAGGAAGTTTTTGGGGATGGTGAGCTACTGTCGCCAATGGATTCCCAACTTCTCAACTCTAGCAAAACCTTTACTGAAACTGACCCAGAAGGATGCATTGGATGAAATTGAGCTGAAAGGAGATGAGATGGATGCTTTTATTGAATTGAAAGAATGCATGTGCAGGGCTCCAGCTTTAGGTATGCCTGATTACACAAAGCCTTTCACATTGTTTTGTCATGAACGTGATGCATGTTCCTTGTCTGTCTTGACCCAAGCCCATGGTGGCATAAACAGACCAGTAGAGTATTTTTCAGCTACTTTGGATCCGGTCGCAGCAGCACTGCCAGGGTGTTTGCGCGCCGTAGCAGCAGTTGGTATCAGCCTCACTCAGAGTGAAGGAATAGTGATGGGACACCCATTAACAGTCATGGTCCCTCACTCAGTCGAGATACTTTTGACACGTTCCCGAACACAGCATATGACTGGTGCTAGACTCACAAGGTACGAAACAATAATTCTGGGATCACCTAATGTGCAGCTGAAAAGGTGCACTACGTTGAATCCAGCAACCTTGTTTCCCAGTGAAAATGCTGAAATTGAGAACGCTGAAGACATCGAGCACGACTGTCTTCAGGTGACTGAATTTTGCACCAAACCAAGGCCTGATATCAAAGATACCAAATTAGAAGAAAATGATCAAATCATTTTTGTTGATGGTTCATGTTTAAGAGATGCACTGGGTGTATTGAAAGCAGGGTATGCTGTATGTACTGTAACAGGTGTTCTGGAAGCCTCTTGGCTTCAAGGGGTTTACTCTGCACAAGTAGCAGAATTGGTAGCTCTTACTAGAGCATGCCAACTTTCTGCACTAATGAAAGTTACCATTTACACTGACAGCCAATACGGGTTTAGAATAGTGCATGATTTTGGACAATTGTGGTCACAGAGAGGCTTCATGACCTCTTCAGGATCACCAGTGAAAAATGGTGAAAGAATAAGAGAATTGTTACATGCCATTCAGTTACCAGGGGAAGTAGCAGTGGTGAAGTGCAGTGCACACTCGAAGGGACAAGACTATGTTTCCCTAGGAAATGGATATGCGGATCAAGTCGCAAGGTTTTGCGCATTGAACTGTATATTGCTCAGGGATGAATGGAATTTGATAAGTGAACCAGAACTTGAACAAAGCGAAATATTTGCTCTAAAAGTTATAGATACAATGGACGAATTGAAATCCCTACAGAATGGTGTCAGTGAGGATGAAAAACTCTCGTGGACTAAATCACAATGTGTAAAGAGACTAGATGAATTATGGGTTTCAAGTGAAGGGAAATTCGTTCTTCCAAATAGCCTTTTGACACAGATAGCCAGATTTTACCATGGACAAGCTCATCTTGGGAGGGATGCCATGATTAGGTTATTTAAAACTGATTGGTTTAACCCCAAATTCCGTCAAGTTGCTGAAGCAGTTTGCCACCGCTGCGTCATTTGCCAACAGATGAAAGCAGGGAAGGGAACAGTAGTAAATTTGAGCCACATTGGAAGAGCAGGGGGTCCATTCAGCAGGATGCAAATGGACTTCATTGAGATGCCTGTGCATGGAGGCTTGAAGTATGTGTTGGTGATTGTGTGCATTTTTAGTCACTGGATTGAAGCATACCCTACACGCAGAAACAACAGTCTCACAGTTGCAAAACTACTCTTGAGAGAGTTAATACCACGTTTCGGATTCCCGATCTCTTTAGAATCAGATAGGGGAAGTCACTTCAATAATGAAGTAATAAAATTGCTTTGTGCAGCACTGAACATTGAGCAAAAGCTGCATTGTAGCTACCGCCCTGAAGCATCAGGTCTAGTGGAGCAAATGAATGGCACATTGAAATCGAGAATGGCGAAAATATGTGCATCGACAAATTTGAAATGGCCTGACGCATTGCCTTTGGTACTAATGTCAATGAGAAACACCCCTGACAGAAAGACTGGATTGTCCCCACACGAGATTCTCATGGGCAGAGCTATGAGACTTCCAGCAGTTCCTGCAAATGCGCTTTTGAATATTACAGATGATATGGTGTTAGACCACTGCAAAGTTCTAGCTGATGTGGTTCGATCTTTCTCTCACCAGGTGGAGGCAACCACCTTGCCACCGATCCAAGGTCCAGGACACACCCTGAAAGCAGGTGACTGGGTCGTGATAAAGAAGCACGTGAGGAAGTCGTGTTTGGAACCCCGTTGGAAAGGACCTTTCCAAGTGATTTTGACGACTACCACCGCTGTGAAGTGTGCGGGAGTTCCCAACTGGATTCACGCCAGTCACACAAAGAGAGTGTTGTGTCCCACAGATGAGGAAGTTGAAGCGCTGAAACTGCCAGTACCTGATAACAAAGTGCCGAGCGCTGAGGCAGAGCAAAACAGAACTAGAAGCGAACAGGCAGAAATAGAGGCGGGAGAAATATTCTCTGAGGACGAAACAACCGATTCACTTGGGGAAGACCAAGGAGGAGCCTCAGACAGCGACGAAGCAGCTGAAGGTAACAAAGAGCCTGAAGCAGCTGAAAGTGACAAAGAGCCTGAAGAAAGCAACGGTGACAAAGGGCTCGAAAGAGGTGAAGAAGCAGGAGAGCCTGATCAGAGGAGGGCTTTCCCAGAAGCAGACGGTACAGAAAAAGAAAAGGAAAACCTGATTGACTCCCCAGAAGGAGAGGACAAGGCAGAACAGAACGAAACTGCTCAAACTTCTTCAGAAGAGATCGCAGGCCCATCAAGTGGACCTAGTGCAAAAAGAAGACCAAGTATATCACCAGTGAAACTGAGAACTAGAGAAACGTTGAACGACAGTGAAGGGCCAAGAGTGAAAGAGAAAAGAAAGGAAGTGTCTGTCGTGGTACCAACGTCAAGTGAAGATAAGGACTTGGCCAAAGAGGAAAGTACCAGTGAGACAGAATCAAAGAGAGATGCAAAACTGAAAAGAAAAAGGATACCGAGCAGGAGGTATTCCGGTCCAGAGTGGGCATACGTAGCCAATAACGATTGGTCAGACGAATTCGTATCCCTCAGCCTTGAGAACGAAGAGGCAGAACTTCATTTTGGAAATAAAAACTTTATGGACTCTGTTGATTGAAACCATTGATCACTTGATTGATTTTCTTTTACCGGCTAAGACATTGCTAACTTGACATTGCTAACCTGATTGACTTTTCAACCGGCTAAGACATTGCTAACTTGATTGACTTTGAAACCGATTTTGAGACAACGCTGCTAACCGATAAGAGACTAAGCTGCTAAAGAAACTGTGTGAACATTGAACTCGTTCAGCTTTGTAAATACCTGCAACTTAGAAAAAAAAAAAAAAAAAAAAAAACCCTGCAAATACGCTTTGATAAAGTGTCTTCAGCTTTCTGATTCTATACAGATCATGACTAGCTTCACTACACAGGGGCGTAAAATGAAGTGTTGTAAATACATGTGTATAGGCTTACTGATCGCATGCGTACTAATAATTGTAGCAATAGTTCTTGGAATGCATGGTAAAGGCGAGAGTGAGACGAATGATGCTTCTACTTCTAAACCTATTATCGTTACTGAACTAACAGCTCTGAAGAGACTCGAGCAAGACGAGAGACACTTGCATGATAAGAAGGAACTTTCATCTAACGTTTTCTATCGCTTACTGAGTGAGTATGTTGAGACCATGGATGCGAAAGATTGTTATGTGTGTACACAAATACCTACCTCAGTAGTGGAGGGGGTAACGTATCACAGCATGCCTCTCACGTATGGAATTACATGTAGTATAGTAGCTTCCAGATTTTATGCTCAAAAAGACATTCATTATTTCTATACTAATTACGATGTTACATTTGCATATGTCCCCATAATAGGGCACCTAAGTAAGATAGCTAGAGATTGGTCTGCCAAATTAATGAGGGAATTTTTCGAACCAATGTCCCCTTTCCACACAGCTCACGCACATAGAGAGAACCTTACATGCTTGCTTTCACCAATAGAAATAGAATTTTTAGACCGCACTGACGACAGAAAGAACGAAATGAAGGAGAAATTAGAGAAGGAGTTGCACGAAAGGACGTCTGTAGATAATTATGCTTTTGCCGCAATAAAGACACAAGGGAAAATAGCCTTAGATACATTGCATGTGGGAAGATTTTGTATACATAGATTTCCATCATATTATGACACAGTTTTTGTGGGAACGAGTGAATGTAAACACACATACGCATTTCAACAAAAGTGGACGTTCATGCTGAATGGACAAGACCCAGTTATTCCTGGAGTATATTATATTTGTGGACTCAACGCCTATTATCGTCTTCCTAAAGGATGGTATGGGAGGTGTTATTTGGGAATATTGTTCCCAAAGGTTTACCAGTTAGATGACTTAAAGAAATTTCCAAGGCTGTCTGAATCACATCATGTTCAGAAAAGGGAGACAGCTGCTGGTGTGGTAGGAGATATATTTGGAGCTATGATTCCTTCAGTAGGAGTCATATTGAATTCAATCAAAATACGAAAGTTGTCTACTATTGTGGATAACATGTTGACAAAGTTTTCGGGAGCTATAATCCTGATGGATGCTGAACTCGCTGCAGAAAGAGCTATGACTCTTCAAAATCGGCTTGCCTTAGACATTCTTTTAGCAAAGGATGGCGGCGTTTGCAAAATGCTTGGCACGCGTCACTGTTGTACCTATATACCCGACAACAGTGGAAAAATTAGAACAATGCTTACAAATTTAACTAGAGAAAGTGTAGATTTAAAGGAATTGAAAGAACCCGGAGTTTGGGAGAAAATTGGAAAAGGATTTGCTTCTGTGGGAAATTGGCTCAGCAACGTTTGGAACGGATTGTTACTAAAAATAGTAAAGGGAATATTAATAATATTAATTTGTCTATTAGGTTCTTGGGGAATATGGAAAGCTTTCAAAATGTTAAAAGCAAGGAACAAAAGAAAAAGAGAAGAGAAAATAGAGAACAAAATGGTGGAAATTTATAGGGAGAAGTCAAAAGGGACTAAAAGAAAAAGGGAATTGACTGAAGTGCCAAATTACTATACAGAATTTTAATGGAATAAAATTTGTGGGTAGATTTGATGTGATGACATAATTAGTCATCAGAGGAGGGATTGATGACGCAGAAAAAGAGGGTTCGACATATATTCATGTACACTGTGTAACCGACATACATATTGAAGTGTGATTTTAAGTAAAAGAAATAATGTACGAGGGAAATTGTGCCCTCGGGGCAGTTCGCCATCATTATAAACGAGCTTTATTAATCATGAAGTATTAAAAATGTATTAATCCGTCATAATCGCAAATGTATGCCATGATTTCTTGTTTGAAAACTGTTTTGCTTAGCTTAAATTTAGTACAGGCTTTGGCCTAGTTGCTTGGTTTCAAATTCTAACTGCGTGATTCTTTTTTCCTTGAATTAATGAAATATATTCTTACTTGAAGTTGTATTTTTCCAGTAGAAACTGGCTGGTACACTTATCTCCAAGGTTTCGTGCTAGGCTGGTTACATCCCCTTTGATACAAGGTCAGTCTCTGCAGGTGCGGACAATGAAGGTACAGATAGTAAAATAATTGGCAAACCATGATACAATTTGTGTTCCAAGGCGCCAAGGACAGTGTATGCATAAATGGGCGCTAGTAAAAGACAATTTTGATTGGACAATTTGAAGCCAACCTATGAACCCTCCAATGGAAGACCCTACAGAATTTGGAATGTTTCTTACTTAAACCCACCGGACAAAGAGAAGTCAGCCATTTTCCTCGATGCCAGTTTGAAGCCTGATGCCAGACTCCATTTTGGACGACACCCTGATGCCCTTTTCTCTATCTGAGAGAAAGAGACTTTAAGAATTCTCACCCTAGAGACTTTAACTTTGATTTGCCCCGTCTTGCCCATGCAGTAACTTTGCCCTATTCTCCTTGCCGTTGCAAGGAAGCTTGCCCTTAACTTTGCCCCTTTGAAATTTGCCCCATGCTGATCAACCGGTACCTGAAGGACGAAGACTTTTCTTGAATGCTGATTGTATTTGGTAAATATGAAAGGATAAATGTATTATGCATTGTGTTTTTTTTCCTTTTAGGTACCAACTGCTATTTTGATAGGATCCTAGCTAGAACTTTTCCAAATTTGTGTTGACTAAATTCGTTTTGCATGAAGTCCCACATGCCAATGCTAATTAGAGGTTAGTCGAGGTATTCATTCAATGTACCATGAAGAATTGAAATCTTGTTATGCTGACCGAATGTATGCAATTAGTCAAATACAGTTAGTCACATTGGTGATTTGCATTGCTATAACAGAGTGTATCATTATTCAGATTTTACGTAGATTGCGTTTCTTCCGCCGTTATGGACAGCTAGTAATGTTCATATACATATATCAATTGGTTTTGAGACACATATATATCGTGCTAGCTTTGTTAATATAGGGAAATAAATTCACTAACTTTTAATAAACTGGTGTGGTTATTCATGACTGAAAGGTCATGGTGCGCCGAAATACCAACTGTTATTGATTTCTGGTGTGTTATATTGATCTATTAATTGAGTGCTGATTACCAATTACAACAGTTATTGATTATTGATCTGAGTGACTCGACTATTGAGGATGAGGAGAGCCCGACTCGGTTAAAAGATTCACCGACCTCCAACGTGTCCAGGTACAGGTAATTTACAAGGGCTGGACGCGTTATCAGGGGTGAGGAACCGGGAGTCTGGTACTCCTTCCCTCAGCTGCCCCCCTTGTCTGCCTGCCCCTGCACTCTGTCAAGAGCCAGCCAGGTGCATGGAACCAGGAATCAGGTGTTGGGTGGCTAGTAGCAAGACCAACTACTGGCCAACTACTGGGCCAACCTCCTTCGCCATAGCGACTTGAGCGTGAATGTGCCTCCTTACCCCCGAGGAGTGTCCGGCAAGTACTTGTCTTCTTTGGCACTCCTGGTCATCCTGGTACCTTCAAAACACACAGGGGGGTTTAGGCAGCACCCAGGGGCGACTGTTACCACCCAAGGCACACCAGGTGCTTCTAATGTAATGATAAACAGTGAATATAAGGACACAGGCTGCGCCTAGTAATCCAGAAATCTGCTGTTCTTGTTAGGCCAGCTTGGCCTGGAGCACCTTGGAGACTGTTGAAGTGTGGGACGTGCCAACTTAAAAGAGCTCTCCCTAGACATCCCCCTAATATTTGTACTGGTTGCATTTGGCTGTATTACTATATAAGGGCCCTGACCTGAAACCACGGTCATATAGAAAAGTGTGTAAGCTTAAATATTCAGGAAGTCTAGGCAGCCCGCTGCCTGGAGGAATATACAACCATAGTTGTCTGCCGCCAAAGAAAACGCTGAGGTCAGGGAGAGAAATAAATCCACCACAGCTAAAAGACAAAAACAAGAAACCCAACATTGGGGTGCAACCCCTGGTAAACATAAATGAAACAGGGGGGCTAGACAATCAGCCAAAAATTACAACTTAGTTCCAACTGTTAAAAGATGAGGGGCTGTTATTTATTCAACTATTCCCCAAATCAAGGGACTGCCAGTCCCACTGACCCCGACTATTATTATTCAAATGAAAGGCCAACCGATGAACCAGACACCGGGCGAAAAACACTACAATAGGAACAACTCTCCCATATGAACACTCACCTCATGAGCTTCCCAGTAAGTGTCAAGAAACCTCAAATCTAGCTCCAGTTCACACAGACATAACAACTAAGGGAAGCCCTCTGGTCCAGAGCCCAAAAATAGAACCTGAAGACATGAAATGAGACGAATTACAGGAATTGGAGAGAACTTCCACAGAATCTCACTCAAACAGCCACATGGTGGCAATTAGGCAGGAGGCTTTGACTCAAGTAAACACATCTGCAAGCCTGTACTCGAAGGATTCAACCACGAGCCCCCAGAAGGCTGGACACCAGCCAGTCAACGACATGGTAAAGGCTAATCCAAGAAGAATCCCCCCAAACCAGCCAGGCGAAATTAAGCAGGGGGCAGATGGAGGAATGTTAAACAGTAACACAATAGTCCAGCCTTCTGGAAGGAACACAGGGTGCCCAGAAGGAAGTGCAGAATTTTCAAACTTGACCCAGGAACAGTGGAACAAATTACTGGCCTCCCATGCCTCGGATGAGGACCACGACACGCCAACAAAGGGTGTGAAAAGTACCAAGGAAACCTCATTATCCGCTGGGGGCACACAGCATGAAACACCGTAAAGTACCAGGTCCAATCCAACAATATTGTCTGGCCCTCCTTGTTGATGACTATTCAATCAATGGTCCAGGCCCTATACACCACTCTGTCAAATCGAGGTCCTCAATACAGTCGCAGCCGACGTGGCCGGAATTGACAACAAATTTGCAAAGCTGAACAAGCTGACTAAAAGAATACAAGAAGACACTCTGAAACTGACCACCAGATGTAAATGCTCTCCAGTATTACAGAAGTTAAGCACCGCACCTGAGTTCTGAGGGAAGGTAATGGAGGGTTTCAAGTAAGCAAATAAACTAGCAAATAGGGCGGATCAGACTTCACGGGTGGGGCGGGAGGCACTGAAGCAAATAACACCACCAGCAGCCGAGGTGGCTCAGCCCTTACTAGACCCCAATCAAAATGGCCAGTACAGCACTAAGTAGAAAAATCCCCACACAAGAGACAAACACATTGCCAGTGGACAGACCTGCACAACCCCCAAGTTCACTAACTGAATCAGAAAATGCAATACAAACTTTCCTAACTCCAAAAAAGGAAAATCCCCCTTCAGTCCCTGCAGGATCTACAACTAAAACAAAGTCTAAAAGAACTAAAAAAAGGAAATCCCGGAACAAAAATTTCCCTAAAACAACCTGGCTGCGAAATTACCCTCTTTTTGAAATGCCCAGCCATAAATTGGAATGACAAAACAGCGTTCCTTTGTCACCAAATGAACAACAGCAACTTCAGTGGCCTACTCCACAAATTGAGAACCAAAGGGCCTTAGTCCAGCGACCTCCAATATCTCAAAACCAAGTCTCTAAGACTGACACACAAGATTATCATGCAGTTAGCTCCACAAAAGCACAAGACCCCAATGCCTTCCAGGTCAGCACAGCAACGGCTATCTGCAGTCAGCACACAGGCGCCCTAGCCAACGCGTCTTGCGTAAAAGGAAATGGATACCTTGGGAGAACACCTCCCCAGGTGTCAACTTTGGAGAAACTCAATCAAGATAACACAGCCACTTTGAAAAGGTCTGTACTAAACACCAAAGCTTGAGTCGCTTTTCCTCATATATCCTCTACCCAAAGGGACCTACAGTCCACCTACACTGGGACAAGAAGTGATAGTTCTTCTTCTGTTATGGAGAGCAACTCAGAAGCTCAGAAGGTTATCGCTGTAGAATCCACACACAGGCAATCATTTTCAAGCCCACCTATAAATTTTGAAGGCTTAATTGATTCAAACTGTACTTAGCCCCACGGCCTCACAACACATGCAGAGAGATGTCCCAAGGGAATCACGAGGAGCCCCCCCCAGCGTAACCCTGTTCCACCCCAAATACTGCTCAGTTGGAAAAGACAACATTTTAAATCGGGGAAACATACTTTGTTTACTAAACTAGATCCCAACATTAGCTGGGCTACCTCCAACGGAATTGACTCAGCCCAATTCATCAGCTCAGCTTCGGGCAGTATGGTGACTCAACCAAAGTTATCTGGAGATCGCCCAGTACTTTCCAGAGGGTCCTAAATGAGAGTAAACAGTTCATGGACTGGGGGGTTGTGGTGGAAAACTTCTTTGAACCCTGCTACTCACATCCTTTGAGGAGGCACAAAGTCCCTAGCACGAGGGACATAACAGGTCCCTCCGAGTAGTATTCAGTCCTTAGGAACGCCAAAGGGCAATCTCCGTCAAAAAGATGCATATTTAAAAGTTTGGATACAGATCTTCAACTAACGCTTCATCTCACAAGGGAGCCCACCAGAGATGACTGGTGGTGGATCGCACATGCCATAAACCGGTCAAAACCTACAACAGCACTTTTAAAGTTAACTGACACTAATAAGGCAGTATCTGAATGCAGGGGATCCCAATTAAGGCTACGCTCCTGGAGCATCCATGGCCTCAAAGATAAGACAGACAATCTGCTCTTGGGCTGATACTTCCCATCCTTTGAAATTGTAGCTCTGCTGGAAACCTGGGCACAGGAGCCGGTTGGGATCCTGGGCTTTTCCCACAATGCAATGGGCGCCACTAAAGACACAAAAATTCGGCCACACCAAAGGAGGCTTGGGAATTTATATATTGACAGTCATTAAGGCCAGGAGCACAGTTCTAAAAACAGACTCAAATAGAGTCCAAATGTCACACATAGCATTCGACGAAAGCAAGATAATACAGGGTGTGACAATAATAATGAACATCTATGGCCCTCTAACACGCAAAGATCGTGGGTAAGTTTTGAGGATACTGATCAAGGCGATCCTTAAGGCAGAGGGTTCCTTCCTGAGTTCATTCCTATTAGTGACAGGAGATTTCAAAATGAAACTGCTTGGTCAGTCTTTGAGAAATTAAGTCATAGAGGCTCAGTGGGCTAAACTTGTTTGGGACCTCCTACTGGAACATACCTAAGCAAGCTCTAATCAGTCTGAGCAGGAGAGATCCAAGGGGCCGAACCTTCCTTGGCAAGTTAGAGCACCTCGGTCTGCGGGTTCTGAATGGCTGCTTTAAGGGCAACACCCCAGCAGCAACCTTGTTTTATTCATCACATGGAAACTCTCTAATAGACCACACACTGGCATCTCTTACACTGTTAAGTACGGTTGTCTACTTCAGGATGGGTGTACAATCAGAAAGTGACCATTTCCCTCTGGAACTGAAGCTCCTATTTATGCTGACTATACATAACCCGTCCTCAGGCACGCGACTCAGGGTAGGTTCACCGAGGGACCAAAGGAAGACCGAATGATTCCCTTTTGGTTTGAGGCATGCGCGTTCCTATGATGCCTTTTCTCTTCTATGGGATGGGCGACCTATTGACCAATTGACGGTGACAAGTAGTCCTCGTTCAGTAAGGGACTTCCCAGCACTTATTCTTTATATAAATAGGAGAATTAGTTGTTACGGTCCTGATGAAGCGCCAAGTGATCATTTGTTGACCGTAGATTCACGAAACATGTTGACCACATTGTGTTAGGACTAGGTACACTACCTTTTTTCCTTTCCATGGAGTATAGTGGGACATTATTCCCCACATTTACTCCTCTTGTTTCCTTTTTTAATCTTGGCCTGATCCTTTTTCTGAGTTATGAAATCATGATGCCTAAGGCTCAGAGACAATTTTAATTCACTTGTCTCTCCTACTTTTTTCTAATTGTCAGTATCAGTATCAGTACCTAACTACATCTGCTATATTGGGTTGAGTACCACCATCTTGATTGGGGTGGTCCGCCAGACATTGCAGTGCCGGTCTGACGAGGAGATTGCCCAATGATGACGCTCAGCATCCTAGTGGATGTTTGAGGGCTCTCCTGAAAATACTGCCACATCCTCACTCTGCATGCATGTGTATTGGAACAGTGTGCTATTTCTATTTACAGGTTTAGGTCTTGGGAGACCGTACACCGGACCACAATTCTCCCAGTCCCTCTCTTTTTTCATATACACAATCCGACAACAGATCTTCTGGTATCCACGTATTCCACCAACCTAAAAAGGGTAAAATGGTCCTTGAAAACAATAGAGCCCTTGGCCAGTGAGGCTACATCTTTTTTTGCGTAAAGCTAAACAACTGGAACGATCCACAAGTGACCAATGGGAGGTATTTTTGAAGGCTTTACAGCAAAGTTTGCCTCAAAAGCCAATCCTCCCAGGGCCCACTTCCCACCGGCTCAGCTGACCAGAATAAAACCTCACAAGGTAACGTCCTTGAAATACCTGAAACAGAAAGTCAATAAGGCCCTTCGGGCAGTTCTTCGGTCTCCTGCTAACAAAGCACACATCAGCAATCTGAGAGGTGCAAAGAAGGAATATAAACAGGTCATATGGGCAATAAAGAAGGAGAATCTTGAGACTTTGTGGGCTAAACTTGTTTGGGACCTCAAGCACAGCACCACAACCCCAAAAGGTTCTGGGCCATGGTATATGCCCTAGAAAACTCTGCCAATGGAAAGCTGGAATCTAGCATACCTGAAGTAGTATGGGCACACATCTACACGCCCACTTTAACCCATCGGATAACCCAAATTTAATGCAGCAAACATCAAGGGAAGCACCCCCAGAAGGCTCTCGAGTGGTTGTGGTCTTTTTGACGTGTCTCTGTGGTGCTCTTTCGATTAGTACCACAGAGGTACTCTGGCAGATAGTAAAGGGGTGTATTTCCAAATGGAATCCCTCAGGCCATTCATAAAATGAACCCGACAATCTGGGCCGAGGACATGGTCCCACTTTTCAACAACACCCTGTTAGGGGCCAAGATATCTGCCTCCTGGAGAGGCTCCATAATTGTACCCAAAATTAAAGGTGGAAATAAACTTTACCCAGAGAATTATAGGTTGATTGTCTTAATTGATAACGATGAAAAGTACTATGCTGGCATTTTACTCGATCATCTCTCTGAATAGGCAAACATAAATAATATTAGCCCTTTAAACCAAACAGGCTTTGCAAAACATACCGGCACAACCACAAACCTGATGGCTTTGGCTCTAATCATTGACTCCTCCGTAGGAAGGAAGCTGCCACTCTACATCGTTTACAAAGCAGCCTTTGTTAGTGTCATCCGCAAAAGTCTATGGTAAAAGCAAAATGGTTGGGGTATTACCACACTCTTCTTCAGAGCAATTGAAAGTCTATCTTCTAACACATGGGTCGCAATTAAATTGAGCAATGGAGCCAGCTTATCCAGGGCCATTCCGACGGCAAGTGGCCTCAAGCAGGGGTGCATTTTAGCACCGTTATTGTTCAACTTATTTCTGGCAGATCTCTGCATCCCCCGAAACTAGGATCTACACACTTGTTGAACCTACTCAACTCAAATTACCAGATGCTACTTAGCCCCACCAGGGTCGCCATGCAGCACCTTTTGGGAGCAGCGCAGGAATACTCGCTGGCCAATTCCCTGAAAATAAACAGTAAAATACACTGAGATTATGATCTTAGCCAGAAATAGTCAAAAAGAGGCAGCCAGTTGGCATCTTGATGGAAGCACCCTTGGGAAACATCCAGGCTTGCCCTTTGTCTCACCCAGAAGCACTACTCTGAAAGGCAGATGGCTACCAGGTGCAAGTTCCTCAGACATTTGTGTTCATGTTTTCGATACTCCAGTTTGAGACACCCTTTGTCACTACCTGCTTTGAAAACTAAAACTATGTCTGCTCTGCAGAAGAGAGATACACTAAGATAGGGAAGAGCTTTGGACCTGTTCCAGGGCCCTGACAATGGAATCAAAATACACAATCTGCAACATAACTTTCCATGGGGTTCCAGGTTTCTCGCTGAATAAAGAGGCAGTACCCCAGTATAAGTTTGTAAATCTAGGGCTAGTCTCACTGGCAGCCACTCTCTGAGAATTGAGGGAAGATTACCTGAAAAGTCTGCGAGGAGCTGCTGGAGAAGCAGTCATAATGCTTCAGTGCTGGACCCTGGCTGGCCTTCTGAGAGAAGGGAGTAGAAGAGACTTCCCACAGAAGAAAACTATGAAGATGAGCAGAACTGTTGTACCTGAGTGCCACATTCCTGAAGTGCGAACTTGTGTTGGAGCGACGGAGGAGCCAATCAAAGTGCTAGAGTAGGTCTTTCTGTCTCCCTGATCACTTTAATCATCATCAGTGAACTGTGCCCTAGGAGGTGAGGGAGGGAGCAATGCAGAGCAGACCTGAGTGCTGGAATGGTTCTCCCTGAGAACTGGTGTGCTGTGACAACTAAGAAAAAGAAGAGAGCGAGCAAGCATGACCAAGTACTTGGTTTCCAAAGAAAGCAATTGACACCCAATGAGCTGTACCGGCTCTGCCAGTGTGCAGAGGCTGATGAAGACTGATGAATCACTGGCAGTAAAAGAAGAGGACTTTTGTTTTGGGTCTTTTCCCTTGCTAAAACTTTAAGGGCCATTTGTACTAAAGCATTTTCCCATAGACACAGAATGGGTAAAATCCTTTGGTACATCTAGCCCTAAGTCACATGTGCTAAGCAGTCAAAGTCTGCACAGAGTTCACAGATTGGGACGTTACACATGTACTCAGGAGTGAGGGCCTTGCGCTGGGGACCTCACTGTGCCCATACTTAGGTAACTCTGACAGCTATCTTGTAGTATAAATCACTCATGGATCAGTTTTTATTTAGTATGTAGTTTATTTAAGACATAGGTGACTGCAGTTGGTGTTCCCTCTCCAGCCATCAAAAACTGCAGAAAGGACCCGACTGTGTCACAGCACATCAGAACTCTAGAACATGGTTAAAATGGCATGGATTTAAAAGAACATGGCTTTAACACACAGGCTTAATATAATTTAATAATATAAATAAATAATATACCAAAATACAACACACCTTTCTCCCTTTACAAATCTACAAATTTGAAAACTGATAGATAAAAATAAAATGGTACATAGAAACCCTACTTATGCTTTATCGGAAATATAATCCTCCAGGTACTTAGGTTGGATTCTTTGTCTAGCTATCCTACAACCTGCAACCTGCCACGCACCTTCTGCCCCACTGTTCCCAACATCCTGAACATTGTTTCCC
This sequence comes from Pleurodeles waltl, assembly GCF_031143425.1. Classification (NCBI taxonomy): domain Eukaryota; kingdom Metazoa; phylum Chordata; class Amphibia; order Caudata; family Salamandridae; genus Pleurodeles; species Pleurodeles waltl. The sequence goes on along the minus strand of NC_090444.1, from coordinate 261,903,303 downwards.
AAAACTTCACTATCATCCATCATCATAAAACTACTGCAGCTATCCAAACCCTGTTTGTATTCACTCTCTGCAGCTATGTGTTCCACCTCTCAATCCTCTCTCTTACAGAGCCACTCTCCTCATATTCCATTGTTCTTCATTCTTCAAAGTAACACATAAACCATGCACACTTCTCACTTTAAATGGACCATGAAACTTCGTGAGACCACCCTCAATCCGTCACGGTTTCACCTACACCAAATCACCCGCCTTTCTCCTTCCACCATTCTTCCCGTTGACACCAATGTCTTCATTAACTCTCTGTTAACGTCTTCATCCAAGCAGGTGACATTTCTGTATTTACCTTCTGTCCCCTCATCACACTGAATGGAGCTTTTTTCGTGACCCCATGTTCTGTGTTGTGATATTCCCACACCAGGTCACTCACCATACTTTTGACATTGCCTCTCCTCTCCACCGCCATGTGAATCACCTCCTTCACCATGCGGTTAGCCCTCTCAAACACACCATTTGCTTGAGGGTTATAAAATGATGAATGGGAATGAGAAATGCCACAAACGTTTAAGAATCTTGCCATTTCTTCCGATGTCAGTTGCGTCTCATTATAAGTGACAGTTTTGCTGGATAACTTTCTTCTGTGAAAATATCCTCTAACACCCTGATGGTGTTCCTTGTCGTAATCTCACACATACATTTTACCACAAGCCACTTGGAATGTAGATCCACCATGACAAGGGCAAACCTCAACTCAGTAGCAGCTCCCCCAAAGGTCCTAAAAAATCCAAGCAAACTGTGTGAGCACTGTGTGCCATGGCAGCCCTGGATTGATTGTTCCCCTACCTTTAGTCTTTTTTGTCCATCCCTGCAGTTACCACCCATTCAGCCACCTTTAGATCTATTCCTGGCCACCAAACATTTTCCTGTAACATTTTCGCTGTTAGAGTCTGCCTTAAGTGTCCTTCATGCGCCATTTTGAAGAGCTCACCTCTTAAACTGTGTGGAGGGACAAATTTATCAACTCTTGTAATGATTTTACCTTCATACACCGACAACTCAACCAAAATCTTAATAAATGGTCTCACGGTCACAGACACTTTCTCTCCTGACACTTTTCAAACCCAAATCCACCACCTGTTGTAATACCTCATCTCTCTATACTCATGCTTTTAAGCCATGGTGCCTTCCCCGTGGCTCCTTGGCTCAACCCCACCAAATCATCCACACTCGCAACAGCACCTTCACCTTCAGTCTGTTGGAATAGGTGCTTCCCTTATGGCATCCAGGAGATCTTTCTTTAGCTTAACCCCTGAAGCTGACAGCATGCCATTTCATTTTCTTTACCATTCATTTAAACTATTTCCTGGCAGCAGTGTGGAATGTACATATTTTGTGTTGAACCATTACTGCTCCCCATTTCACCATTATCTTATGGATATATATTTTAGGCTCACCAATCTCCTCTGAAAAGACTCTACTTGCTCCCTCACAATCTCCTCCACTTGGACCTCATCCACCACCATGACCCATTGAGGTGCTCTGGGATTGATGATTACATGTAAAGCACACTGGTGCTCCCATCCTAAGGTTGGGGGTACACTTTTCACTACATAAACCTTCCCATTCACTTGCCTGCCCTGAAAACGTATCCCAGTGAACATGTAACCTAATAAATCTATCTTTTCCCCCTGATATGCCCCAGGGCTGATATATTTGGGAAGTAGACATACTTTTGGCAAATGCAGCATAAACATTTATTAAGGTATGATTGTGTAAAATGCCTCTGAATCCACCATTAGCTGAATGGTTTCTCCCTTTACTTTAAATGTAGCTTTGGGACTAGCTCTCCTCGTTTGATTTTTCTGACCATCTATACATAGACTCCTGTCTACATCCTCATTCTCTATACCTCCCTGTACATCCACTACTTTAAATGTGTTATTAGCTTTAAATATACGGGCAAAATGCCTCATGCGCCACATTGTCTTCACTCTTTACCTATAGCATAACAATTCTTAGAGCCTGCTGTATGAAAACCACTCCCACGCCTGGTGCATTTTGTTGGAGCTTAAAATTTAGAAATGCTTTTAGTGCACCAGATGTCAGCATTTGGTGTCATTTATATTCCCGTTTAAAAGCCTCACGTAGAGAAAAGGTTGTACTGACAAGTATTTTAAAAGTGTTCACGTTTATATTTTATGGCAGCCATTGTTCTTACCAGAACTGACAATGCACTAACATGATCTAAAACAATTAGTAAAGAGCCCTATTGTATTATGTGCAAGTTTTATACTGCAGCGTCCTTAGATGTTTCAACATTGGAACATGATGGTTGAAAGGAGAGTAGTACTAATAATTTAAAGACCTGTTCTCATGAGAAAGGAGGAATTCATCATGTGCCATGGGGAGGAATGTGGATTGCAAAAAGTGATGCACAAATTGTTAAATTTTGGAGTCACACAGAAACAGATGACACCAAACCAGATGGTGAAACTGCTGTGTTGTTTCAAATTCAACTTGTGCTTTAATTATTATTGAATGTGGCCCTTTTTGCTTAATATGGACTGATCGAATGGACCAATCAAACTGATTTGAGTAATTCCAAATAAGGGAAAGACTTGTAAGGTACAGGGTCAGACCCCTTTTGAATCTTGTTCTGTTAACTTGTCCCCTTGGATGTTCCTCATTTCCTGTGCAGCCCGTGTTCTGCACTCGCCCCATGATGGGGCTTCTAACGGACTCTGCTGATGATCTACATGCTTTGCTGATGAAATTGAATTGAATGCTGAACCTAGAAGAGGTATATTCTAATGCAATGTTATTTCCCCAAACCTGCTTTCTGAGTAGAGTTAGCATGCTGACACCTTCCTCTTTTTTTTAGTTAGTCTAGCTTAGCCCAAGATAGATGTTTTTCCAAATTATGTTTGTATTTTCTTTTTGACTTCTGCCCACATGTGTAGCCCGGTCCCCAACATGCTTGAACTAATTTAGTTAGAAGTAGAGAGAAATTATATCCCAATCCCTGAATTCTGAACCTGTCTAATTGTCTTGACTAATGTCTTGACAGACTGAATTGACGCATGTTTCTGTCTCACAAGTGATTGCTTTATTAATATGCATTATACTTCTTGAATGTCTAATGGTGATGATGTTGGGTAGATTAAACTTGTTTCGTGGATTTGGTCAGCCTATGGTATTTATTTATCTTTATAATCTGATTCTGCGCACTATTTACGTGACTTTGGCATTGTGGTGATAAATAAAGCTTTTAAATTGTTATTTTGATTGGAGTATTCTTCCGTGCCCACATGGGTCATGGTGTTTAAATTTGTTGTTTGGGTTTGAATTGATTGATCCCATGGACCTAAAGAAAAGGAAAGTAAGTGTTTTTCAAAACCTGCGAAGGATGAGTAAAACATGTTAGCAAATCTGGTAGCAGAGTGACAGTTTAGTCCCATGAGGAGGGTATCTGTCTATCTGATGTCTATTTGATGAGTGCTAAGGGTGACAAATTGGTAGTAGAGATGTTCTATGGTTAGTTTGAGAGGTTGACGAAATCTCAGCATTGTGTTACAAGTTACAAGTGTACAGTGTATGTGTAAGTGGGGATTTGCGCTTGCAGTGCTTTTTGCTACGAATTGACATGGGACGTGAAGTTTTGAGGTGCTTGTGGAGTCGTCATACTGGAAGTGATTGTGGTCATTTGTGCTAAAAAAATGTCAGCAGTTGTTTATATTGTTGATGGGTGAGTCATGGCCTAAGACCCCAGGGTAACGCACAAGTGTATGGAGACACTTGGTTAATTTATTGTCTGCAGTGAGGTATTGGTCACGAGGCACCATTCACAATACCAGTAGTTTTCATCGAGTGAGTGTGAGTTGTTGGTTGGTATTAGGTGAATCCTGAGTGCGCGTGGAGGATCCATATCAACCAGGGTGAGATTTGCTGGTCAAGTCTTACTTGTATAAATGTGAAAGCCACAGTCGGTGTGTAAGCCGCACAATCCTCAAAAGCATTTGAGTTCCTACTGGTAGTGAGCAGACAGGTTTTTTTTTTTTTTAGTGCTCACAATATTTTGCAGTTAGTGTATGTGTGAGTTATGTAAGAGACAGTTGCGAAGCGACTTGCAGCTGCTGAATGAAGTGAGTGTGACGTCAGTTGTGCTGCGCTGAGATAGGGTGGTTAGTGAGAAAGCTGTGCACTTTTTGGTGGACAGTACTGCGTTGCCATTGGTTGAGAACAGCTCGCGAAAAGAATTGTGGGATTGATTTTACTTCCTGGTTTTGTTGAAATTCATAATATTGATTGAAATTTAGTGCAAAAAATGAAATTTTTTCAAAGCTTTAAGAAGTGCGCTGAGAGGAGATGTGTTTATTCCACTTGGGGAGGGTGAACAGAGCACTCGAAGGAACACCAGCATATGGCGTGGCAGAATCAAGAGGAGTTTCAGCATGCATTTGGGTTAAACAGTGGGGTAAGCTCACAGAGAAAGAGGGTTCATTGACTTTCCCATGTTACAGAACCTTTAATTTGAGGATTTTAGAAAATCTGAGGACAGTGTTGCTATACAAAAAGAGATGGAAAATTTTCAGAACAGAATGAGGAGAGCAGAGAAGACACTAGCAGAAACTAGATGGGATGAGGAATAGAAAATGTGGAGAAAGGAGACATTAGATGGGGTGAGAATGTTTCCAGCTATCACAGAAGAAGGGAATGGGATTATAAAGCCTAAAACGAAAAGGAAGAAGACAGAAGAGACAGAGCAGACAGCAGATTAGGGTAATAAAACAGCTACACATAAGAGAGACAAATTTATAAATCAGCTTTTAATGAATCGTCCCCCACCATATTATGCAGTTGAGAGAGTAGTTCAGAAGGTAGCCCGAGTGTGCCAACGCCTCCAGGTGCCTGGAATTTATCTATGTTCCTGTTGTTAGTACAACACAGCCTTCAGAAGGTCCCGAAACGTTGACAGTCTCCATAACTATAGCTCTAGTTGTACCACTGTATGCTTCAGGTAATACTGGGAGTAGCCTACAGACCCCAAATCCCGTGTCTGCAGGAGTTTCACCATGCGATTAATGTATTCAACTAATTTGGAAATGGAAAGGTTAGCTATGTCTGTTCTGCAGATCCCAAGCAGATGTTAGATCAAACAGGTCCAATAATAGATGTGAGATGTCCTCCAGAAACCCCAGTTACACACGTCTTCAACAGAAAAGATTATGAGAGTACCATATAATAACCCAGACCCATGACACAGGAAAACAACATCGGTTTCCGGGGAATTTCGGCACATTAATTTACTGAGTGGGTAGATACTTTGAGTCAGAGAGCAGCAATGGGAATAGTAAACAGTGCTAGAGCAGAAGAGACCCCAGAGAGAGATAGGACAGTGAAGGTGTCCTGATTAAAATTATAATTAAATGAGTTAATTGAGGGAACACTTGAGCTGGAAAGATTGGACATGTAGAATGAGGAAAAATAGTGCTTCATGTGCAAAGATGTCACAAACTGTGCAGGACAGATTTATTAATAATTAGTAGAGTATGCTGAAAAATATGATGTGGATTTAGAGAAGTCAGAGCCCCTAAGAAGGAGTTACACATTTGAGTTTAATTCCAAAAAACATTGCAAACATGAAATCATGATCACAGCATGAGAATGCACATTAAAGAATTGATTTTGAACATTGGGACATGGGGACATGGGAAGCATTAGATAAATGGGATGGCAGATGGGCCAAGAAAAGACAGCAAGAGAAAACAAAGCAGAATTTTGAGCAAATCAAGCAGCAAGAGCATACAAATGCTACCAATGAGGGAGATTCCAAGTGGAGATTATGTACATGTTCCGTGGAGCAGAAGTGACATATTGTCATTTACAAATGATTAACTGAGATGGAGGGAGAAACCAGTAGAATGATACAACCAAACAGAGAGGTTTGTGAAACTTTCAAAATGCCTGTAGGAAGATTTGAATACATTATTTGACATTGTGGTTCCAGTCGATTTGTGGGGTGAGTACAAGCAGAGTGTGGATTGGCCAACTCATGAACCGCCAAGAGATCCAGTAACAGGTGCGCCGGCTGAAAAGGTGATAAAAGGGTATTAAAAAGTGATTGAGTTTCTGAAGAACAAAGTTTCCCCCAAGGATGTTGATTGTCAAAAGATTGACAGGACATCATAGGAAACAAAGGAGTCAATACATGCTTATTATAAAAGATTTCTGCAAACATTCAAACAGCATAGTGGGTCTGAAGTGATTGAGCCAAAGGACATGAGTCATTTTGTGTTTATATTCGTGCAAGGATTGAAACCTGAGATTAGCAACATGATTCGTTGCTGGCAGAATAAACCGATTGATGAGTTGCTGCCGTACACTAGGTACTGTAATGATGAAATTGAATTGAAGCAGAAAAAATTGAAGGAGAAAGTGATGGTGATGCAAATTAAATCTGCCATGACAGGAACACAGAGTCCACAAGTGATGATAAACCCTAGTGGGATGCAAGGTGTGCAAAAACAGGTTAGCAATGTGTCTCAGTTTAGAGGCAAAGGATGTGGTTTTCACACAGATCAAAGTGGTAATGTGATAGATGTTCAGTCAATGAAGAAACAGAGCCCATGTCATGCTTGTGGTGGTCTTGGGCATTTGAAGCGTGAGTGTCCATACAGTGATGTAAATAATTTAGTGCAAAATAGTGGTGTTGCTCAGACTTTGGATAATAGTCAAGTTCAAATGCAGAAAGTTCAAAAACACTGAATTCAAAATGTGACTGTTCCTACTGGATTACAACAGATGCAGATCCCCCAACCGATTCAAGTCAATTAGCAAATGCAGGTTCCTCAAGCCCCAATGCAACAGCAGCAAATGATGGTTCCTCAACAAAACATGAATCAGAGAGCAAATGCAAATGTGAATCAGTTAATCACACAATACCCATTGACTGATTTCAGTGTTGATGATGCTTCAGGAACATATAACAGTGAAAGTTCTGAAGAAGAAGAATGCATGGTAGCAGCATCCTTAGAAGAGGATCAACGTGGTCCCTGTGTAAATGCCAATGTTATGGAACATGATGTTTCATTTCTAGTTGAAACTGGAGCAATGCTTTTCACTGTTAGAACAGCAGAAGTACCAAATGTGCCCTTGTCAGGAAGAAAAGTTCAGGTGGTAGGAGTAGCAAGCAAGCAGTTATCTAACCCAATTATAGAGCATATTCCAATGAAAAAAGGGTAATTTGAGGATTTGCACCAGTTTGTGCTTTGCGATTCAAGTGCTGTGAGCTTGTTAGGATGAGACCTTGTGTTTAAATTAAATTGTTCCATTAGCTGCTTCCACAAGGGAATAGAACTCCAGACAAATAGCGATAATGAAGCGTTCAGCACAATTGATAAAATGCACCCTCTTGTTTCATTGTTCCAAATGATGACAATTAAAGATTTGCCCAAATAGTTACAGGAGACAGTTATGGTAAGAGTTTAGAATTTTTCAGGTGAGGATAATAGACTCATCAGAGGAGCTGAGCCAGTTAAAATCACAGTGAAACCAAATGCAGTGTTTCCTACGATATCGACTTGTAATATGGTTCCAGAAGTAATTGCTGGAATTACCCCCGTAATTGAGAATTTTGTTGAGCAAGGTGTCCAGAAGAGATTATGGGAATTACATGTAATTCCCCAATTTCGGGACTTCGGAAGCCCAGTGGGAAATACTGCATAGTCCAGGATTTGAGAAAGGTGAATGAGATTGTTGTTCCATTTTGTCCAGTGGTACCGAATTCTGCAGTGATTTTGTTCCAGATTCCTTATGAAGTGGAATTGTTCTCTGTCATTTACCTGTGTCAGGTATTCTTTTCTGTTCCATTCCATGAGGATAGTCAGTATTTATTTGCATTTAAATTTGAAGCAGTGTCACACTTCACAGAGGTATACAAAGTCACCATCCATTTTTTATCAGATCTTGAAAAAGAATTTAGAGCCCTTAATCATGCCATTTCATTCAGTTCTAGTTCAGTACATTGATGACTTGATGGTTGAAATCAAACACAAGTGAAGCCTGTAGAAGAGATACCATTGCCCTGTTGAATCATCTTGGTGATAATGGCCATAAAGTGTCTTTGGCAAAATTTCAGTACTGTCAGAGAAAAGTGAAGTACTTAGGTCACCACTTAGAGAAGGGTGCAAGGAAGGTGTCCCAAGGAAGAATTTCAACAATCATGCAAAAGAATCCCCCTGTAACACAAAGAGAAATCAGAATATTTCTAGGAACGGAAGGTTACTGCCGCCAGTGGATCCTGAAATTTTCATTATTGTTGAAGCCATTGTTGAAACTGACACACAAGGAGTTGTCTGATCCGGTAACATTTGATGGCACATGCATCAAAGCCTTCTCTGAGTTGAGAGAAAGCCTGTGCCGAGCCCCAGCTTTAGGAATGCCTGATTACAATAAATGTTTTTCTTTGTTTTGTTGTGAACAAGATGGTTGTGCACGTTCTGCTTTGATGCAGTTGCACTGAGGGGTCCACAGACAAGTGGCTTATTTTTCTGCCACAGTGGACCCAGCAGCTGCTGCTTTGCCTGACTGTTTAAAAGCTGTGACTGCCACAGGTGACATCATAGCCCAGTTCGAAAGCATTGTTGTGGGCCACCCCCTGAACGTATATGTTCCCCACTCAGTCAAGGTTCTTTTGACCCAAACCATATGATTCTGACAGTGTACTATGGGCTTTGTAAACGAGGGGTAATACAAAAGCCTAAATCAATGGTTGGACTCTTATAAGATTGTTTGTAGGATTTCAAAAGATGCAAAAAATTGAATATTTCAGAAGTGAAGCATTGTTGATGGATGTCATTGTCTTTTTACCTGTATTCACTCAAATGATGGGTGGAGTGGGGGTAGGTCACTTGTGGAGAGCTTGCAGCTGAACATTGCTGAACACTAGTCCATTTGGTCAACTGTTGCAGTGAAGGGCTGAAGGCTGACCAAGTAGGGTGTTAGATTGCCATGGAGGGTTGTTCGAAGTTGCCAAAATGACAAAGTACTGGGTGTATTGCACCAACCTTGGTAAGTGCTAAAGGTACTTCTACAAAAGATCCATCTCCAGTCCAGAAATTACCTGATTTCTCCACTAGGTACTAATAACACCATGAGCCAACAATACCAGGGAAGCTATAAACTGGAAGACTGCTATACGCAAACAGAAATAAGAAGACAAGGCCTGGTCAGCTTATATAAGGTATTTTGGTATATGCTGTTTCCAAGAAACTTAGGCAATGGAGGAAAGATACATGGATGGCTACTTCATATATACAGTTACAGCTATTAAGGGCAGGAAAGGAAGACCCAAAGGTAGACTTGCAATTTGAGTCTTTGTGGCAAAGTCTAGGAATACTCAGTTCTCTGAGGCAACCTTCAATGGATTATATTGGAAAACAGCAATCTGGTTCTTCACATACATAAAGCCTATTGTCCTTCTAAGCAAAGCAAGGGAAAGGAGTCAACTTTCAAGATATTAGAACATGCTGTAATAAAATCAAGAGGAAAATAGGAGCTGAAGAGTGCAGGACCACCCTAGTTTGTGGTGTCTTTAATATAAAGCCAGATATAGGTTTTATCAAAGTGAATTTATACGATGTATGAAATGTACTTAAACTTAACATGAAGTGGTCTAAAGCAGTGGTTCCCAACCTTTTGACTCTGGAGGACCCCCACTGAATCACTACTGGAACCCGGGGAACCCCAAGCAATTTTTACGATTTAAATTTCGAACATCAAAACAGTAATTCATAAAAAATACATAAACAAGTACACACCAAACAAAATACTTGAATTACTAAAGATATCATTATTTTATATTGAAAAAATATGCAAAAAGATTTTAATGGGAAGGTTGGCGCTGCATCTCGCCAACTAACTTTTTGAAGACCGATTTTATTTAGGAAAGCTGATACACAGGCCAGGTTCTACATTTCCCAAGTGATTTCTGCTTTATTTTTAGGTATATAATATCTGATAAAGCTTTTTCAAATAAATATGTGTTGGGGAAATGAAGGATTCAGAACATGAACAGTGGTCAGCATTGACTTTAATAATAAGAATGTATTTTTATGAAAGCAAACCTTTTTTAGCAGCATAAGGAAAATGAAAGACTGGTAAAAATCATAACTTTTTCATTTGTGCCATGCAGTTTGCCTGCAGCTCTTTGATGGCAGTTCATAGCTCATTGTGCTAGATTACAATTGTAGCTTATGAACTGCACAGTAACAAAAGAAGCTCTGTGCCAAAAGCAGTAACCCACAGTGCAATGCATATAAAATACTGTCTGCATGATACATGTTCTTTGCAGCAGGCCTATTAACCATCTGTGATACCTTAGATGAGTCAAAACTGCCACTAGACAAAACTCCCATCTCTCTCCAGCAGGTACATTAATCACCAGAGTTATCTTCACACTTTTATTTTTGCCCAAAAGACACTGGATGTACAAGGAACTTTGCAGTGCTTTTAAAACTACTGCACAAAGGAAGCAATAGATATGAAAACATGAATGTGTTTCTGTCAGAGGCCCCAACTGGAGAAGTGTCTTCCTGCCAGCCCAGGCCTGGGGACACCCTGGGATGTGTCATGGACCCCTGGGGGGGGGGGCTGTGGGCCACAGGTTGGAAACCGCTGGTCTAAAAGATCCATGAGGGGGAGCTATCTTGCAAAGCTGATGGCAGTTAGTGGCTTGTGCACTTTGAATGAATGCACTAAGTCAGATACCCCAGCAAAAAGGGGACTTTATGGTCAAAGTCTTACCAACTATGAGTTAATTAACATTTAGTCTTGGGGAATTTACATGAGTGTGCAGCATAAAATAAAAAGTTACCATAACCCTCTCCCTTTTTACTTAGTGTTACTTGGGTTAAAGCCATGGTCAATACAAAAAGTGTAGTTAGCTCCAGAAGGAGACTTAGGGACTGATTTCAAACTCCACAGCATTCCCGCAGAGACTGCCAATACAGAGAGGTGAGGCTGTCGTCTCACCCCCATCATATTACGATGTTTCTACGAGGCTGACCGGCAGAAACGTCATATTATGACATTTCCACCAGTTAGTCTAATGGAAACAGTGCAGTGGCATTGGCCTTGGCTCCCTTATGGAGCCGAGGCCAATGCCACCACACACAGCACCCTCGGAATGTGCATTTTCTGCCTAGCAGACAGTGTGCATTCCGAGGGTGCTGGCAGGAGGCCCCTGAACTGCCCCTCACATGTTCGTGGGCATTGCAGGGGCCCCTCTTTGGCCCCCAGCACTGCCTTTCTGCCAGCCTTTCCCTGGTGGTGCAAATGTCATGGACAGGCTGGTGGAAAGGGAAGTCGTGATCAGCACGGCAGTGCCGAACTTGGCACTGCCATGGCTGACCACAACTCCGACCGCCGGCAAACTTTTGGGATCCCTGATCGCGGTGGTCTCCTACTGATCCGACCGCCAGGATCATGATCTGGCAGTCGGACCCACAGGAGTGCAGCAGCCGGGCTGCCACCTCAAGTTTGACGGTCCTTGGACTGCAAAACTTGTAATCGGGCCCTTAGGGCCAGATGTAGCAAACGTTTGCGACTCGCAAACGGGCCGATTCGCAATTTGCGACAGTGCAAAATCGGAAATGGGATGCAAAAAGCCCATTTCCGACTCGCAAAAAGCGATGGGACCCGTTTGCGAGTCGCATCCGTTGCGACCACCTTTTTGCGACCCGCAAATTGCAAGTCGCAATTTGCGAGTCGCAAACCTTATGCAATTGCAACTCGCAAATTGCGACTAGTCGCAAAAAGCCCAGTTTGCATGTCCCATTTACCACTAACTCAGAGCAGGTGGTAACCATTACCAAAGTATAAAAGGGGATCCAGAAGGCATCTGGGTTACTCAAGATGGCTGAGATATACCTGATAGCAGTGAGGAGGAGAGTCTACGCAGCCCAGCAGAGGAGGAGGAGGGGCCACAGACAGGAGAAGATATATAGAACCAGGCAGACTCTTTTTCAGCAAACTGAAGAGGAGATCTATGACAAATACCGCCTTAGCAGCGCAGCCATTCTAGAATTAATAGATTTACTGAAACCACAGCTAGAACACAAGACTCTGCGTGGCTGCGCCATCCCTACGCATGTGCAAGTGCTATGCGCACTGCACCTCTTGGCCTCAGGGAGCTATCAGGGGGTCATTGCCGTGGCAGGTGGGGTATCCCAAAGTGCAGTGTCAAGGTTCCTCAGGGCATTCCTAGATGCCTTAGTCACGCACATGTCTCACTTCATATACTTACCAAGGAATGAGGCAGAAATTAACAGCACCAAGCTGGACTTTTACCGCATTGCCCACTTTCCTCATGTCATAGGGTGTGTAGATGGGACACACATTCAAATATGCCCCCCTGCTAATCTGGAACACATTTTCCGCAACAGGAAGTGTACCCACTCACTCAACATACAGGTTGTTTGTGATGCCCATTATGTCATCACGGACATCGTAGCTAAGTTTCCTGGCAGTACCCATGACTCATACATTTTTAGGCATAGTGGGATACATCAACGCCTGGAACGTGGGGAATTTGGAGACGGTTACCTCCTAGGTAGAGCCACAGACACTTGCAGACATACACACAGGTCACTGTGCACGACAATCTGGACTTCCTAACCGTGTACTTTTGTGCCCAACAGGTGACAGTGCATATGCTCTCAGGCCTTGGATCATGACTCCGTTTTTAACACCCAGAACTGAATCAGAGAGGCAATACAACAGTGCGCATAAGAGGACCAGGAACCTGATCGAGACTGCTGAAGGCAAGATTCAGATGCCTCCACCGCAGTGGAGGCGCCCTCCAATACACCCCCATTACCGCTTTCAAAATTGTGGTCGCATGCGCCATCCTCCACAACATAGCCACCCGACGTGGGCTACCTCTCACCCCTGCAGACCCAGATCCTGATGATGAAGAGCAAGAACAACCACATCGCCATCATGGGGATAGGAGTCTAGCTAATCAAGGCAGACTGAGACGGGACCACATTGCAACGCAATATTTTGGACGGTACGTGTCAACTCCCACCATACTCACCTAATAACCATTTGTTAAGTGGAACAAAAATAACTGTTTTATTAATGTCATGAAGAAACTATATACAAGTTGAAATTGTCCATGGGCAGGAAAATGCCAACCAGTCATGTGGCACATTAACGCCACGTGCCACATGAATCTGTACTGGCTGTTATCTATGATCTCCTGCCCCTCCTGCCAGCCTGGCTGGTCCCTGCTGCGTCCATGGTGCTGTGCCTACCACTCCTCAGCACCCTACTGTGAGTGGCAGAGACACTGCTCACTGTTGAGCCCTCCTCCCAGGTGTATTTGTTAACTTCCTGGCTGTGATGTCATCATCATGTGCCAGGAAGTGTTTCCAGGGTGTTTCGGTATGCTTTCTGGAGTGTTCTGCTGCATCTGCAAGCAATTTTGAAGGAATTCGCAATTTGCGACACCCACTCGCTAATTGCGAGTTAGTTTTTTGCACACTCGCAAACAGCGACCTCGCAAACTGCGGACTCGCACACAGCGTTGCGAATCCGGCTGCGAGTAGCAAAATCGGATCGCTTTTTTTTCTGGCATTCCAATTTGCGCATCAACTCGCAAAATGCGAGTCGCAATTTTTATTTTTGCTACATCTGGCCCTTGGTTCTTTAAATAAGTGGACTAGAATAAAGCAACCTGAGACTAATGATCGTCTCAAACCTTGATTATACAAATTCTGCCCGGTTTGAGTATCTCTTGTAGAATGTGGTCTTCTTCCTGCTATACCTCCAGAGGCAGCATGTATCCATCAATAATTCATGGCCATACAACCCCCCCAACGGATTGCAGGGCACACATTGGTGACTGATTAACCACAAGACCGTCACACTCACATAAAACAAGAAATTTAAATAAGGAAAGGGAAACAAGCTGTGTGTCTTTCTGTGGAAAGAAAACTATACGCATCACCTCAACTGATTCAAGACATTTGCTTAAATTTCGTCTCTCCTTAGAGCTAAATGTTCTTCCCCTATCTAGGTGTTCAGTCTCAAGCTCCTGAATGAGGTTCTGCTGTAGCTCCATGTGAGTGAGTGGGTCCCTTTATGCCTTGACACCTGTTTTGGAAATAGGAATAATGAGGAAATGTTAGACCTGACAGCCTTAGGGTGGTCATCCCCCAACTTTTTGCCTGCCTCTCTCCACTTTTCTGATTGTTTTTGCTGGTTTTAGGTCTCTGCACACTTTACCACTGCTAACCAGTGCTAAAGTACATATGCTGTCACCCTTAAACATGGTAACATTGGTTCACCCCCAATTGGCATATTTGATTTACTTATAAGTAACTAGTACAATCCACTACATGTGCCCAGAGCCTGTAGAAATTAAAGGCTACTAGTGGGCCTGCAGCACTGATTGTGCCACCCACCTAAGTAGCTCCTTAACCATGTCTCAAGCCTGCCATTGCCGGGCCTCTGTGTGCAGTTTCGCTGCCACTTTGACTTGGCATTTAAAATATTTGCCAAGCCTTAAACTTCCTTTTTTCTACATATAAGCAGTCGTGGCTCGCGGTGCGTGGAAGGGGTGGCGCGTGGGTGGGTAGGAGGAGGGGGCAGATGGGGGAATAAACAATAAAGATTGAATTAATTTAAAAACAACACTTACCTGCACGCCGTCGCTCTGCTCATCCGTCTCATCTTCTGCTGCAGGCAGGCATAGGCTCCCAGGCTGCCCTGCGGCCAATCCTGACGCATCGTCTTTTTACCCGCATCGTTCCTGGGCATCAAAATATCCCTGCATCGCAGTGAGGAATCAAGACTGCGCACCGAAAAACAACGCAAACCCCTTGCAGTATGGAAGGAAACAACACATTGTATGTGCCACGTTGGAAAATGTAACACAACCCTATTTTTCCACACATCTCCTCCTCTGCGGTATCCATGCTTCGTTATTTTTGACGCATACCAGGTATTGTGTTTAACAAAGATACAACTGTTTATTTCCAAGGATTAAGCCTCTTTTAAACCTTTTTAAACCTTTTAAAAGTGATATTTCAACTTGTGCTCATTGGATTCTAGTCTTTTTGACCTTATTTTATTCAGATAACTATTTTTCTAAACCTGGGTGGTATATTTTTGTGGTGTTTTCACTGTGTTACTGTATGATTTATTGCAAAAATACTTTACACATTGCCTTATAAGTTGAGCCTGACAGCTCAGCGCAAAGCTACCAGAGGGTGGGCACAGGATAATTTGGATTGTGAGTTACTTACCCTGACTAGGAATGTGGTCCATACCTCTGTCAACTAGAGATCCCATTTCTAACAGGAAACCTCAGGCTGATTTTTTCCTTCCCTTTCCCAAATGACCACCCATCCAGTGACTTGTTACTCACTCCATGAATCTGCCTTCAGTCATCCTTTAGCACACAGTCATCTTTGTATTTCTTTCTCACTCTGCACACAATTAGTGCAGCAGTAATCTTGTAAACAATATTTTGAGATCTAATGTCACTTACACTTACAGATTGATATTTCTTTCATTAGAACTCTGTAGAACACTGCTTTACTGAGAGTGATTGTTGCTAAGGCCTCACCTTTTGGGACCGGTGTGATTCTCATGAGAACTTGACCATGCATAACAAGTAAATATATTTGTACTAACTGTTGAGGTACCTGAAGAGCACCAGGGATGGAAATGTCATTATGTGACTCTGTGGGATATTGCTAACAAATGTGTTTTCAGAAAATGTATTGCTCTTCCCTTAATCCAATTGGTTCACTTTAAGTGATTCTAACATATTGGGGGTCATTACAACATTGGCGGTAAAATCCGCTTACCGCCGTGCAGAAGACCTCCAACACACCGCCACGGCCGTGGAATTCCGCCACAGCTATTATGATCCACAGCTCAGAATCTGCCAAAATCTAGACACTCACACAAGTCCGCCACACCAAAGGTCAGTGATAAACTGGCGATAAGAAAACCGACACCGTCACGCCAACAGGAATACGCCCACACTATCACGACCCACGAATCCATGCAGCGGTCTTTCAACCGCGGTATTCCATTGGCGGTACACATCGCCGTGCTCAAAATACACACACATTTACAAAACACTACCACATTGGACAATTCCAAATACACACACCTGATACACATACACACACCACTCCCACACACCCAATACAATATAAAACACCCACCCACATCACCCACAAACCCCTATGACAACAATTGCGACAGAAGGCCAGAGAGAGACACCACCATCTACAATCTAGCATCCACAGGCACTCAACACCATCACTCACACAACATCTACGCACCTCACACAACACACCTCTAAATATCACCCCACACATCACAACACACACCACCCTACACATCACCCACACCACCCCATGGCACCGCAAAGACACCCCAGGTTTTCTGAGGAGGAGCTCAGGGTCATGGTGGAGGAAATCATCCGGGTAGAGCCACAGCTATTCGGATCACAGGTGCAGCACACCACCATAGCTAGGAAGATGGAGCTATGGCGCAGAATCGTGGACAGGGTCAATGCAGTGGGACAGCACCCAAGAACTAGGGATGACATCAGGAAGAGGTGGAACGACCTACAGGGGAAGGTGCGTTCCATGGTCTCAAGACACCAGATAGCGGTTCAGAGGACTGGCGGCGGACCCCCACCTCCTCCCCCAGAACTAACAACATGGGAGGAGCAGGTCTTGGCTATACTGCATCCTGAGGGCCTCGCAGGAGTAGCTGGAGGAATGGACTCTGGTAAGTCAAACCTTTAACAACCATATTCCCCACCCTACCTGCATGCTATCACATACCCCCAACCTCGCCCTCACCCCCATCACTCCAAATCCTCACACATGTCCCACTATCACAAACCACAGCTCCCAAACCCAAGCCCTGCATGCAACACCAAAGCATGGACACCCATCACCAAAGCATGTCCCCTGCACATACCCATACACCCCCCTAAACCATTATCACCGAAGGTCCCACACAAGAATGCAAGCACTGGGGTACATGGTCACCCACCCATTGCACACCATGGCACACACAGATGCAATAATCATGCCTTTACACCCCTGCAGGACCCCTACCCAACGTCACCGGACAGGAGGGTCCAGACATGTCCACTCCACCCACAGAAGAGGCCCACAGTGATGACAGCAGCTCTGTCCAACTGGATCAAGATGACCATCCCAGCCCATCTGGGACTACGGGACAGTCGGTTCCCCTCTCACTGGCACAGGCCACTACAGAGCTTCCCCCCTCTAGAAACACCAGCACATCACCCACCCAGCGGGCCCATACCTCTGTCCCCAGGACACATCAAGCAGTAGTTTGTCCACCACTACAGGGAACCCAGGCAAACCCACCACCCCAACAACACCAGGGACCTGGGGGCAGTGGTAGTGGGCACACGGTTCAGGGGACAGAGGCCCAGGAACACAGGGGAACTGGGAGGGCTGCTGTGCGACAGGCCCAGGGAACCCACTCTCCACAAGGCCCTCTCCAACATCATGGGAGCCTACCACCATTCCCAGGAGATGATGGTAACGGTACTGGCCAAGTTTCAGGAGACCCAGCGGCTGCAGGAGGAACAGTATTTGGGGTTCAGGGAGGAACTCAAAAACATCAATCCCACCCTGGGCACCATTGTAGGGATGCTGAAGGAACTCGTCAACACCAGGAGGGACACTGTGGCACATCAAGGGGCCCCTGACACTTGCCTGGGTCGATGAACTGCCCACCACCTCGGCCGGTGCTAGTGGACAGGAGGCACCGCCACAGGACCACGACACCAGCACCTCACCCCCTGCAGATGGAGAACCACCCCGCAAGCGGTCCCTGAAATCCGGGACAAAGACAGAGAACAATGCCAAGACCCCCGCCAAGAAATTTGACCACCCTGATTGTCATCCTTCTGTCCTACTTTGTCACCCCGTCCATACTTAAACTGCCCTAGCTCCACTTCCTGTGCCCCTTTGGATAATGCACTTGTGAGACTAATAGATTGGACTCTGCCATGGACATTCCTCCACCATCACCCCTTACCATTGTACAACCCCCTCCACTATTTAGCACTTAAATAAACACCCTTAAATCACAAAACAATCTGGAGTCAGTCTGAGCTTTCGAAAATGTGTATTTGCAATAACTGGAAAAATGATAGATCCAATGTAATGTCAACATACCTATGTCACACAGCTCTAGTCCATGCGGAAACAAAGCAGAGGTCACACAGTGGGACCCACATCTGTGAAATCGAAAGGGAAAGTGACAACTCAGTATCCATACACTGGGTGAAAATGACAGACAGATGAGAGGTAGAAGATTTAAATCAGATGTAGCAGGCAGTGTTGTCTTCTTACCTGTGTCTCACTGGAAGTATTGCTGGATCACTGTGTTCCTGTTGTCTATGTCCTCTTCTTCTGCTTCCTCGTCTTCACTGTCCACAGGCTCCACAGCTGCCACAACACCTCCATCTAGACCATCCTCCTGCAGAAAAGGCACCTGTCGTAGCAAAGCCAAGTTGTGAAGCATACAGCAGGCCACGATAATCTGGCACACCTTCTTTGGTGAGTAGAATAGGGAACCACCTGTCATATGGAGGCACCTGAACCTGGCCTTCAGGAGGCCGAAGGTCCTCTCTATAACCCTCCTAGTTCGCTCATGTGCCTCATTGTAGCGTTCCTCTGCCCTTGTCCTGGGATTCCTCACTGGGGTCAGTAGCCATGACAGGTTGGGGTAACCAGAGTCACTTGCAAATGGCGAGGGACAACTGTTAGACACACACTAACTCTTAGGGACATCCCCAGACCCAGACACCTAGTCACACTGTATTGGGTCCATGTCCTCACCTATTAGCCACACACGGTGCCTCTGGAGTTGCCTCATCACATAAGGGATACTGCTATTCCACAGAATGTAAGCGTCATGCACTGAGCCAGGAAACTTGGCATTTACATGGGAGATGTACTGGTCAGCCAAACACACCATCTGCACATTCATAGAATGGTAACTCTTCTGGTTTCTGTACACCTGTTCACTCCTGCGGGGTGGCACCAAGGCCACATGTGTCCCATCAATGGCACCTATGATGTTGGGGATATGTCCCAGGGCATAGAAGTCACCTTTCACTGTAGGCAAATCCTCCACCTGAGGGAACACGATGTAGCTGCGCATGTGTTTCAGCAGGGCAGACAACACTCTGGACAACACGTTGGAGAACATAGGCTGGGACATCCCTGATGCTATGGCCACTGTTGTTTGAAAAGACCCACTTGCTAGGAAATGGAGTACTGACAGGACCGGCACTAGAGGGGGGATTCCTGTGGGATGGCGGTTAGCTGACATCAGGTCTGGCTCCAACTGGGCACACAGTTCCAGGATTGTGGTACGATCAAGTCTGTATGTGACAAATTACATGTCGCTCCTCCATTGTCGACAGGTCCACCAGCGGTCTGTACACCGGATGATGCCGCCATCTCCTCACCTGACCCAGCGGACAAGCTCTATGGAGGAGAACAGCGAACAGAGAGTCAACCAACACTGAGGTACGTAAACACAATTTTATAGCAAAATGTTTGAAAATCAATATATGGCTGTATTAGTGTTTAAGCAAAGCCTAGATATGTGTGACGCATTTAAAATTAATGCTATGTGGCCCCCTGAAATGGCGGCTGCCTGACCTGTAATGTGGGACAAGGGGATATGAGGTAACTGCGCTGGCGTTGTACACCGTCGCGGTAGGCGGTCAAAGACCGCAGCGCAATCCTGCACCATTGGGCCTGATGGATCCCAGGAGCCAATGACGATATACGCCGGCGGTGACGGTACGCACCGCCGCGGACGTGACTGCCATTTTCTCTCTGTTCAATCACTTGATACCTGATCTTCGACAGGAGAGGACCTGCACTGCAAGTGCTGCTGTGACCTCAGTCTGAAAGAGACAATGGCTCATGTGTCTGGGGAAAGGGCCCCTGCCTTCAGCACAGAGGAGTTGGAGAAACTAGTGGATGGGGTCCTCCACCAGTACACGCTACTCTACGGTCCTCCAGACAAACAGGTAAGTACACTGTGAGCATGCCGAATGGGCAATGCCTGTGTGGAGTGGTGTTGATGAAATATAGGGGGGGGGGAGAGAATGAGGCGTGCATGATACGACGGTGAGTGCATGTGCGTCATGGCAAGGGTAGGGATGCGGGACAATGACTGTGATGGTGCGGACGGTTATATCTTCTCCTTTTCCCCTGTACTATTCGTGTAGGTCAGTGCCCACCAGAAGAAGGATATTTGGCGTGCCATTGCCAAGGAAGTCCGGACCCTGGAGGTCCACCACAGACGGAACAACCACTGCCGTAAAAGATGGGAGGACATTCGCCGCTGGAGCAAGAAGACGGCGGAGGCTCAGCTGGGGATGGCCTCCCAACGTGGGAGAGGTGCCGGTCGCACCATGACCCCCCTGATGTTCCAGATCCTGGCATTGGCGTATCCGGAGTTGGATGGGCGCTTGAGGGCATCACAGCAGCCACAAGGGGGTGAGTACACTCTCATTCTGCTGATTCAGCGCGCATTGTAGGTGTCTGGGTGGGGGAGGTGGGCTGTGGGTTCCTCTAGGCTAGGGCGAGTTTAGTAGGCAAGGTCCCTACTTAAGGCAGGCCCTGTGGCACCCCATCTCACCTGTGTTCAGAGGCAACTACACCTAGTCAGGCTCCTGTGACTTCCATGTGTGCAGCGATCGGGCATAGGCCTTGTAACCCATGTCCCTGTGATTCATTAGGGAACTCTAAGTGCACAGCGTAGTGCAGGGGGCTTCTGTGTCTGTAGTGTCCGCCAACTGTAGCGGTATTGGATGCACTCTTCTTCTGTCTTCCCCCCCCTTTTTGTGGTCTCCCTGTTCTTGTGTGCATTAGCATCATCAGGCGGAGGAGCAGTGCCAGCGGAGCAGGAGGGAGCTGCATCCCAAATGGCCCTGGAGGGTGACACAATGGAGTCAGAAGCCACCAGTGGGACGGAGGGCAAGGGGAGCTCCACAGCGGGGACAGGAGCTGAGACCAGCGACACGGACTCCTCCTCTGATGGGAGCTCCCTTGCGGTGGCGGGCCCCTCTGTGCCCACCGCATCTACAGGTACAGCCGCCACCCCCCCTACCAGCAACGCCCTCCCAGCAGCCCCTCAGCGTGTGCCCCGTGGCCGCTCACCCAGGAGGGTGGGCAGCTCCTTCGCCCCAGGCACCTCAGCCCCTGCCCCAGTCAGCCCTGCTGCCCTCAGTGAGGAGGCCATTGACCTCCTCAGGTCCCTCACTGTTGGGCGGTCTACCATTTTGAATGCCATCCAGGGTGTGGAGAGGCAGTTGCAACAGACCAATGCATACCTGGAGGGCATTCATTCTGGTCAGGCAGCCCAACAGCGAGCTTTTCAGACTCTGGCCTCAGCACTGATGGCAGCCATTGTCCCTGTCTCTAGCCTCCCCGCTCCAACTTCCTCCACCCAGACCCAAACCCCTGTACCTCAGCCTATCCCAAGCACACCATCAGACCAGCATGCACACATGTCAACACACAAGGGAAGCTCAGGCAAACATAAGCACCACACATCCCACAGGCACTCACGCAAGCATCATACCCATGCAGACATACCAACATCCACTGCCTCCACTGTGTCCCCCTCCTCCTCGTCTCCCTCCTCCCTCCCAGTCTCGTCTCCACTCACACCTGCATGCACTACATCTTCAGCCACTACCTCCATCACCAGCACACCCACCACGACACCCCTCTCACGTGCAGTCACCAACCCCCACTACCATTCACACATCCCCTGTGTCCTCTCCCAGTGTGTCTGTGAGCCCACCTCCCAAGGTACACAAACGCAGACACACAGCCACCCAACAGCCATGCACCTCACGACAGCCTCCAGTCCATGCACCTTCACCCAAAGTCAGCAAACGTACACCACTTACAACCACTACCTCTTCCTCCACTCCCAAACCCCCTCCATCTACCCGTCCCAGTGTGTCCAAAAACCTTTTCCTGTCCAACCTTGACCTCCTCCCCTCACCTCCCCCACCCCTTCAGTCTCCTAGGGCCCACCTTTGCAGGTCCCAACCCAGCACCTCAGCCACAACATCTGCGGGAACAGTGGTGCCAGTAGTAACCGGCTTCTGGAGTGCGCCAAACAGCAGGGCAGCCAGTGTGCCAGACCACGGACAGTCCCCCACCTCAAAAGCACAAAAAGTTGGCCAGTGCCCGGCGGGAGAGTGGCAAAACATCTACCACCAAAGCCTCTCCCAGGGGTACAGTTGGGAGTGGGAAGACAGCTGCGCCACCATCCAAGGTGGGGAAGGGGCACAGAAAAACAGGCAAGTTGGCGAAAACCTGCACGGCGGACAAGACCGCCACCAGCACTGCTGCCAAGCACACCACCGCCACCAGCACCGTTGCCAAGGACACCGCCGCCACCAGCACCGCTGCCAAGGACAACGCCGCCACCAGCACCGCTGAACAGGACACCGCCGCCACCAGCACCACTGAACAGGACACCGTTGCCACCAGCACTGCTGAACAGGACACTGCCGCCACCAGCACCACTGAACAGGACACCGCCGCCACAAGCACCGCAGGCCAATGAGCGCCAAACCTTCCGAGGCTTCTGAGGCCGCCACGAGCAGGATGAATCACTCTGGGCACAAAGCCCCCTCCAGAACCAGTGGAGAAAGGCATCCACTACCTCTGTCCTTGGCAGGATGAATCACTCTGGGCATAAAGCCCCCTCCAGAACCAGTTCAGTATCCCATCCACTACCTGTGTCCTTGGCAGGATGAAGCACTCTGGGCACAAAGTCCCCTCCAGAACCAGTGGAGTATCCCATCCACTACCTCAGTCCTTGGCAGGATGAAGCACTCTGGGCACAAAGCCCCCTCCAGAACCAGTGGAGTATCCCATCCACTACCTCTGTCCTTGGCAGGATGAAGCACCCTGGGCACAAAGCCCCCTCCAGAACCAGTGGAGCATCCCATCCACTACCTCTGTCCTTGGCAGGATGAAGCACTCTGGGCACAAAGCCCCCTCCAGAACCAGTGGAGATTTACATCCACTACCTCAGTCCTTGGCAGGATGAAGCACTCTGGGCACAAAGCCCCCTCCAGACCCAGTGGAGTATCCCATCCACTACCTCTGACCTTGGCAGGATGAAGCACTCTGGGCACAAAGCCCCCTCCAGAACCAGTGGAGTATCCCATAAACTACCTCTGTCCTTGGCAGGATGAAGCACTCTGGGGCGCAAAGCCCCCTCCAGAACCAGTGGAGATTTACATCCACTACCTCAGTCCTTGGCAGGATGAAGCACTCTGGGCAAAAAGCCCCCTCCAGAACCAATGGAGTATCCCATCCACTACCTCTGTCCTTGGCAGGATGAAGCACTCTGGGCACAAAGTCCCCTCCAGAACCAGTGGAGTATCCCATCCACTACCTCTGTCCTTGGCAGGATGAAGCGCTCTGGGCACAAAGCCCCCTCCAGAACCAGTGGAGTAAGGCATCCACTTGAGAGACTGTGGCTTTGCACTCCCCAGGATAAAGCAGTGGGCAACCCACCCACTGTAAAGACTTGTGAGACTGTGGCTTTGCACTCCCAGGATGCAGCAATGGGCAACCCACTCACTGTAAAGACTTGTGAGACTGTGGCTTTACACTCCCCAGGATAAAGCCGTGGGCAACCCACCCACTGGAAAGCCTTGTGAAACTGGGGCTTTGTACACCCCAGAATACAGCAGTAGGCATGGAGCCCCCTTGTGGTCTGGCGTCGTGCACTCATCCGGCTGAGGTGCCTGTTGTATTTCTATCTGATGCCCCAGCAGTGTTCTCTCCGTTTTGATATTGAGTGTGGGCCTCGCCCATGCATTTTGGGCCCAGTGGTCCATGGACTATGATGGTGGAATACCTTGGACTTGTATTCTTGGTGTATATATTTGTTTATAGTGTGAATATTTATATATATATATATTTTGGATTACTGTATTTGAATAGATTGCAAACGTTCGACTCATTTCCTTTTGTCCTTGCATTCTTCCAGGGGGGGTTTGGGGGTTGTAAATGTAATGTATCTACATGTACTTGTGTGTGTGTTGTAGTGGGTGAGGGTGGGAGTGTTGCGTGTTGCATGTGTGTGTCACTCTTTTTTCCCTCCCCCCTCCCCTGTGTCCTAGGTGCAGTACTCACTGTGGTCTTTGCTACAGTCTTTGTTGTTCCTCGTAGAGGAGCAGGAAGATAAAGGCTGGGAGTATCTGGAGCTCGGGTTCCATGGCGTCCTGGTTCCTCGTGGGGTGTGTAGAGGTGAGCGTTTTCCTTTCCAAGTCCTGTTTCCGCCTTGTTTTTGTTCACGGTGAATCCGCCCCGGAAAAGGTGGCGGATTGGACTGTTGTAATACAGTGGGCGGTACATTGTGTTCCACCTGTCTGTTGGCGGTTACCGCTGCGGTGTTTGTTTGTACCGCCATGGCGGTTGGAGTGTTAAAGTGGCTGTCTATGTTGACGGTTTCCGCCACAGTCGTGATTCCATTTTTTTTACCGCCGGCCTGTTGGCGGTTTTACTGCCACTTTAACACCGACCGCCAGGGTTGTAATTACCACTATTGTGTTCATGTATGGATGTTATTGTATTTTGAACTATAAAAAGAAGCCCATTCTTGAGGGAGTTGGGCTCACTCTCCCTTGACTTCAAGAAGCGATTCCACATCAGTCTGACCTATGATTTATAACTTTGATTTATTTACTTAGAGCTGAACTGCATTTTCTTCAACCTATTCATTTCGTACATGTTATTCTGAGCATCATGGCATTGATTAATTGAAAGGCTTCTTACCATTTATTTTATTTTCTGTAATGCCTTTAAATCTTTCAATGAGCCCTGTGGTTTGATTTTAATTCTTGTCAGTATTCATTGTTACGCAGAATGTGCTTTACATTAATTGATGTAATCTTATTGAATAATTAATTTAATTTGAGGCAACAACATTCTTAGGGGATTGACATCTCTCCTGAATCATTGGTGGGGCCCTAATTTGATAAACTGAAAATGTGTAATGTCACCTAACCACCACCAGCCCTGCCACACTTTCTATGTCCATGTGTGATGTGCAGCTCCAGTCCAGGTTTTTTCTTTGAATTCTGGGACTTGTAGTTTTGTTTATTCCGTTAAAAAACAGGACTACAAGTCCCAGGATAGAGAGGAAAATACCTGGGCTGAGGCAGCACATCATGGATGGACCTGGGTAACATGGCAGCTATGCACCACTTCTCTATTCCTGGACTTAGCCTTTACATTTCAGTGCATTCTGGGAGTTGTAGGCGTGGTTCATTTTAATTGAGTGGCTTGGCCCAACACACCTGATAACAATGCTATATAATAGATAAGTCCAGGAACGGAAAAGTGGTGTGGCCGTGATAAGGAGGTCTGTTCACCCTGTCTTAGAGCCAAGAACCTTGGTTCGGCTTTCCGTGTAATTTGTTAGTTCACTAACCTCAGAACTGACAGTGGTGGCAGACACAAATAGAGATGTTTTCTTGTTGATGTGGCAAATTAAATATATTGACGCGAGTCACATTCATTTCTAAAGTGTACAGAAACTTAGTGATATAACGCACTAGTCCATACATGGGCTCGGTGTGCTGTTATTACGGTCTGTTTATTTCTAGTGGGGCACGGCTGGGAGGACGCCCGAGTCGTCGCTGAGGCCAATAGTGGTGGGAGGAGGGGATACACAAACCTCGGTAGGCTACCCGATGTTAAACAACACCAATAAGGAGCAAAGGATTACAAGCAAAAGAACTGTAATCGTGAGTTGGAATTACTTCAAAGGTTGCACGCGAGGAGGCGCTCGCGGCAATGAAAGCGGTATATCGATACTTTCCTCCATCTCTCTTTCGTGCCTGGGAAATGCGCTGCTGATGCCAGTGACGTGCCGCCTGACTCTAACATGGGAGCTGCCGTGACACTTCCCAACTCATGAATTGACTTGCATGGGTAACGCTCACGCGCGATGTAGTGGCTTGTTTCTTCCTGATCACGCTGCAGGTAAGGGGTTGCCGGCTTTGCACATGTTTTTGATTTGCCCTGCCTTCCACGTGCGTTAATGTAGGGCCTACAAGGTTAGCATTGTCAGCAGCAGTGTTGGAGGTCCACGTTGACATGCTCTGCAAGCTATTGCGCTGGAGTATGTACGGGAGCTGTGGGTATCATTCGTTACTCGCCCAGGGTCCAGTGCTCCCGTATAATAACAGCATTTGTTGAGGATAACCCAGGGACTACGCGCCACTGTGGAAAAGCCTTCTTCCAAACTTCTCGTAGACTGGATGCTTCACATGCTTGATAAAACACGCCTGCTCCTGAGTTTGCGCGTGTTCACTGCAGTTGGGCAAGTCAGGAAAACAGTAGGACAGGGATAGCAAAAGATACTTCTTGTACATGCTATATCGACAAGTTAAATACGACAGACGCTTTTCGATCAACATGGGATATTTTTTTAATGAATATATTAATATATTGGCATCTTTAAAATCATGATCGTACTTGTCAACTTTCAGGACCAAAGGGAAGGCAGTTTACGTAGTGAAAACGCCTTACCAGCGCATATTCCCAAAGTTGGAAACTAAAGAAAATGTGATCATTCAAAAGCATGATAGATGAATAACATTAGCCAGAACTGGAAATGGCAAGCTCACTACATAAGGGGGCTTAAAGAGGGCTACATTCGTGATTTCTTCGTACCCAGTTAGCCCCAGATCTCATTGGCTACTTTCCTTCTACTACAAAGACACTTCGGGGTTCTTTAAGTAGTTTGTTTTACAGAGAAAGAAATGCGAAGAGAGCAGTGGCGTAACAGGGTTGCTAGGAGCCCTAACACAAGCATGGAGAATGGCTCCATCCATCTCGTTGGGTAGTAAAAGACACAGTGTTGCAAAGTAGAGGGATCAGGCTGAGCCGGGGAACCTGTTGAATTTGTCCTGATGTCATTTTCCTAAACCGGTTTATAATTCAGCAGCTCCTGCACGTTGTTTGCATTCCGTTCAGAGCAGCGGCCTGCAAGCAGCGAGAGGGCTTTCTTATTTTAACATGGTTGGTACAAAGCAAAGGCCTCATTCAATGTGCCATAGGTCCTCCCTTTGCTCAAGTATCATCCTGGTTGGGGACCATCTGGAGCCTCACTCTTACATGCCTGGGCAATGGAAGAAAACCAAGGGGGCACAGCTTGTTATCACTTCAGAAGTACTTTAGAGAAACTACTTAGGCAGGTTTTTAGCTTTATTCAACTCCCTATGTAACAGACCTGCTTGCACTGTACGAATGCAAGATTTATCTGATTGAACAATTGCCCAAATAATGATTTAAATGGCAACTATTATTTTTTTTTCCCATTTATTTCCTTACTTTATAGCTCTACTTACCCCAGTGTCGGGAGGCAGAGTTATTTACATCACACACAGAGGCACAATAAATCATATATGTGTGTACAATGATGTAGAGTAAATGTAATGTAATACAATGAGTGTTACAAGATGTAGGAATCGCATATCACTTATTCGTAAACATATGTTAAGAGTGAATGGTCGAGAGAAACCCAAAGTCACGATATAACACAGAACACACCAACAGTGGATGTCTGTACTAAAAAGACATTTACTTCCAAAAGGAGCCCTTGTTTGCATTTTAGACTAACAACAGATTGAGAAAAGAATAAGGATCTAAACCCATTACTCATAGTTTGTATGCAGCTCCTTGATGCAGGTAAATAGATCACTGTGCTGTATTGGAATCCAGGTTTTCTCTTCCAAAGGTTTATTTTCAGTAAGTAAGACTGTACCAACCCTGGCAGCTCCAGCAGCAACTGTCACTGCTCACAATCTTTTCACTCCCTGCATTCCGTCCTGTTGCCTAGACACCGTTACATGTCAAACATTCCACCAAAACATTCCACCACATAACCCAACATATCTCCCTCCTTTAACAAAATAAACTTAATAAAAATAAGATACAATAACTATTTACACTAAATATGATTTCCCAACAGATCGACTGAAACAAAATACGCTGCATGGACATAAATGTAAAAACTTCAGCAATAATATATGTGTTGCCTACACTGCCTATGCAATGTAGTCCCTCAAATAATCTGGTCTCTCGACCATTCTTTTTTTCTTTTCCTCCAACACCGTTTTCCTCCCCTCTTCTCCATGCTCGCCATGCTCGCATACAACATTCTTCCACTTTCTCATTTCCAACTCATTACATTTCACCACACTACCCACATTCCATTTTCTTCCATCATCCACAACCACACTATATTTACTCACTTTCGTTATGCGCTTGGGTACGGACCACCTGGACAAGCCTTTTTTCGACTTCTCCCAATTGTTTGTTCTTACCCAATCACCAACTGCCAGATTTCGTTCCACGACACGACCCATTTCTCCACCATCATACCTCCCTTGCCCTTCAGCAACACGAATCCTCAATCTCCTCTCTTTCTACCAGCCTTGCCCATTCACCCTGGCACGGCCTTGGTACACGGTTTCCTCCCTTTCAATAACTTAAACGGAGTTTCCATGGTAAGAGAATGCAGAGTGGTGCGGTAGTTCCATAACATATCCTTGATTTCCTTCTTCCTACTCAACCTTATTTGCACACCCAACTGAATGTTCTCTCCCAACACCCTGTTAAATCTTTCCACTAGTCCATTTTCCCTGGGATATGCAACAGCAGTTTTGATATGCTTAACCCCACAGTTCTCCAAATAGTTCTTAAATTCATTAGACGTAAATTGCGGACCATTATCAGTCACCAGCCCCTCCGGATAACCTTCTCGCCTCCACACCTCTTCACAAAATTCAATGACCACGGCAGACTTGATCTCACGCACTAAACTGACCTCTGGCCATTTAGAATAGTAATCCATCATCACGATGGCATAGGTTTTACCACATCCATCCAATTCAAGTGGACCGCACACATCCATGCCCACCTTCTGCCATGGCTCACGAGGAAATGGTATAGGGACCACAGGAGTGCTCTTTCCAACGTGTGTTTTATCGCTGCACGCACAACACACGCAATTTCTAACAAATCTCAACATCACGATCCATGCCTGGCCACCAAAAATCCTCTCTAGCTTTCCTCTTCATTCCTGACATTCCACCATGACCCTCATGCAAAATCCCCAATACATTCTTTCTCAAATTGCGTGGTACTATTACTCTGTCACCTCTTCTCAAAACACCATTATGTTCCGATAATTCTGGCCACACATTCTTGAAATCTGACAACACAGTTGACACATCTTCTCTTAACTCCCGCCAATGTTTGTTCAAATTATCCTTTAACAATTTCAATTGCACATCCTCTTCCATCTCCCTCTTCCATACAATCTCTTCTAGTGCTTTTGTTTCCATAGCTTGTATGTCCGCCACCAACCATTCTTCATCTTCCTCACCCACAAATCCTTCAATTGGTAATCTAGATAGACAGTCAGCATTCACATTTGCTATCCTCGGCACATTTTCAATTACAAAATCATACTCTTGCAATCTGTAGAGCCATTTAGCTATTCGAGGAGACGCGCGATTTGCACCCTTTGTTGTAAAGATGTCCACCAAGGGTTTATGGTCAGTTCGTAATACAAACCTTCTACCCCAAACATAATTCCTGAAATGTTGAACCCCCCCCCACCAACATGCAAGAGCTTCTTTTTCAATTGCAGAATATGTGCTTTCTGCACCTTTAAGCGTTCTTGATGCAAACGCAATCACATGCTCTTTCCCTTTACTCACTTGCATCAATACTGCACTCAAGCCATACATACTCGGATCTGTGGAAATAATTGTACGATTTTTCGTTACAAATGGTTTCAATTCTACAGCCTCGATGATGTTGCACTTTAATGTATCAAATGCTTGTTGGCATTTCTCAGACCACTCAAACTTTTGGTTTTTCTTCATTAACGCTCTTAAAGGTTGGGCAATATCAGCAAAATTCTCTACAAATTTTGCATAATATGCAGCCAAGCCCAAAAATGATCTCAACTGATCTTTATCCACAGGGTTGGGTGCCTTTTCAAAAGCTTCCATTAGTCCAACTCTCGACTTAATCCCATCACCAGACACTGTATGACCCAGGTATTCTACTGTACTGCACTCAAACTTGCACTTATTCATCTCAACCGTAAGGCCCGCTTCCTCCAGGATCAAACATACCCTTCTTAACACATAGTTATGTTCCTCCACATTCTCTGCCCACACTAAAACATAATCTTGAAAGAATTTCACATTCTTAACCGCTCCCAATAAACTCTGCATCACCCTCTGGAACACTGCCGAAGCAGATACCAACCCAAATGGCATTCGCACAAATCTAAATGCCCCTTCAGGTGTAATAAAAGAGGTGAGATGCCTTGACTCAGGATGCAGTACAATTTGATGATATGCATTGGATAAATCCAATGTGGAAAACACCTTACCACCTTGAATGCTGGTCAACAACTCATTTATGTTGGGGATAGGATGTCTATCAACCCATATCTCCTTGTTTAAATCCCTCAGATCCACACATATTCTAATCTTACCGTTGGGTTTCCGAGCCAACACCACCGGACTCAACCATTCTGACGATTCCACCTCCTCTATCACTCCCAACTGCAGCAGTCTTGCCAATTCAACTTTCAGTGCATCTCTTAACACCAGTGGTACCCCTCTCACTTTATGTACTTTGGGTACAGCACCTTCCTTTAAGATGATCCTAGGATGAGGGACGTCCGAGGAGGAGGAACGGGCATTCTGATGTTGGAGACGGTTGAGAAAGGATGCGCAGATCATCGTAAGGAAATAAACTTCAAAAGCACAAGTTTACCCATGTTTTCATCATTACATTTTGGCAACGAGGGAAAGAAAAACTCTTTAAAAAAGGAATGGACTTTTAAAGGAATAACAGGACGTTCTCCGGGCGCACACTACGGAGGAAGTGAAGGAGAAGTATTTCACGCCACTCCTACGGATGGAAAAACATGAATTGAATGGGTGCATGATATGGAAGCACAGCAGTGAAGGTGGGCTTTCAGTTTTTTTTTTTTTTTTTCCTCCCTTCTTCGCTGCCTTTGCCTGCCCGCTTGAACTGCCATTGTGGGTTCGGTCGTGCGGCCCAGTTTGAACAACGCGCAGCGCGACATCCTTTTGTGGATTCTAGTACGTGTTGTGATCTACGTGCGGTAGCGATCCATCACATCGCACCGCATTGGATTTATTTGGATGTCTGCCAAATTGATGATCACATTAGAAATATCCCCTACCTGTTTGTGCAGCCCTGCACTGGAGCACAGCTGCTTCCTGCCGTTCCTGCCATCCTTGCTGTTCTCTGCATGTTGTTCTGGGCGGAGCTGGGACTTTGACCCCTAGGCGCAAAGAGAGGACTTTTAGACAATTCCTTCTATCAGTGTCACTAAAGAAGGACTAAAAAGGAAAAATAAGGAAGAAGAATATAATTGTGACAAATATGGATTAACTTTATTGACAAGAAAAGTCGGTTACATAATTTTTTTTTAATTATTTTTTTTCTCTTTCTATATATAGATATATATTAAAAAAAGGGAGAAAAGATGCAGTTTGAACCTCCCGCAAAGTTTTTACAGAACAAGGGAGAGCCACCAATACATTGGACTAGGTGGATGGAAGAGTTTTTAACTTAAATGAAAGCTATTGATGATGACGATATGTCACAAGAAAGGAAGAAAAATATTTTATTACATTGTTTAGGCTCTGAGGGGCAGATGGTTTTCAGAACTTTACCTCCAGTACTGATACAAGATCGAACGGATGGAGAAGTGGATGTTTTCAAGGAAGCGCTAATGAGATTGGACAAGAGATTCAAACCTACTGCAAGTCTAGCATTAAATAGATTCAAGTTTTATACCAGGGCACAGCATTCAGATGAGACATTTGACGAGTTCCTTACAGCACTACGAGGATTATCTACACATTGCAATTTTGGTGATATGACTGATGAGATGATACGGGATCAAATTATAGTGCATGTGAAAAGTAGGAAGATCCAAGAACATCTGTGGGTTATGGGAGATCCTAAATTGCAAGATGTAATTTCTACTGCGAAAGCTCTAGAGCAATCTGAGAAGTGGATGAGATCTGTATAGGATGTCGATAAAGTTAAAAATATAGAATCTGAGGTGGTGGGTGCAATGATGGGTGGTAATTCGAGTGGTAATCCTGGTGTCAAGAATACTGGTGTTGGTAGGAAATGGGTGAAACAAGATAGGGTGAAGAAACTATCCTGTTTCCGTTGTGGTAGTGTGAACCATCTTGCATCGTCGCCCCAGTGTCCGGCAGTTGGGAAAGAATGCATGAAATGTGGAAGGTTGGGACATTTTGCTCGGGTATGTAAAGATTTCAAGAAAAGTAACTATGTTGCCAAAGGAAAGATGGCGTGTGTCAGTAGTGGAAAATATAGCAATGATTGGCTGAAGTGTGATAGTGAGCAAAAGGGCATGGTGTTGTCACTCAAGCATGGGGATGAAATAGTGTGCGAACGGATAAAACAACCAAGATGTGAGGGACAAATCGCTGGGAGGAAGCTGGAGTTAATGGCAGATTCGGGGTCACCTTGGACAATTGTTACACAGGATTATTTTAAGTACGTTTTTGAAGGAATTTGGGATATGACCGATTTGAAGGAACCAGATATTATTGCTGAAAGTTTTGAGGGGAGAACTATTGATGTGACTGGTTTCATCGAAACTGTAATCATTTTTAAAGAGAGACGTGCCAACATTAAATTGTATGTTGCAGGTAAGGGTGTTAATGTCCTAGGATGGAGGGACCAAGGAAAATTGGGAGTAATTTTGAATCCCCGGTGTAGTGAACCTGTATTAGTGGTGGAGTCACGGGAGGCAACAGAGTGGATTACTTCTAAGTTTCCACAGGTTTTCACTAGTAAATTGGGCAAATTGACCAACTATAGCCACAGAATTAAAGTCAAGGCTAATGCCAAACCTGTAATGCAGAAACTTAGGAATGTTCCCATCAGTGTCAGAGAAGAGTTAAAGCAGATCTTATTAGAAATGGTGAATGAGGGTGTGATAGAAGAGATTAAATCTTCTGAGTGGGTTTCTCCGATCATTTTAGCACGAAAATAGGACAAATCTTTGAGACTGTGTGTGGATCTGAGAGCTGTAAATGCTAACATTGTTGTGAATTGCCATCCTTTACCCAAGATTAATGAGATTATTAGTATGTTGGAGGGGGCAAACATTTTTTCCACACTGGATTTGGGATCAGCGTATCACCAAATTGAATTAACGGAAGACACTAGACATCTCACAGCGTTTATCACCCTGCAAGGTTTATACCAATTTAAGAGGATGCCGTTTGGATTGGCGTCAGCAGCATCAGTCTTCCAGCGAGCGATGTTTCATCTGTTTAAAGACATGGACAAATATGTGAAGTGTTTTCAAGATGATGTTTTAGTCTTCTCAAAAGATGAGGTTCAACACAAACAGCATGCAGAAAATGTTTGTAAAGTCCTGAGTGTGAGTGGTTTGACTTTAAGGGAGAAGAAGTGCAAGTTCTTCTCGAAATCTGTTGAGTACCTAGATCATACAATTTCGGGAGAAGGGGTGGTACCAAAACGATCCCTAGTAGAAGCAATAGTAAATGCTCCTGCTCCTGACAATCGTGAGAAATTATTATCATTCACCGGCTTGTGTGAGTATTATAGCAAGTTTATTGAGAATTTTGCTACAAAAATGGAGCCTTTGAGGGAGCTTACACGTAAAGGAGTCCAGTATGTGTGGACAGAAGAACAGAGTAATGCATTTGAGAGGATTAAAAAAGAAATAGTGCAGGCGCCTACTTTGAGGCCTTTCTGTGTGGGGGCACAATGCATATTAACCGTTGATGCAAGCATGTATGGGATTGGTGGTGTTTTGTCTCAGATATGTAGGAAGGACAAATGGAATGTTACGTTTGCCTCTCGCACATTGACGGATGCAGAAAGAAGGTATGCAGTAATTGAGAAGGAATTGCTAGCATGCATTTGGGCTGTGGAGCATTTTCGGGACTATATTTGGGGGTCCAATTTTATTCTGCAAACAGATCATAAGCCTTTGGTAGGTATTTTATCTCCAGGTGGAGGTTGGAATGCCACTGCCCTATTGCCAGACTTGTTTCCAAGTTGCAAGAGTATTGTTTTAAAATCGAGTATGTGCTGGGTAAAAGTAATGCTGTAGCGGATTGTTTGTCGCATCTTCCACAGGATGAAGGAAAAGGTGTTGTGAGTATTTTGGAAAGTGAGGTAGTATCTGCTGTGTCCGGATACATGTCTGCCGAGTTTGGTAGTATACAAGAGGATGAGTGGATGAGGTGTGATGAGGAGGATTTGGTTCTCCAAGAGGTTAAGAGATATGTGAGGGACGGTTGACCAGGAAGGAGTAGTATAGCTGCTGAGATAGAACCATATGGTAAAGTTAGGGATGAATTGGATATAGAAAATGAGTTGTTGTTTAAGAATGGGAAGTGCATTCCACCCAAGGGTATGCAAGAGGTGATTTTGAAATTGGCACATGGTGGTCATCCAGGAATGTCCTCTATGAAAAGATTGATACGCACTTGTTTTTGGTGGCCAGGGTTAGACAAAATGGCAGACCGGGTAGGTAGGGAGTGTTTTGTGTGTGTGTGTGAATGCAGAGAAAATTCTGAAAACAGTACCTGCTCCTCTTGCACCTGTTCCCTGGCCGAATTGTCCATGGCAGAAGTTGGGCTTTGATGTTTCTGGCCCATTTTTCCCCCCCTTCCAACAGATACACGTTATGCTTTGGTGTTAATTGACTACTTTTCCAAATGGCCAGAGGTGAAGTTGGTTGCCCAGGCGACATCTGCAGCTATCATTGAGTTTTTCAATGAGGTATTTGCTAGGGAAGGATACCTGGAGGTGTTGATTTCGGATAATGGCGTCCAGCTGACTTCTGGTGAAATGCAAAGTTTTTTTAAATATAGTAATATCAAACATGTTACTACTCCCCTGTATGATCCTCAAAGTAATGGTCAAGTAGAGAGATTCAATTGAGTTCTTAAGGATAGTATTTTCTTGGCAAGAGGATTTGGGGGAATGTTGAAAGAGAAATTAAGGGAGAAGTTGTGGTATTATCGCATTACCCCGCAAAGTACCACGGAAGTGAGTCCGTTCAAATTACTGAAAGGAAGACATCCTGTGTCTAAATTGTGTCCGTGGTGGTTTAAGAAGAAACTGAGAAAGGACTGGGAGAATGTCCCAGTGGAGGAAGTCAGAGAAAGGGTGAGGTGGAAACAAGAGAAATTTAAGAAGAGATATGATGACAAGTGGAAAGTGAAAGAACCTAGTTTTTCAGTTGGTGATTGGGTGAAGGTGCGTGAGCCAGTTTTTGTGAGGAAAGGTGTGTCTAAGTTTGGCAGGGCGTTGAAAGTGATAAAAGTGTTAAAAAAATAGTGTTGTTACACAGGATGGTAAAGTGTGGAATGTGAGCAGATTGGCAAAGTGTGCAGGGAATAGTAAATATCAAGACGAAAATTGTGGAACTGATCCGTTAGTTATGTTTGGAAATGATATGCAATCTTGTGAATGTATAAAGGAAGGGGCAAGTTGTGAACAACAGGAAGTCATGGAAAATGGGTCTTGTGAAGGAGAGGCTAATATGGAATTGGATGATAGTGATGTTAATGTTACTATGGATGATAATTCTGTTGCGTCACGGGTAAAGTCCTATGTCAGGACGAGACGTCAACTTGCCAAGTTCAAAGACTTTGTTTAAAAAAAATAAAATAAAAAGTTTTTTACATTAGGCTTTGATTTACAATATATTTTCTGTATTTTGTTGTTATATGTATTTTAGTGTTTGATGTTTCATTTTTTGTTTTTGTTTTAAGGAGGGAAAGTGTGTTATATGATGTAAGTACTGTGGAAGGTTGAGGGGTGGAATGTAGAATGTGGGGATGAGGGACGTCAGAGGAGGAGGAATGGGCATTCTGATGTTGGAGACGGTTGAGAAAGGATGCGCAGATCATCGTAAGGAAATAAACTTCAAAAGCACAAGTTTACCCGTGTTTTCATCATTACACATGCTCTGCAAGCTATTACGCTGGAGTATGTACGGGAGCTGTGGGTATCATTCGTTACTCGCCCAGGGTCCAGTGCTCCAGATTAATAACAGCATTTGTTGAGGGTAACCCAGGGACTACGCGCCACTGTGGAAAAGCCTTCTTCCAAACTTCTCGTAGACTGGATGCTTCACATGCTTGATAAAACACGCCTGCTCCTGAGTTTGCGCGTGTTCACTGCAGTTGGGCAAGTCAGGAAAACAGTAGGACAGGGATAGCAAAAGATACTTCTTGTACATGCTATATCGACAAGTTAAATACGACAGACGCTTTTCGATCAACATGGGATATTTTTTTAATGAATATATTAATATATTGACATCTTTAAAATCATGATCGTACTTGTCAACTTTCAGGACCAAAGGGAAGGCAGTTTACGTAATGAAAACGCCTTACCAGTGCATATTCCCTAAGTTGGAGACTAAAGAAAATGTGATCATTCAAAAGCATGATAGATGAATAACATTAGCCAGAACTGGAAATGGCAAGCTCACTACATAAGGGGGCTTAAAGAGGGCTACATTGGTGATTTCTTCGTACCCAGTTAGACCCAGATCTCATTGGCTACTTTCCTTCTACTACAAAGACACTTCGGGGTTCTTTAAGTAGTTTGTTTTACAGAGAAAGAAATGCGAAGAGAGCAGTGGCGTAACAGGGTTGCTAGGAGCCCTAACACAAGCAAGGAGAATGGCTCCATCCATCTCGTTGGGTAGTAAAAGACACAGGGCCTGATTCTAACTTTGGAGGACGGTGTTAAACCGTCCCAAAAGTGGCGGATATACCACCTACCGTATTACGAGTTCCATAGGATATAATGGACTCGTAATACGGTAGGTGGTATATCCGCCACTTTTGGGACGGTTTAACACCGTCCTCCAAAGTTAGAATCAGGCCCACAGTGTTGCAAAGTAGAGGGATCAGGCTGAGCCAGAGAACCTGTTGAATTTGTCCTGATGTCATTTTCCTAAATCGGTTTATAATTCAGCAGCTCCCGCACGTTGTTTGCATTCCGTTCAGAGCAGCGGCCTGCAAGCAGCGAGAGGGCTTTCTTATTTTAACATGGTTGGTACAAAGCAAAGGCCTCATTCAATGTGCCATCAGTCCTCCCTTTGCTCAAGTATCATCCTGGTTGGGAACCATCTGGAGCCTCACTCTTACATGCCTGGGCAATGGAAGAAAACCAAGGGGGCACAGCTTGTTATCACTTCAGAAGTACTTTAGAGAAACTACTTAGGCAGGTCTTTAGCTTTATTCAACTCCCTATGTAACAGACCTGCTTGCACTGTACGAATGCAAGATTTATCTGATTGAACAATTGCCCAAATAATGATTTAAATGGCAACTATTATTTTTTTTCCATTTATTTCGTTACTTTATAGCTCTACTCACCCCAGTGTCGGGAGGCAGAGTTATTTACATCACACACAGAGGCACAATAAATCATATATGTGTGTACAATGATGTAGAGTAAATGTAATGTAATACAATGAGTGTTACAAGATGTAGGAATCGCATATCACTTATTCGTAGACACATGTTAAGAGTGAATGGTCGAGAGAAACCCAAAGTCACGATATAACACCGAACACACCAACATTGGATGTCTGTACTAAAAAGACATTTACTTCCAAAAAGAGCCCTTGTTTGCATTTTAGACTAACAACAGACTGAGAAAAGAATAAGGATCTAAACCCATTACTCATAGTTTGTATGCAGCTCCTTGATGCAGGTAAATAGATCACTGTGCTGTATTGGACGGATTGCAACTTATGAACTGGAAGTCACAAATTGATCTCAGAGTCAAAAGCAGTAGCCCACTTACCTATCTAAAAAAAATACAAATCTGTGATCTGCATGTAACAGGACGTGCTTTGCAGCTACTTTATGAGTTAAAACTGTGACTGGACAAAACACAGAGCTCTTGTAGAACTGTGTTAATCACTAGAGTTATTTTACCACTTTTATAATCCCCTCAGAATTGCCGCCCACAAAATGATTTCTACAGTAGGTGTCTTAATCCCGTACGATATTTTAAAGTGCAGCCTCTTTGTGACCAATTAAGTAATCTAGAACAGATTTACTGTCACCTATGTCCTTGTTGCCAATTTCTTTGCAGCAGATTGTTTTTTAAAAATGTATACCCTGTCAGATTTTGATTTTCAAGCTCTGCACCTCGTGACTCAACCCCCTTTGCTCTACCATACCTTGACTATCAATGTATGGGTTCCCGGAGTGAATCTTTTCTAATTACAGCACTGAAAAGACAATTATAACTGTGCCTGCTGCACAAATGATAGCTAGCACCTTGGAAGAGGATGAGAAGCAATAAGTCTAATGGTTGTGTTGCATATTTCGGCATCAAGAAACATGGTTAAAATTCCCAGTGTCTGTTGTCTGAGTTGTGTGGTCCTGGACAAATCGCTCCCTTTTGTGTTTCAGATAACTGTCAGTCTCGTGTTTCAGCTAACGTATCTACCTCCCGTTGGTCTCCTCAGTTGCTTTGAGGCCTAAGGATTCTTTTTGAGAAAAAAAAACTGGCTTTAGGTTATGTTGATTGTTTTATTAATCCTAGAAAGTGCACAAGGTAAAAGTCTCCCTTTGATCCTGGGTCTTTCGCATTTCCATCATAATACCAAATGTTTCATTTGCTAGGTCTAGGGCCTCTCCCCAGACTACCACTGCTCTACTGTGTTTTTTAAAAAAACAATATCAACCACTGATGTGCCTTAGGCTGCGTGAGAACCGCTTTCAGAGCAGTGACCTTTTCTTAAACCTGTTGCAGCTCAGATGTGCATTGTAAACCTGCAGTGCAGTACACAGGGGCCTGTTCTTGTCAGGTGAGCACTGCCTATTCTGTTTACCTTTTCAGTGTATGGCAGAAGACTCTTAGTGACTTTTGCCCACATACTGCTCTAAATTTTGAGGAAGACTGATGTTCTCGAGTCATTGAACTGTGATGAGAAAGATTACTCCCCTGCCCCAGATTAGACCTGTTTCAGTGCGGGTAAGAGCTTTGCAGGTGAGCAGTGATTGAACCCAAAGGCGGGTCACAGCCACAAATTGCTTGTGGCTTGACCAGTATGCATGAACCTTTCACCGCCTCTAATGCCTTGACAGCTGAACCATGCATGTAGCAAACGATGCCCATTTGTAATGTGCACCTTACATATGGGTATTATTTCATGCAGAATCATGTTATTGTATATTAAAGCATTAGTAAATAAGGTTTATGTATAGCACGTATTATTAACCAAATTCCTTCAAAGTGGTCTCCGAATTGATGCTCGAAATGAGGCACAGGGAGTTAAAGGAATTTGTGTAAAACCGCACAATTTGGTCTAGTGGGGAGGCGTTGTTTTGAGCTTAGGTTTCCTTGTTGTACATTGTCCTAGTCAGCTTTTTCATGCTTTTCTTCTGTATTTCTTTACCAACAAAGGACAGTGCTTTGTGTTAAGTTATTTCTTCACGTGAATTGGTACACTGGCTTCAGTAAATAAGAGTATCTCAGTTAATTCAGTCTGAGTCGATATATCTATAAAATGCCTTTCTTGAACAACATTGAAGATAACGGAAGCAGGAGCCTGTTTTTATGTTAATGTTATTGCCTTCTCCTTACTTAACAAACAATAAAGCAGGAGATAATCAGGACCTTAATTACATTAATTGGAAACATAGAGCCAACAGTGACTTCCTGCTGGTCGTAAGTGAGATAGGTGCAATCTGTAGCACTGCTTGGGAGCAGACACGCAAACAGCAGAAAAACACCTTTTTTATTAGACTTTGTGCGCTCAACTGTGATGCTCCTAGTGGTATTTGTCTTTTAAAATTACAGTAATGATGGGAAAAGGTATTTCCTGCCGTGTTTGGTTCAGCTCTGTTTTGGCTCACCAGTCCATTTGTGACAAGGGCCAGTGGTATAGCCAGTGCTTAATTTGAGCAGGTGGTTGCTGGTGCTTGGCACTTAATTATTAATACCAACACATGACAGGTGCCACATGATGGCGCTGTGTGTCTGCTTTTGAAATGACCACAACACTAGTTGTTCTGTAATTCAATATATAGTAAAAATTGACGATACCTTCTGCCCAAGCCATTATTAATGGTTTGGATGGCCTGGACCAGTATGACATGTCATACTTGTAGGAGTATGATGATTACTACTTGTGTTGGTACTGTCATTGACAGTGCTGGCAGGGGCAATGGGTGGTGCACACTTCAGTGGCCTCCTGAGAAGGGCCCTGGCACTTACTTTTTTAATATAAATTAAGCACTGCATATAGCCCAGGCCTGGCTCTTGAGCCTTTCTTGGCTTGCCCACCTGCAGTGTTTTCATTTCACTACCCATCTACTGTCCCCCATTTAGTGGGTGTTGCCCTTATTGTCCAATATTTACCCTAGTAAAAGGAAACTTACCTCCATTGACTTTAATGCCAACAACTCACTTTGCAAACTTTCATCACCTTTCTAAAAATTGTTTATCCTTCTATCACTCTAATGGAATCATAGTCAGTGCATTTGCAATTCACAACCTCGTTGCATGGCTCCACTATGATACCGGAGACCCATTCTGTATGTAGTTGTAATTTTGTTTATATAGCTCTTACTACTTCTGACAAGGCTTCAAGGCGCTTTCGGTGAGTAGCACTCTACTCCGGAACCACAAAGGATTAGAGGTGGATTAGTATAGGGAAATATGAATTAATTTGAGCGGTGGACATGCGAGTCTGTTAGTTGGATTGAATAGAAGATGGAAGAATTTAGACGCTTGTTTGGGAAATCATAGAAGTAAACCGAGGTTTGTGGTGAGCCAGGAGGGAAGAATCTAGGAAGGGTCATTTTGGAGGCTATAGTTGTAGAATGAGGTTTGGGATGAATCAGACAGTGGAGATAGAGGAGAGATTGAGAGAGGTATAGGGTGAGACAGAGTAGTACATTGGAGAGAGTGATTTTTCTTTCTTTTCTACATTATGAGTAAAGTAATACATATATATATATATATAGATATATATATATATATATAGATATAGATACATGATTAGATAGGGAATATATATGTAAGAAAGATAATATATTGAGATTTAAAGTTGTATTGTATAGACGCAGACTTTCAAGTGTCGTAGTATTTGAAGGCCGTTTATTTGTATATTGTTTATAACTCCTTTTTTTAAATTTTTTTATCTTTACCTCAGTATTTCAGTAGTGAAGTGCTTGTATATAAATAGTTATTGTGATAGATGAATAAAACAGAAACTCATAATCATCTAATGAAACAACTTATATAAAAAAAACTATGCAATGGCCTACGAACATGTTAAGCATATAATTTGATATATATATTTTTAAGCAGGCCTAAAGAGAGTCTATATATTTTAGAAACCATTGTTATGATACATACTTTTATAAAGAAATATAGATATCTCTATATGTACATATAATCAAATTATAAATGTTTACATACACAGGGATATGTAGTACATTGCAGTTAGAGTATGGTGGTTATGTTGGAAAGAGCCAACCCATGAGTAGATT
This sequence comes from Pleurodeles waltl, assembly GCF_031143425.1. Lineage (NCBI taxonomy): Eukaryota > Metazoa > Chordata > Amphibia > Caudata > Salamandridae > Pleurodeles > Pleurodeles waltl. The sequence continues at coordinate 261,861,539 of NC_090444.1, read as the reverse complement.
TATGAAGATAAGGTGGATCTTATATTTGGGGGTACTGCATTCCATAGTTTGACAACTTGAACAAAGAAAGATGTACCACCTATTGTCTTTTTCTTGTATCGTGGGGTTTTGAGTCGAGGTACCAATATTGAGCGGAGGTTCCTCTATTGAATGTATTTAGTGATTTTAGTTCTGATGAAAAGATGTCCTGTTCCATGTATTGCTTTTTGGGTGATACAAAGCTGCTGGAAGTTGGCTCATCTGACAAACTAGTAAACAATGCAGGGTCCTCAAGGCAAGTGAGATGTGGGCTTGTGCTTTTACATGTAGGAGTAGTCTGGTAGCACAGTTCTGAATCCGTTGTAGTCTTTTCATAGTTGACAGAGATGATTTGTGTGGAGGCCATTGGGGTGGGTAATCCAATTTAGACATACAAGAGAGCTCGTAGCCTGGAACTTGTGTGGAAATCCCAGGTGGGGGAAGATGCGTTGCAGAGTTTTCATGGTGATGAAGCTTGATCCTGCTAATTTGTCGACTTGTGAGCATTTATTGTTAACTTGGAGTCCATGGTAATTCCTTGGTTTCTTACTTAGATACTTTAGGGGTGGTCCCAGATTGTCAGGCCCCGAGTGTGGGTCATAATTTTTCGATTCACCACATGTGAGTATTTCCGTTTTGGAAGCATTCAGTTTGAGATGGCTCCCTGTCATCCACTTATCAACGGCTCTGAGGCAACTGAAGATTTTTTAGTTTCCAATGTCTTTGGGGGCTTTTCAAGTTAAGGAGTATTTGTGTGTAATCTGCATAGTTGTATCATGTGAGCTGAAATTCATTGATCATTGCCGGTAATGACTTAATGTAGCTGGTGATAACTATGGGTGAGATGACTGAAGCTTGAGGGACCCCTGCTTTTGTGAAGTACAGTTTGGATGAAAAAGGGGGAGTATGGGTGACATTTGTTCTGGTTTGAAGGTAGGATGTAATGAAGTCGAGATCAGTCCCCTCCATGCCAGTTTCGTAGATTCTTTGTATTAGTGTGTCATGATCAACTGTGTCAAATGCAACTGAGAGGTCCAAGAGAAGTAGTGCAGGAACTCCATTGCGGTCTACTGTGTTTTTAATGTCATCCCAGATGACAATGAGGGCAGATTCTGTGCCTTTTCTTGGATGGAATCCAGTTTGGCAGTCTGAAAGTATGGAGTTATCTTCAATGAATTGTGACCAGGTGAATGCTGCTTTTTCTATACGTTTACCCAGGAAAGGTCCATTTGTAATTGGTCTATAGTTGTTGGAGTCATGCGGGTCTAGGTTTATTTTCTTTAAATAATGGGCGTGTGTATGCCTTTTTTAGATTCCCAAAGTTAAATAATTATTGATGATTCTTCTTACTGGTGTGGCTGCAGAGGTAGATGAAAGAATGTTCTTGAAAATGTGTGGTGGACAAGTGTCAGAAGGGCAGCTGGATAGCCTGCTTGCTTTGACCAGATCCAATCCATATAATCCCTTGGTGTGTATGTTTGAAGGAATGGAAAGGCTGAGTTGGCTTATTCTTGGAGGGGATTTTTTTCAAAGTGGTTGGTACTTGTGGATTTCCTTTTTTTTTTTTTTTTTTTTTTTTAAATAGGAGTCCAACTTGTCTGCTTAGTTTGCATAATGTTATGCCAGTGAATTCTTGAGTAATGCGGTGAGTTCCTTCTGTGCATTTAGGTTTCCAAAATTTGGTGAGAATTTTATAAAATTATTTATTTGCTCATTTAGCATTTTGAATTCTGTCTGAAAAGTACCTGTTTTAGCTTTTTCAATTGTTGATTTGTATATTCTGTTAAGTTTGCATAGGTGAAGTTTCTTGATTGCTTTTGGTTTTAAGCCAGGTTCGTTGCAGCCTTCCGATTTGTTTTAACTTTTTTAGTAATGTATTTCTCCAAGGTGCTTGTTTTCATTTGTCCTGTTTTGTTGTTCTTAGTGGTATTAGGATATCAAAAGCTTCCTATAGCCACTCATAACGTTTTTGAAAGGAACGTATTGTGTCTAGATCTGTGTTGTCTGTTAGTTGTGTTTCTAAGTTTTCACAATTGAGTTTATTCCATGGTCGATAGGCGGATGCATGTAGGGTGGGCTTTGGGTGTGTTGATTTGTGGTGTTTTATGTTGGAAAGCTACTAAATGGTGATCTGTCCATGTGACTTGAGTAATCCTTTGAAAGGTAACTAGTTCTAGATTTGCAGAAATTACATCTTGGATGTGTCCAGCAATGTGTGTGGGTTTTTGTATGATCTGATGTAGGTTCAGTGTGATTACGCCAGTGATGATAGTTTTTCCAATGTGGCATATTGGCTTTGTCAAAACAAATGTTTAGGTCCCCAAGATTGCATAGGTTGGAGTGTAGTGTTATTATGTTTGAAGCTGTGGCTAGAAACATGTCTGGGAATGTTACATTGCTAGGTGGTGGTCTGTAAAGGAGGGGGAAGTTAAGGGAGGAAGTTGGAGTAGGGTTTGTATCTGGTGATGAGGGCCTCACAACCTTGTGTGGCAATGTCAGCAGTTTTAGTGAGATTTATTGTTTGCTTGAATATAACAGCTAGACGTCCAGCTTCTCTTTTGCCCATACGATTTTGTGTGATGGCCTGGGGGAACGTCTTCATGCAACGCTGGAGCCATGTCATCTCCCAACCTTCTAATGCTGTTCCAGAAATAATATTTGTATTTTCTCAACCAGTATTCTTAGGACCTATGCATACATTGGTAACTCAACCAAGGATAGAATTATTAAGCTAATAATGGTAATTAATTGGAACATTCTGTGGATTATTATCTAAGTATATTGACATTTTAACCAATGTTGATATAAATGGACCCTAATGCTACAGAAAGCATAGGTTTCTTGAGCAAACAAATTGCAAAGTACATCAGATCTCATTCAAGAATTATTCTGTCTTGCCATCTTGTTAACACTGTCCTTTTTACCTCTTAGTTTAAAAACGTGTGTGTGACTTGTATACATTGTTGCACCTCAAATAAACAAACGTATATGTTCACACTTGTATTCAAATATGTTTCTCTTTTATTCTGCGCATTACAGTTACATTTTAACATGTCTTCAGACTCGGGTTTATCGTCTCTTCACATTACGTGACCTTTGGAAGTTCTCATTTCCATTAAACAGCCCTGCTGAACAGTATTGTGTATTTTCTTTTTATTTTGTTGGTGTCTCTCAGGGGGCAGGTCAAGATTCAGTTCAATGTAACTCATACAGAGATGCAACATGGATTGTTGAAATAATGGCTTTTTTTAAGAACAGCTTTTGTGCTGGAAACATAAATATCGGTCAGTGGTGAAACAAAACATGTTATTGAAAAAATAAATTATTCTTCCAAACCCATTTAACTAATATGTAAGACTTTTGTTTCTTGCTACAGAAAAATGTCTCCTCTATTTTATTAATTGGGAATGTTTATCTTAACTCACCTAAAATGGTGGGTTTAGTGAGGGTTGCAGAAAGTCTGATGCCTTTGGGATGTATTCCTTTTATGTGTACAAGGGCGCTACAAATGGAGTTAGCAGTGCGGCTTGATGGCTGGCAGTACAACACATGATCTAGCTTGACAGGCTGCTGAGCCTGTGACATCTCAGAAGAAAGTCCAGGAGAGTTAAAACTGGCTCACTGGAAGGCAGTCAGTGGAAGATAGTGTTGGAGGAGGAGGACCAGGCTACGTGTCCTGTCAGGAGTCTGTGTGGGAATTATTTCTTCAGGATGAACACCTCGCTGGGTAGCACTTGTTTAAAGCACTATTTAGCACCCCTTCTACTGTTATTGTGGGAAGGGCCCCTCTCTCTTGCAGTTTAGCAGGGCCAAGTGTGCTAGACACTTAGAGATTGAAACTCCACAAATGAGAGTTCAACCCTAGAAACCCTAGCTTTCGAGAAAATAGCCAGGATACCAAGTACTGCTAATCTAGTGTGCTGTCCGTGTCTAACTGTTGACTTGTTGCAGGTAGGATGCATGAATGACTTGTAAATTGTGACAGAGTGCACTCCTGGAAGAGTCCAGCATACGCTAGTACCATTGTTCAGTGCATGGGAGTATGTTAGGAATTCCTCGATCAGGCCCACGTATAATGAAGCAACATTTTTGCACCCTAGAAAGAGATGCATTTAAAGCTGTCATGAGTCCCTGAAAAGAGTAAAAGCTTATTTTCCTCAAATATCTGATTGCCACCTGAAGTGTAAGGAGCACACATTAAGGGCATCACTGGGCAGAGAGCTCCATTAATCACAAAAGTAGAGGATGGAGCCCCACAGAATTTTAATGAATACAGCAATATAAAGACACTTAAGAGGGAAGCAAATTAGCAGAGATCTTAAACTCTGACTGAGTCAAGGATGGTTTTTGGGAGTAAAACAATATAAGTAACCCCCCTCCCTCCACATAGACGCCTGTGACTTTGCTTAAACCAAGCAATATGAGAGATGTTCTGGCATTTTAGAATAGAAGCCAGGGATATATTAAGTAAAGTGTCCCTGAAGCACAATCGGTGTGTGTCCACTTTCTGCACCCCCGGGGCACTTTGGTATGACATGAGGGGCTGCAACCGCTTCTGCATCTCCTTCTTTAATAGAAATCGCACCTGGGCACACGCAGTGCCAGTACTATCACAAAAGAGGCCTTCCCGTATTTCCATGGTTTGTGGTCCATGGCGAATGAGGGACACACTTTGTCACTGTGCTGTGAGCTAAAGAGGTTTTCAAAAGGTGCACTGACTGTACACCACATAGAGGAGGAGGCACACCTTCAGTGCCCCCCTCTGGAGAGGGGAGGTGTCACATGGAGCCCCTCATGCACATTCTGCACACAGGTGTATTCCCTCAGTGCACACACCTGCAGGGGCATTTCTGTTGCCTCTGAATGTGTAGGCAGGCTGGTGCACTGTGAAAGGTGGATTGGCTGCTTCAGTCAGCTGCCCGCATTTCGCTAATGCGCTGCCCCGAAGGCAACACATTATCCGTAAAAGGGTGCCTTGTTACTGTTTGTCCCTAGTGTAAATAGTGCACCTAGCTACAAGTTTACCTTTGCTGTAATATAGCTTTAGGAGTTTAATAGTCACCCTTCAAATATAGACTGCCTGGTAAACCTCAGGAAAGGGATAAACCTGACATAGAGGCAAATAGTAGACTTCCCTAAATAGTTTGAAGGAAGCAAAACCTCACCCCTTCTGTTAAGGATGGCGAGAAGTGTTTGTATGTAAAATAATGAAAAAAAAAAAGTAATACCAGGCTCTGAGCTTATTTTTTTCCAGGACGATGGCCTGAACTTTGCAATTACTCTGTGCTTATGGCCTATTCTGGCATATGGGGTTGCAGCTGTAACTGCTGGCAAGGCATCAGCCTTTCCTATGCATCCACCATGGCGGCACCTTCTCCCATATGGAGTTGCTGCTAAGGTCCAAGGTGCTTTGTTGGCACAGTCAATTAAATGGTGGCCTCTTCTGGCATACAGGGGTTGCAGCAAAGAGGCGATATGGGCTTCATGCTCCTTGCATGGCACTCCATTCAGGGCTCAGTTCACGGTGGCCCTCCCCTGGCATACGGGGGCCGCCAATTCAGTCCTTCACACGGGTAATAACCTGTACAAAGCTGTCTCCTCAAACCTCGCACCGGGAGTCCCACTGTACCTTACTCCCTCAGCGATTTCCTCTTCCTCACAGGGCACACTGGTCTTGGCCACAGGCAGGTGCTAGGGCTCCAGGACAAGTGGTCTTTGTTTCACTGAGTGATGCCCCCTCACTCAGCTGGGAGACTAGCAGGCCTTGCCTTTCTCCCCACAGTCCTGGTCACAGACAGAAGTCTTGCAGAACGCAAACTCCTCACACAGCTTGTCTGGCTGCCTCCCTCCCTTTCCGCCTCTCATTCTTGTAGTCAATTTCTAGACACAAAATATGATTCAGGGTCTGGGTTTTCAAAGTTTTAAGTTGGGGGGGATGCTTCTTTTGGAATGTACACGTCTCTCTTCTCCTTCCTCTCGAAAGGCTGTCTGTCACAGCAGGAGATACTCTTAAGCTGAAAGTCCTACAACGCAGGAAATGGGAGCCAATAGAGTTCAGATCTGAATGTCAGCCACAGTGATATGTGCATCAAAAGGTTAATCCCTGGCTCTCAGCCCTACTCGTTATGATTCCTATATCAGCCCTATATCCTTTCTTAGATGTTTGTAGGCGCTTCCCTTGTGATCTATCACCGATCCTTTTTGAAGAGTACAGGGGGAGTCTCTTCTCCCTTCTCCAGTGTTTCCCACCCAGCTCACAGCAATGCAGAAATACACTAATCTATCTGGGAGATTTCTCTGCGCCTCATGTCTTGACCAGATAAGGCTGGGCTTCCCAAAATGGAACCCATCGTCCTCCATGTAATGTACCATTGCAGGCACACAGGCACTCAGTATATGGCCACAGCACATACTCTTTCAGTACTATTAACTTCATAAATGTTCCCTCACAGACACATACAGTCAGCACACACATTTGCTCTGCCCCTGTTTAGAACCGTAGCCTTTCTGTGTTGTGCTTTGACGTGTTACGTGCTAACACACACACTGCCAGTTCACACATTCATCCTGAATGCACTACAGAAAACGTAACCTTCCATGTATTGTACTTTTCCGAAGCACTTATACACGCAGCACGTGCTTCCACTGCACACTCGCTGCACAGCACTACATCTGTCATGTAATGTATTTCTCACAGGTATGCATACACACAGTACATTTACACACCATGCAGGTACCCCACAGCGCTGCTGTATCCCTGTACTGTACCCTTTCCTGGCACACATACATCCAGCTCAGAATCACCACTCCTGAGCTGCGCAGCATTTTACCTCTACCTGATGTAGGCCATGGATGAGTTAAACACACAGCAGCAGAACTTTAAAAAAATGAGTGAGCCTGTAGACCTCACTCCAGTGACGAAAGGTAAAAAGGACCTGTTCACGCATACTGATCACTACATGGTATGCTGCCACCACTGCGCTCATTCTGCTGAACTCCTGGCGAAGGCAGTAGTCTTCCACCCTTATAAGGGTAGATCTTTGTGAGCCTCTCCTGGTTCAACAACACCACAATCCATGAGACAGGCCTCCGTCATGGCGCACATGCATGATCCATGTTCGCCTGTGATATCAAAAATCAGCATTAGGTATCCTTAGAACAGTACAGTTGGGCACTCACAGCAGTGATATAAATCCTTTACCATGCAGAGGACTATTCTATTCCATCAGTGCCCAGTCCAACATGTCTAACATCTCTACGCTTTTGAGGTTCCAACAGACCATCTCATTGTGTCCCTCATTGAATGGCCTTTGCTGGGACAAAGAGACTGATATGCCGACGCCCTACAAGTTGTACAATCCCAGGCCTATGAACCACTGGGTATGGCACCATTCTCACCCATCTCTCCCTGGATCAAGGTGTCATGACTGCGGTCTCCTTAGAAAATGCAGTTTGTCTCCCCTGAGGTAAGCCCAGGTCCACTGGAATTATGCAGCAGGGGAGGGCCAAATTATGTAGAAGGGTTGACTAAAATATGTGACTAGAAAAGCCAAGTTATGCTGCCTAATGTGGTACATATGTGATCTTAATACAGCCTAAGTTTATCATTTTTCACATTTCAACATTATGGGCAAAGGGTTCAACTCATTAGTACCAGTTTAATATCCAAATACTGTAATAAAATACTGAATGATGACCAGACAACCTTCCACTGTGCGGCAACATGGGCCCCTGCAATTTTAGTAATTTTTGATCCATTTGTGCTAGAAAGTAAAGGTTATATAGCAGATGATGGTGTATGTGACAAATGCAGCTAATCCATAATTATGCGAAAAACGCTGACTGCTACATAGCTGTGTAAACTGCACAGAGGTGACCAACAGCAGTGGGTACCTCCAGTATTGGAAATAACAATCTATATGAGGGTTTTAGAACTGGATGTAGCACTTCAGGTGTCTCTTTTCTTTTGGTGTGGCAGTTAAATTATTATCCAGCATAACATGTATTTGTTTTCACTGACCCTACATAGTTGTAAATGTATTTAATTTTCGTTATTTTTTATCTTTCATCAGTTTTCATATAGCATGCAAAGTGCTTCATCACTTAATACTACCACATTCATCATGTAAAGGCCATTATTATATAGTAGTACCATTTTCATCTTATCTGTCTAATAACATTCCAGAACTTGATAAAAGCCAGTACTTCATCAACGTAAACCCCACTCCCGTCATACACTTCCCCTACATACCATTCAGTCACACTCAACAAACTCGGACACAAAAGTCACAAAATGAAGTCCTTTATGACCCAACACAGAGGTAATGGTTCTTCTGTTGCTGTTACTTCGCATCTGGGGACTCAACAAACTATTGCAGCCAATGCCTGTCAATTTTAAATTCACCTTCTTCAGGGCCTGATACAGGTGATTTTTTTAAAATTCCAAAATGAGTTTGGGGTTTGTTCTAGATACAATATAAAAACTATTTGCATTAGAGTCAGACACAACAACCATCTATACTTAGCATTGCAATGAGGTAATAAATTAAATTTTGCATAGCTACAAGAGCTACATAACTAGATTGCAAGGCCAGAAAAGGGAGTGTGAAGGTCGCCTGATATGAAAGTGCCATTAATTCACCTCTTTGATGTCTCCTTTGTCACAATCACCAGTGATTTATTAGAGTTTCATGCAGTGCTATAGGCCCTGACACTGTCATGGTCCCCTCCTGTGCAATAGTTGGCAATCCTCGTCAACCAGATATCTCACCAGATACTCAAAGGTCTGTGAACCATGCATTGTAATATATATTCCTCATACTTACCTGGCCTGCAAATGCCCTAGAGCTGTCAAAGTACAGAACAGCCTACACAATTATCTGCTGCTGACAATCAGTTATATCTAATTATGTGCTGGATAATGAAAAAGAGAGAACCAAACATAAGCTGACGTAATCTTCACCACTCTGGACCTTCCTGCAATGTGGTCTCGGATGTAATTTTATATACCTGTCACCAGATCCATGGGAGGTTGGTTCTGCATCTTCTCCCTAACTAATGTTCTGAAGTTTTACTTCTGCAAGACAACGAGGTTTGCAAACATCTACTGTAAGGGTGCTTTAAGGGTTTAGTGGTTGGAAGGGGTATTGGGTGGGAAGGGTATTTTTAGGGTTTTGGAGAGGGTAGGGGATGGTACGGGTTATTAAAAAAATGGGGAGGTTGGGGGTTTCCCCTCCCTAATTTACAAAAAATACTCTACATGCATCTGTTATGTCATATAAGCTCTAAACATGGTATTTTTTTTAAATGTGAGGAATAAGGTCCATTTCAAAGATCCTTTTTTTCGTCTGGAAGGGCAAGGAAGACCAACTCAAAGAATTTCTGTTGTGTCTTAACTCCAGCAATCACAATCTGATATTTACTGCTAACATAAATAGAGGGAAAGTGGAATTCTTGGACATCTGGGTTCCAAATAAAACCCTACAGGTAGACTTGTATAGAAAGCCAGCGGCAAGAAATATCCTCATTTATTTCTTCAGTTTCCATCCCAATTGCCAAAAACAATCAGACTTTTGGACAATGCCTCAGAATTAGGAGGAATTTTTCCAAAATGGAGGATTACCTAGAGAATGAGAAGCTCTTTTTTATAAAGAAAGAGAAGTGTAAGGTGGAAAGATTGGTGTGTGTGTAACAAGTCATTGTAACAAATAATAAACTCAAGAGGAGGATTGACTCCAACTGGAACATCCTTAACCTCAACGAGGAGGACTTGAGGCTAGAAAGACCCATGTATGCCTTTAGAAGGAATGCAAATCTGAGGGATAAACTAGTGCACAATAGATTAGAGCAAAACAATAAATGGATTTAAAAATCCATAGGAGTTATGCCTATAAAATGCAACCATTTTTGTGGGATATGTCATGCTTGGGAGGCTGCCATACTCATGAATAAGAGGGAATACAATGGATATAGGATCATGTTGAGTGAGATAACTAATTGCAGAAGTGAGAACATTGTGTACTTGAGTGTGTGCCCTTGTTACCATGGATATGTAGTAAGACCAGCAGGAATTTCAGAATGAGGTTTGGAGAACACAAATTGGCTATACGCACTAGAAAGCTACAAACTTCACTAGTACAACACTGTATAGAAAAGGGACATGAAGAGTTGACATAAATCTTTATTTGGCTTAAAACCATAAAAAGCATACTCATAAATACACAATGCAATGATTCATAAAATTAATCCATTGCAAAGTTTACATCCGGCAGGTTGTTCTTAATTCATATCATTTCATGATTGCAATACCCTCCTAATGTAGATCGGTATTATTTTACTAACCCCTTATTCACGATTCATTTACCTGCTATTTTACAAAGTGCGTTGTGCATACCGGCCTAACCCGATTATCTTCCTAATAAAAGAAGAGTTCTTATAATTTACATGTGGCGCAAGTCTAAATAAAGTGACAGTGCTTTATTTTACACCTAGTTCTAAAGAAAACATGTAATCTTAAAACAGTTGTCCTATATTTCTCGGGGGGATAACAACTACAACTTACAAAATTTTTACCATCAATCAGTATAAATATGAGAAGTCAATTTAAAATAACATAATTTATCTTAAAAAGTGCCATCTCTAGTTTAAATCTTACATACTACGTTCTTACATTTTGCAGGGGCCCAATGAGCCCTGCTATGACATCTCGTATTTCAATTAAAAATCGGCCTAGTGCGCAAGTCACATTAAAAAATCTCATATCAACCAGTAATTTAAGTGCTTGATCCCGATTATTAATATTTTATCCCTTAAAGATTGTTTTTAAAAACTTCTTAAAAACCATAAGCAATCCAATAAAATTGGTTGGGCACTAAATTTTTGTTGTAGGCCGCATGCACATAGGCCCGGTCATCCCTAATAATGGCTTTTACTTTGGAGTCTGCATAGCCGGGGTTTAACCCGACTCTGAATTTTAACACTGTCTCTTATTTTCAGGTTAGGTAGGGCCTCTATATAAGAGAAACTTTGGCATTTCTCCACCCACTCACCATAAACTGGGTGGACGTTTTTCCCTCCAAGTACCTTATCTGCTTCTCTTGCACTTTTATTTGCCAAGGCACGCAGCTCCTGCTTAGGAATTTGTTCTCCACGCCACAGGTTAACAGTTAAGCCTAAGAGGACACAAATCTTGCCTAGCCATCCTCTCACTTGGGATGCCCAATTTTATTTGCTTGTCTTTATTTCCGTTTTACATAATTGTTGGACTTGTTTGCTTATGCAGGGTTATCCCCAATCTTTTTGCCTCCTGCCTCCTATTTTTTCTGACCTGTTGCTGTTGGCTTTTGAACTCTGAGCACTTTACCACTGCTAACCGGTGCTAAAGTGAATATGCTCTCTGTGTAAGATTGTATGCAATTGGTTTATCCATGATTGGCATATTTGATTCACTAGTAAGTCCCTAGTAAAGTGCACTAGAGGTGCCAGGCCTGTAAATCAAATGCTACTAGTGGGCCTGCAGCACTGGTTGTGCCACCCACATAAGGAGCTCTGTAATCATGTCTCAGACCTGCCACTGCAGTGTCTCTGTGTGCAGTTTTAACTGTAAATTCGACTTGGCAAGTGTACCCACTTGCCAGGCCTACACCTTCCCTTTTCTTACATGTAAGGCAGCCTTAAGGTAGGCCAAAGGGAGCCCCAAGGGCAGGGTGCAGTGTATGGTTAAGGTAGGACTTATAGTAATATGTTTTATATGTCCGGACAGTGAAATATTGCTAAATTTGTTTTTCACTGTTGCAAGGCCTGTCCCTCTCGTAGGTTAACATGGGGGCTACCTTTAAATCTGATTAAAGTGTAGATTCCCTTTGGGAGCGGATGGACATGTGGAGTTTGGGGTCTCTGAGCTCACATTTTAAAAATACATCTTTTAGTAAAGTTGATTTTAAGATTGTGTGTTTGAAAATGCCACTTTTAGAAAGTGAGCATTTTCTTGCTTATACCATTTCTGTGACTCTGCCTGTTTGTGGATTCCCTGTCTGGGTCAGTTTGACAGTTGGGCTGGTTGCACCTCACACTAGATAGTGACACAAAGGGAGCTGGGGTGTAGCCTGCATATCCTGATGAGCCATCTGTGCTAGGGGGGAGGAGTGGTCACTTTCACATGAAAGGGCTGTGCCTGCCCTCACACAATGCAGTCTCCAACCCCAGATCTTGAAGCAATATGTATGGGCATAGCAGAACCACTGATTCTAATATTGGAAGATTTTAACCATGAACTTGACCATACTTGTAGCGATAAATTGTATAAGGAGCTGCTAACAGCGGCACAGATTCTGCATAGTATTCTTCCAAAGACAGAAGGTACGGCCCAGGACAAGTCCCTAGTAAGAATCTTAGGATCTCTAGTTCTGTTCTGCATTAATGGACGCATGAATTCAGACCGATCGGCAAAGCAGACTGTTTCAAATAGGCAATGAGGCATGTCCTATAAATAATGTCTTGATTAACACTTGGTATTTTGGAGAAGTATTGGATTTTGGAATCGTACACCTAGAGGGCAGCGATCATTGGCCCCTAAAGCTAACAATCGGGTCAGTAAATAACGCCCAAAGAGGAAAAGTGGTAGCATTGCAGGTAGAGTATCCACATAGGATAACTACCTGAGTCACTGAAAGCAGCCTAAAAGTGCTTAATGAATTGATAGTAAACTATAAAGATCTTAGGGTGGAGGAAGACCCTAATTATGTTTTTAAGGGATATGATAGAGTAATTGAGCAAATAGTAGGCTGCAAATAGTAGGCTGCCTGAAAGTAAGATTAAAAACAACACAGGAAAAAAAGACGAAGGGAAAAGTAAGAAGGGCCAATAAAATACCTTGTATCATCTGGAGTGTAGGAGCCAGAAGGAAGGTGCGAAAACTAGAAAGGGAACTCAGGAAAAGACGCACTACTAAAGTAGAACAGAAGCTCCGCCTAGCAAAACATAGGAACACAAAACATTATGGGGTTCTGGCAGTTGGTGAGGGAGGGAAAAGCAACTGGGAATATACAGTGTTTGGTTGGTGAAGATGACTGGAATAAACATCTGTTTAATGTATATAGAGGAAAGTTTGCTAAGGGAGAAAGTGGAATTAAAAGGAAGATATGTGGGGTGTAAGATCAGCTATCTCCTTGATAAAGTAAAATAAACAGTTGCAGTGCTTAAACTAACTAAAGCAGCAGGCCCGGACAACCTTCCAGCAATAATAATAAAAAATAATATTGATTGGTGGGCCAAACTCTTTTTTTGTCACATTACATAAAATTCTTGATTCCGGCTGTTTCCCTGAGAATTGGAAGGGGGCTATAATTAGGCTGATCTATAGAAAAAGATGACTCAACCCAAACAAAAAATGATCGCCTAATTAGTTTACTGGATATAGGCAAAATAGTTTTTTCCAAATTTATTGCTGGGTCAAATTAAATCCTAGACAGAGACAAACGACCTGATCCTGGTAGAGCAAGGGGGATTTAAAGGTCACTCGACAATTGACCACTGTTTAGTCTCTGGTCATTAGCAAAAAAAACAATTGAAATGCAAGGGTGTGTATTCTGCTGTTTTGTTGATTTTCGTGCCACTTTTGATTTGGTGGATCAGAATTTGTTATGGGATATGTTAAAACGGCTGGGGGTCGATCCTGATCTACTTTTTCACCTTCAGGGTCGACATTAGAAATGAGTGATTCACTCTCAAATAAGATCACTATAAGGAATGAATTGCACCAAGGATGTATTTTGGCCCCACTATTATTTGCTATATTTTTTTCAGACTTTCCAGGTTTACTAAAAGGAGACTAAAAGGCCTGCCCCCAAAATCGATGGGGCTCATATTTCTTGTCTATTATACGCAGATGACCTGTTGATAGTTGATACAACGGAGTTGGGACTGCAAGGAAAATTAGATGCTTTTAACTCTTACTGTCAAAAGAAAAAAACCATACAGTAAATATGGATAAAATGATAATAATGGTCATAGGGAAAAAGAAGAGTGAATGTTCTGGTTTCTGGGAGGAGAAAAAGTAGAAATGGTTAAAAAATAGAAATATTTAGGCATGTGGTTTGACTATGAATTAAGATGGGAAGAATATATTGAGGCCCTAAAAACCAGAGCTTTAACATCAGTATTGGGTTTAAAACAGTTTAGTAGGAAGTATGGCGGTCCGTCCCTTCGTCCTGTACTTTCTGCTTTTAATGCTATAGTATGCCCTCAATTTTAATATGGGGTAGAAATCCTAACACTCTCTGGGAAGTTAACTTGGGAGATGGAAGAAAGCAAATGTGTAAAACGTCTGCTCTTGCTGCCTCCCTCAAGTATGATATAAGCCATAAGGGTGGAGTGCCAAATGAAGGCGTGGAGTTATCAGGGAACGCAAGCCGCACTGAAATTTTGGTTGAGCCTGACAGATGAGGTCATTCCTAAAATCACAAGATTATTGTTAGAAACGGGGTCTTTGGTTGACAGTCAGGTTACCCCCTGTTCAAGCAAGGACTCTCACTCTTGTCAGAGTAAAAGAGAATCACCCTCAGCCAACCCCTGCTTACCCCCTTGGTAGCTTGGCAGAGCAGTAGGCTTAACTTCACAGTGCTAGGTGTAAACTATTTGTACCAACACACACAGTAACTTAATCAAAATACTACAAAATGACACAACACAGGTTTAGGAAAATAGGAATATTTATCTAAACAAAACAAGACCAAAACAACAAAAATCCACAACACACAAGTCAAGTTATCAATAAAAATGCAAAAAGAGTCTTTAAGTAGTTTCAAACACACACTAACGCTGTCAGCGTCAAAAAGTACCTTGGGCACGTCAAAAATAACCCCGCATGGGCGAGTGCCCGTCAAAAAGGTCTAGCGATGCGTTGATTCCACTCACGAGCCGGACCGTGCGTCGTTTCTCCTTTCGCCGGGTGAGGCGCGTCATTTCTTCTCTCCGCAGGACAGCGATGCGTCAATCCAATCAGCACTCTCGGGTCCGGGCAGGCATTGCGTTGTTTTTCCACGCATAGCAATACTTGAGTCGGAAATCCCACCGCATGAAGATCTGAAAACCCTGCAGCGTGGGTTGTGATCTCCAGACTCCGTCAGCAATGCTGCGCGTCATTTCTCCTGCTCCGTGCGTTGATTCTTCGGTCGCGTTTCCTGCGATCGTTGTTTCTCAGCTGCGGAGCCGGCGGCGCATCGTTTCTTCAGCCGCAGATTGGAGTTGTGTCAATCTTTTCTCCGCACAGCTCTCTGTGCGTGGATTTCCTTGTCTTTAGGCTACCAGCTCCTCCTTTAAGGGTCCCAGGAACTGGATGGGCACCACAGGGCAGAGTAGGAGTCTCTCCAGAGACTCCCGGTGCTGGCAGGGAGAAGTCTTTGCTGTCCCTGAGACTTCAAACAATAGGAGACCAGCTCTAAATCAAGCCCTTGGAGATTTCTTCTCAAGATGGAAGGCACACAAAGTCCAGTCTTTGCCCTCTTACTCTAGCAGAAGCAGCAACTGCAGGAGAGCTCCACAAAGCAGTCACAGGCAGGACAGCTCTTCTTCCTCAGCTCTTCAGCTCTTCTCCAGGCATAGGTTCCTCTTGTTTCCACAAGGGTTTCTAAAGTCTATGGTTTTGGGAGCCCTTCTTATATCCGATTTCTCCTTTGAAGCAGGCATACTTCAAAGTAAAGTCTCTTTTGAATGTGAAATCCTGCCTTGCCCAGGCCAGGTCCCAGACACTCAGAATCCATGCCGCTGTTAGCAACTCCTTATACAATTTATCGCTACAAGTATGGTCAAGTTCATGGTTAAAATCTTCCAATATTAGAATCAGTTGTTCTACTATGCCTATACATATTGCTTCAAGATCTTCCTCAAATAGACCCAGCTGAATATCATAATCAAGTGTCACCCCTGGATGTATATATACATTGATTATCATGAACTCTCTTGACTCTCCAATATTATTATGAAGGTCTACTTGACCCGCTAGCCAGAAACATTTAGTTTTTACCTCTATGAGACTGTGGACTATTCTGGTCGAGGTCAATGCCGAGGGATAACCTGGGAATTGTCGAGTGGCACCTCCTAAAGAGCCTCATAAAGCCATCTAATGGTTAGGGTTCTTTGCACAACCAAGTTTCCTGGAAACACACTATATCGCAATTTCCTAGCCGTCCTTTAAATACATCTTGTTTTAAGTGTTTTTTATAGCCTCCTAAGTTCCAGGAAAAAATCAGATGGCTATGCGAAGAGGTGAATTCCTAGTCTAAATCACTCAGCTCCTCCTGCTGTAAATATCAAGGGGGTTTAAGAGGGGCTCAAAGTGGTTCCTCTGCTTTGGGTCTTTATACCCGGTAGCTATGGTTACACTTAGTCTGCCCTTGTTTCCGTCCACGCATTTTTAGTGCCTGCTAGGTTGTACTGCACTTGATTGGGAAGCAGGCCTGCATGACTCTTGAGGGCTCCACTATTTCTTTCTCCTTTATCAGGTTCTCTTATTTGGACCAATCTTACACCCTCCTTCACTAACTCTATCTGTACCCGCAATACCACTTGTCTGACACGTTCTAAGTAAAAAGAGCCTTTGTCACCTCCGCCCCTTCAGAGTTTAAAGTAAATCCTATTTGCTTTATGTCCTCTGACCTAATCTCACATAAACTTGGGCCAAAAGCCATAATTTATAGAAGACGTAAACAAATCAAGGGCATAAGCTTCCTCTGCCGTTTCCTCTCGATTTCCCCCCCCCCCCAGGATTCCAAATATACCCGCCTACTCTTACTTCCATTTGCACGTTCCATCTTCCTCTTACTTCCGGGGCCCTTTGGTAGTAGTAAGGGGCTACCCTTCTCCTGAATTTTCTTCCTCTCCACTTTCCCCCTTTGTTACCATCTTTCTAGTGTTACTCCCTTTCTTTTTTCCCCTACTTTCCCTGCTTTCTTTCATTACGCTCCTTTAGGAACACCTCTTCCCTTTTACTAGCTGGGTGTCTTCTATATATGGTACTCTAGGTCCCTTTTGCGGCATGAAGAGTTGAAACTCAAATGGTTAATTCTGGAAAAGTTTAAACATCAACCAAATAGGTCTGAGACAGTGAGATGTAGGGAAAGATAAACTTTTTAAACTTTCTCTCAGCATTTATGAGGAAGGATTAAATGAGGAGATAATCTAGAAGTTTAATACTTTTACCCTTTTTGTTTGCATAAGTAGACTTTGTGGTTAATATATACAGTAGTGGTGATGGCTGGTATTGTGTATTATCTCACTCAGAGAGGTTAGTTAACTATAAGTAGGAACAGGGGTGGTAATTGTGTATGGCTCTCCCTCTTTGGGACCCGTTTGGTTTTAATTTCCTATCGTCCAATATAACGTTATGGTTTGTAGTTCATCTCATGCGACCCACCTAGGGTGGTGTCTCAGCTGTTGTGTTCCATCTTTGGTAACTTTCATGGATCTCTTTGAAAGACCCATAGTGCAAAGGATTCTGTGGTGGGGTACCCGATTCATTTGTAGGTTTTACTTATGTGTTGAAAATGTAGGAATATAGGGATACCTTCTTTACAAGGTTCACTCTGATTTTGCTCTTCCTGAATTCCTTCTGTTAGGGGGAGTGGTTTCTTCTAAGTCCTGTATGGTACTAAAGTTGTAAGATATGGCCATGTGACTTTCAGGAGCTCACTTTTTGAGCAGGTATGTATGCATTTGCATACACAGACTCATTATACATAATAGGATGTGTGTATTGCATGCACATTACTAATGTTATGTAGGAATGGATGCATGGACGTCAATTCACCACAATGACAAGGGTAGCAGAAGTGACATCACGTGCCTATTCATCTTTACTTTCACTCACACACACACATGCTTACACATACACATTCACTAATACACACACTCTTGTTTACATTAGCATACTCTCACCTGCAAGCATGCACACAACATACATTTAAAAGTATGTTTACCCCTGTGTTCCTAGCACTGATTTGGCCACCTCTGAGGCCAGGGATCGCAAGGGGGCAAGCTGGAGGTCGCTTCTGCGACCCTTAAATGACGTCCATGAATAGGTGAGCATTGAATTCATACAGCCAGATTCAATGTGAAGTTGATAGGTTGTGTACATTTAAAGATGGTGCTTGCAAATGATAGTGTCCTCTTGTCTCATGTAATTGGACAGGGGAACGGGATTACGTGAGTCTAAGTGTGTGTATCAATAGTTTTAAACACAAGTCAGTGCAGCATCAATGTTGGTTTCCCTTTTTGCTGTGAAGAATGGAGCATCAGGATTAGGTTTCTACCGCAAGATAAATACCCGAGCATAACACTGTTCTGTGATGGGGTAGACAAAGTATTGTATTACCAAGTGATGTCTATAGCAGGGTGGCTTTAAGATATCAGTGTGCTTTGGAGATTAGGGCTATTTTCCCCAGATGTCGACATAAGGGCGGGGGATGTAGCTATGAATTAACACATTTTTGTGAGATTCTCCATTGTCGTATTTCTTTCGGAAGGATGTTAATCCCTGTGTGAGATCATCTAGTACGAGGCTCTTTAGGATGTTATTATTGATCTGCTTTACAGTTTGCTACATATCCAGTGGCGAGAAGGCATCCAAGTAAGGATGTGCCAGGGAAGTTTTTGATCTCGGATTGGGGTAAAGTAAGTGCGACGATATAATTCTATAATAGAAAGGCTGGTGATTTGTGGTGATACCTATAGCAGCAATAAGGACGGACTGCCTCGGACCTAGAGGTTTATAGTTTCTACAGGAGGGGAAGGTTCTCGGATCTGGGCTTATACCACTGCATTAAAAATCTAATAAATTACTGGTGATTGTAGCAAAGCAGTCAGCAAGTTGCTGCAGAGAGGTGGTGAATTAGTGGCACCTTGATACTAGGCAGACCGTCATAGTCCATTTTTTTTGTCTTGCAATTTACTTATGCAACTCTTGTAGATATGCAACGTTTAACTTCTTAATACCACATATTGAAATGTTGAGTATAGAATTATGGTTGTTGTGTCTGGCCCTAACACAGACAATGTTTATATTGTATTTAGAACAAACACCAGGTTTATTTTGGAACGAAGATAATCCGAAGAAGGTGGCTGGAAATTAATATCTGTCCCGAAATGTGCGTTGGCTGCAATCATTTGTTGAGTTTCCCCTCTTTCCCCCTGACGTGATAGCAATAGAAGAAACAATTATTACCTCTGTGCCGGATTGAGGAGGACTTGAATTAGTGACTGTTGTGTCTGAGTTTAATCGAGTGTGAGTGAATGGTACATATGGGAAGTGTGTGATGTGAATGGGATTTTTGATGATGAAGTATATGTTATTACCAAGTTCTGTGTTGTTTTCTAGGTAGATAGTATGAATTTGGTACTATGTAATAATGCTCTTTAAATGACCCACCTACTATTATGTGATGAGGCACTTTGTATGTTGCACTTTATATTAAAACTTGTTAAAAAGATCTAAAAATACTGGAAATTAAATAAATACCTTTTAGAATTATAAGGGGGTCAGTGATTACTTGTCTGATTTATTCAAAGTGTGAAGAAATACAGATTAAGTGAGAATGTTTTTTTTCTATTAGTTATGTTATTTACCTTATTTCCTGAAGCGAAATAATTCTACTGGGGGCAAATTATTGGTCTTTGCACACGTAACAGTTACTGCAAGCCTGTCTTTTCTGCGATGTAACTCTGCTCTGCGTTTTTATAAACCACTTGTATCTGTTCCCCTTTAATGAGGTATCCTAGATCTGCTGATAGGAGTCTGTGTATTACTGGAACTTGAGAACACATTTCTTTTTTTTTTTTTACTTTTTATAAAAAAGCTAGAATATTTGCCATTGTTCCCTAGAGTTTGAAGGTTGATCGAAAAGGCTAATAAGAAAGAGAGCGGAAGGGATATAATGAGTGGTAATAGAAAAGCTGAAAGGGGGAAGGATGGGAAATGGAGGTTTGAGGAGGTAGTAGGAGACACACAGGAAAAAAGGGGAATTTGGGTGAAGAACAAAGAGGATGCCGGTGGGAGATATAGATATTTCAAGTTCCCCAAGTCAAGTATGAGTAGTTCACCCAGTCATATATTTTTTTGCATTCTGGTGTTTGTTGTGCATTTTCATTTATTGGCAAAATATATTTAGAATACCATAACTGTGTAAAACACAGTATCTTAAAAGTCACGTACACTTCTTGTGGGCCAGCTCCATAACAGAGTGCAGAAGGAAACACAGACGTATAGGAACGTTGACATTTTGGGATGAAGAGTAATTGAGAGGCAGAGGAAATGGGATGAATAGAGAGAAGCAAGGAGAAATGGAGAGTTAGTTTACAGGGTAAAATGGATCTGATGGAGGAAAGTTATTGAAAGACAAAGGAGGAAAAGAGAAGGGATCTTAAGTTGTACCAAGTCAGGGATAAAGAGATTGTAGAATCACTTTTTTGAATCACTTTTTTTTTTCTTTGCATACTGGTTTATTTTTGTTTTCCATATTATAAAGTCAGGACTGTAAGTACCAATATGCTAAGGTAAAAAAACAGAAAAGGAAGATGTGCGAGCAAATAACATGCTCTAACTTGAAATCTGAGGGAAATTGAAGTTGGGGGAAGGAAGACGAGGTAGAAAAGAAGGAGTATGTCTATAGTGACGGGGAGAAGGCTGATAGAAAGTGAAGCGTTGTAGGGGCTGTGGATTCGTAACAATTGTCTACTTAAATGTATGTTTTCTTTCATAGATTTAATGAATAAATATAGTGTACTTATTTGGACAACTTTCACTGTGATCCGACTTGGAGTGTATGGAAGTCGATGGCTTGTCTCCATAGTCCTCTCGGACGTGGTGTAGGGACGGGATGTTTGTGTGGGTTTGGATGATTGGTCGTCTTGAACCCTTTTTTGCACACCAGCACCCCTCTCCCATTCGTGCTCCCATGTTCACTCAGAGGCTGTTAGTACCCGTCTTCCAGTGCAGGACAAGGATTCTAGCCTACTTCCAGTAACACTCGCCATGTTTTAGACTTCTGGCTGCAACAAGGGCAGCAATGAAACTGGCACTCCTACTCTCATGATCTTTTTGTCTGGCCTTCTGATAGTAGAGAAGGGCATAAACACAAGAAGCAAGAGAAAAGGGGGATTGGATCAAGTAATAACTGGTGCACTGCCTTCAAAAGCTCGAAATGACTGAAGTGACTTTGGAAATAATAAAAACGACACTGAAGATTTGAACGAAATACTGGCATGGTCGTAATTTATCCCCAGCACCGTCCACCCTCTGTAAACTAAGTGACTTATTTTGAACTTATCTTGGTTTTGAGGTCGGTGCTAGAAATTCTCAGATAAGAAAGCAGCAGTATCCAGTATGTAGTCCCCAGGTACGGCTGAATGGGCTTTGGCACATCTCAAGAGAGTGAAGGTACTTCAGAAGCTAACAAGCTGCGTGGTTTCCGAAATGGTTACAGTTTCAGTTAGGCAATGGTTTCTTTCCTGTGCTGGATATCAGATTGCTCGCTTTATAATGAAGTGCTTGTGTTGCCTTCCAAAATTCTGCATTGTCTCTGCTCAAGTACTAAGGAGTGTTATGTATACCTGTGTTGGACTTCCAGATTTGTGTATACCTGGATGCACCAATGCTGGGTTGTGGTAAGTACTGAGTTGACGTGTGCACACGTGGGGCACATGCGCATGTTGGGTGATTAAAAGGTTGCTGAATTGTCTTGCTTTTGTTATTTGCATTCCTGACCCGCTGAATTCTGGTATACTAATACATATGTTATTTTTAACTTTTTAGATGTGATGTAACAACCAGAGCAGAACAAGACTTGCTGGGCAAAATCTGAGGAAAGTCGTTGAGAGATCCAAGTTAGAGGTAATTTTCTATCTAGAACTAGTGTGCTCTGCAAACTGGAAAAAGGGTTGAAAGGCACACTAAGAGGAATTGGCGTGCCGGATTATATTGGTAAATCCAAGATAGTGTGTCGTCCTTCCTCCATTTCTGTAGCCTTGCAGAACGTGGCTAGGTCCTGCAGGACCTTGGAACTTATCTTTGCAAGTTCTGTTGGGAGCTTTGGAAATGCTGAGGGAAGCAGGGCCTGGGTCTCCAGTGCTGCTAAGGGATCTGTGCTACCACATGGCCTGTGTATCTTTTTTTTTCTCCTCCAAACAAGCCGTAACTGATCCCCATGATTATGTCCCTGCTGATGGTGCACAGTCTTGGTATATTCAGTTTGGATATCTTAGCTTGAATTGCCAGGTGTGTTTTGCTTTAAATATGTACTCCTACCTCCATTCTTGTCCAAACTGCTTTGTGGGAAATCCTAGTGCTTTTCCAGAGTTCACACAGTTTAATGACTCTTTCTATATGTATAGGATGAGAAGGAACACATTTTCTTTTTCAGCCCAAGTTTTAGGGTTCAACATATTCATCTGCAACCACAGTCCGGAAATCTAAATGTTCACTAACTGCATGGGGCTGTACGTGGTAATTAGAAACCCTGATTGTTGTGTCAGTGTGGAAATACTCTAACACATGGTGTGAAATTATATTTTGATTTCTTTCTCAAGTGCGTGATTTTATTTGTATGTTTCCAACCAGCGTTATATGGCTCAGTTTAGTGGTGAATTCCCAACCACAGTTGAAGATCTGGCACAGTGAAGGGTCACTACTGTATGTTTTCATTCCATTGTGCATTCTCAAATACTCCATGTGCTCTACATGTTCATTCCAAAACCTTTCAATAGGGTTGTTTCTGTTCTGCCAGAGCACCGTTGATGCTCTTTGCCAGGTACTTCCAGTAGAGAATGTATAGATTTGCATTTTTAATCTGTAGTTCAGGCTCTTTACCCATAAATACCTGAACCGAGCAGGACTTTGTGCCTTTCTAAACCCAGTGTGCAGCATATTATGGTTTCTTTCTTCTCTAAGGTTGGTGGCCCCAGGTAGAGTATTAACTTTAGAGCATTTTGTTCAGAATTAAACTGTACATGCATAGATTCAGAAGTATCTTCTCCTACTTCACTCCCCAAAAAATCAAAGCTTTCCATGGGTGCGTGGAACTAAGCATTAAGTCTCCGTTCTCCAAGCAGGTTGGAGCATCAACTCTTAAAGTTAGTACTATTTTATCTAGAACGAATAGAGGCATATTATAGCCAGGTGGCAGATTATGTGGTATGACTGGGGAGTCTTACCATGTATTGCTAGTCGTTACCCAGTAGTAGACCTCGGGTTCACAATAGTAAACCTTAGCTCAGTCCTCGTAGTGTAGCAAAGAGCAGTCAGCCTACTTAGAGGAACATGTGTAAAGCATATCACAATACCAACTCAAAAGAAATCCAAATCCAATTACTAGGGACTTACAGGGGTGGTAAAAGCCTTACCAATTGGCCTGTGCAGTTCGTCATAAAGTTTAAGGGAAAGAGCATTAGTGGTGAGGTCTGGTTAAGAGGCCTCAGTACCCTAAAACGTCAAAAACAACAGCATCTAGCAGTCCAATTGTGGGCAAAATGTGAAGGGCATCTGCAGAGAAGCCCAGTTTGCTACACAACCCCCTCCCAGCCAACACGCGAGGTGACTCAGCCCACCCATGGGAGAGTAGTTCTGGCTTGTTAGGTGAGGAAGAAGTAAGCAAGCTGGCTCTTTTTATTGCAGGGCCTACTCTGCCTCACATCCTCCCTGTAAGGTCACTTCCACTGGGAAGTTGACCCATTCCAACAATGATAGGACCTATTTTAAAACTAACCTTTGCTATAGCTGTTTTACTTTCTTTCTCCCCTTTTACCTTGGATAGTGAGGTACCCACCTCAACCACCCCTATCCTAGCTAAGGCAACACCTTGCTCACCCACTGAGGTTACCCAACACTTGAGCAACCCCATCAGGACAAACCGGGTCAGTGGCCCTAACTTGTTTTTGGCTATGGGATCTGCCTCCCATGGCAAGGACATTGCAGCTTTGAAGACCAGCCCTCAGCAGAGGCTACTGACAGCTGTCAGTATCCAAACCACAACCTAAGCTCTGCATGGACAGTGGGCTGAGCTGCTCTAGGGGCGACAGTCGGTTCTTGGAACCTCTCATGCTATTTAGAGTGGGGTTTCACCACATTTTGTGTCAGTCACCCTCCTTCCACTCTCCCTTCTGTCAATACAGGGGGGTCACCCTGTGGCTTGACAACTGCCCGACTGTTCAGGAAATCTTTTGGAAGTGGTGAAGCCTCACCAGGGCCAAATTTGGGTTCTACTCTTGCTGGGCTAGAAGACCCTGGGCTCACTGGAACTCCAGTTAGGAGTGGTTTCCCTTTCCTTTTTTATCTTCCCTGTCTTTGGGGTCCCTTTTATCCTTACTACAGGGACTGTATTCCTAGGGATCATGGGTTGGGGGGGGTGCTCTTGGTAGGTCATTACCCAGGAGGCAATCCAAGAGGAGGTCAGGACTGACTACCACCTTGTGCCAACTAAGGGTACCCTCTCTCTCCAGGGGCTCTATTGCTACAGGGCTCGCTGTGGCCTCCCCAGGGATCACCCTTACTGTTCTGGTTTCTCCTTCTATAAACTGCTCTGGGGACATTAACTTGTCAACCACTAAGGTGTGACTGACACTGGTGTCTCTCAGGCAAATGGCAGGGATCCCATTCACCTGAATGGAGAGGGAGTGCTTATTATCACCCTCAGGGATCACAAGCTTATCATCTGGATCCTTTTCCTAGTTACAGGCTATGAGGACCTCCTTATCTGAGGATTACTCCCTCAGCTATACTGGACAACCCAGTGCTAATCACCCTCTTTGAAAAGACTGGGTCACCTCTCTTTTGCTCTGCCTGCTGACAATCAAAACATGTCCCAGCCTTCTTGGGATTCCAGTGTTTACCAAGATACCCCTTTCCTTTGGACTGGATAGAGTCTTGGGTCCCACCCGCCTTTGAGCTCTTTTGGGGGACTACTGAGGACTCTGTCTATTTACTTTGGTTGGTGCCACTCCCTTTCCCCTGCTGAGAAATCTGAACACCCTTCTTGGAGTCACCTCCTCTATGGTCCTTGTTCTGGGTTACCCTTTACCTGACCCATTTGTCGACTATCTTTCCCAGCTTTCTGGAAGTAGTCAACTCAGTCCACTAGATTCTGTTGCAATTTCTCTGTGTAACCGTTAGTCAGGATATGCTCTTTCATTAAAAGATTATATAGCCCTTTATAAGTGTCAACTTTATTGCCCTTCATCCAGCCCTCTAGTGCTTTGACTCAAGAGTCAACAAAGTCTACCCAAGTTTGGTCTTGACCTTTTCAGGTATCCCTAAACTTGACTCTCTACTCCTCGGTGGCGAGTCCAACCCCTTCAGTGAGGGTCTCTTTCATGTGGGGATAGGGCTCAGAGACTTTTTCAGGAAGGGTCAGAAGTCTATCTCTGTCATTAGCTGGGTATAACTCTCAAAATAGAGAGCCCAAGTGCTGTGGATGAACTTTCCTCATTCTGCAACATCTCTCAAATGTTACAAACCACTTGTCTATGTCATCACCTGCACTGTATGCTGGGACAATCTCTTTGGAGACCGTAGGGTCAAATGAACCCTCACTTTTCTTATTTATACTGCTGCCATTATCTTTGCGAACTAGTCCCAATCTAACCCTTCTCTCTTCTAGAGCTAGTTTCCTGTCTTCAAGCTCAGGCTTCCTCTTCTCTATGGAGAGTTGGTGAAGCTTGCTCTCAATAGTCCTACTCCTCCTGCCAGTAGGGGGGCTACTAGAGTGACTTTGTACACTTCCCCCTGGTGAAAGAGGTCTGGGGAAGTGTTGAGAATCAAGGTCCTCCCACCTTACTGAGGCTGGACTTAAAGTTCTGCGGGGCCTTAGACCAAGAGTCAACAGTCAGTTTCTTGTTACCTTGCCCAGGTAATCTGGGTGCAGAGGTTCTTTGGCTATCCTTTGTGCTGACAAGTGCGCGGCGGCTGACGGGTACTTGGGGGTAACCACACGCTCTACCCTTTGGATGTAGAGGTCTTGGGGGGGGGCAGGACCAGGAATCAACAGTTGGATCTTCGCCACTGCATCCAGTGGCTTCTGGTGCAGAGGTGGCTTCTAGCTGTCAATCACTGGAGCTGGTCGTGCCAAAGATGCTTTGCTGCTCCTCTCGAGGTCACTCTTTTCAGGATGCAGAACCACAGGAGATGGGTCATTGTTGATGTAGGTCTCTGTGCTGGGGGTCTGTTGTGGAATCGGTGATGTCTGAGTGGCCGTCGGTTTCTGGATTGGCGACAGACAAGCCTTGGTAGCTGGAAAAGTTGTCTGCTGGTACTTCGGCTGGGGGCCATCCGGCAGGGAGTGGAGGCTTGAAACATGACGGAAACCTCACTCTGACTATTTTGATGCTGGACACAGAGTTTCTTTAGGCTCACTCACACAGAGCCTGTCTGGTTGCAGTTCTTTGACTGCAGCACAGCCTTTACTCCTGCAGTTTGCTGGGGACTGGTACCACCAGTCATAAAAGTCTTTCTTGCCTTCTCGGTGTCCACTGGGATCCCTCTTGCTGGGACCAATGAGCTTTCACCTGGGGCACACATCGGTCACTTGGTTGTAGTAGTGGTCTCCGTAGGTCATTTCTGTGTTGTTTCTTCGCACTGCGGTAGGAGTCCAGGTCCTGTTCTCAGTAATGACGTCTTCTTTGTGCCTTTTCTTCGTTGCAAGTAAGAGCTAACTTTCTGGTGCCAGGGGAGCCCCTTAAAACATGGTTTTCAGGGGTGGTGAGGGGGACCGTGGCCAATGGGCTACTGGTCCCTGTGGCTAGCCCGCCCCTATAGTGACCACTTCTTGTTGGAGTGTGGCACTTTCCTACCCAGAATCCACTAAACCTATGGGTTGCCAAGATGGCAGAACACTGCCGTGGCTGTACAGACCCCCTGGCCCCCCTAAAGGTGTGGCTAGCCTTTTGGGGGTGTACGTCTCCCGCATAGCTAATTTTTCCGTCTGTCAGGCTGGATAGGGTGGGAAGGGCTTTGTCCTCCACTGGGGGACAAGTAATTACACTTCAAAGGCGGGTGAAGGATTTGAGGCTCACCACCTTGATTACCTTTTCATGCGAGCCTGCCTGGGAGGGAGGAGATGTGACCTCATGCCTGCTCAGGCCCTTTGTCTCCTTCCTGTGTAAGTGCTAGCACAACCAGCAGGAGGGCAAACTTGTGTCTGTGGTGGCAGAGGCTCGAGAGAGCCCACCAAAACAGCAGAGAGCTTGATAACTTGGTGGCCACCCTCTAAGGGTGTAACCAGGGAACATGCTAGTTAATCCTGAGCATGGGCATCACCCTCAAGGTTAAAAAGCAAGATATTTGATACCAAACTTAGGGGGGAATTATCCAAGCCATCACGGAGCTGAACATCTGGGAACTGCCCTGATGCCAGTCCATTGACCGCCGGTTACTTGTGGTAGCATTACGTTTTAAATGCTATCACTGGGTCATGTATGCTCATGCATATATGTCCTTACTCACAGTACAGTGCACCCTGCCTTCTGGTCTATTAGGCCTGCCTTACGGGTGATTGACTTGCACTGTGGGCAGCAAAGGGACTCTGCCTGCACTAGGAGTGAAATCATGCACCGTTTTGAAATGTGTTAAAATTACGTTGTAAATAATCTGTTCTTAGTTAAAGAGTTTCCTTGGTAAGCAGAGAGCAATGATCGGTGCCCTGAAAGTAAGGCTTTCTTCCATGATGGATAACCACATGGCACTCCTCAAGTAGAATGGGGCAGTACTCTTTCTGAAAAACTGCAACTTTTTTTTTTCTCCAGACAAGGCATGCTAAAGGTTAGTTGGCTGCAGTTGCTGCTTCTACTGCCGAAGATGATGGTTGATTTCCACAATGATTGCAATAGTTTGGCTGCGTCTGGGATTCATGTCCCTTTTTTTATTTTGGGTGCTGTTTTCAGGTAATGAGGGGCATGTGTGGGTATTACTAATCTTGGTCAGTGGTCAAGAATCTGCTTGCTGATAATTGCTCCTTGCCATATGATACTGTGATCTAAGGTTGTCCTCTGGATTCTCCCACCAGTGCCCATAAATACTGCTTAGGCTTTTTTGTGCAGGTACAGTTTCATTCCCTACTTCAAAAGTAGAAAATATGCAATGATCTTTGTCCCTCAAGTGATGGTTACAGAAGCCTGATACCTTGAAAAAAAGACCAGTGGTAGGAGAATCGATAAAGGATTTCTTTAAATAGGTTGTCCCCTATGTATACGTCTACGAGCAGATGAAAAATGTGTTTAAACATTTTGGTAAATGATTACTTGGGAGTTATGATGTTATCCCTTTTGAGTATAAGACAAACGTATAACATTGCAAGTAAAAGTACACTTGTGAGGGAATTTCCAGCTAAAACCACTTAGACTAGACACCACATTAGATCAATCAACTTCAGTGCACACCTTTTCTGCCAGGATAAATTTGCACTTTCCTTCTTAACCCTCTAGCCCCAAAATGATATCCGGTTATCTCACTCAGGAGCAATTCAGATGTCTTGAGCCATGTGCCCCTTAGTGTCAAGCAGCTGCTTTAATAAATGTCCAGTGTGTATACTGTGACTATATGTGTCTGCATAATAAACCTATACAGCAGTATTTTGCGGATCTTAGCGCATAAGCTGTGTGGCTGATTGTACCGTGCATGTTGATCAGAAGTTTGATTATGTCTCCCATTGTGAAGTTGCCGTGTTTCAAGGTCCAGTTGCAAGTCTCTCCCCATGTCTCCTACCAGTGGATAATCGGAACATTTTCCAGAGTGTGACACTGGCCTTCAAAGGTAGAGTTATTGCAGCCCTGACAGTCCCATTGATAGTATTAGTAAGAGAGTAAGATATTCTCGATCTTAAATATCTAAGGGGCAAGCAAGGGAATCTTCGGGTCTCCCTTTATACTACTTCTATTAACTTTTAGATTATATTCTTTTACTTTCTTCACTTGTGTGTTTGGTGTTATTTTATGGAAGATGATTGGTTTTATTAGTGTTCTCATTTACTGGGCATTTTATTACAAACTTTACTGGGCATTTTTATTACATGCACCTTGTCTTTTTTATTTTCGCGGCTTGTATTGCCGCTCTGCCTTTTCCTTAGCTCCTGACGATATTTTTCAAGGTTAGGGCCTGTTAGAGCCCGCCTCGTTCTCGGCAGTTCAGCTTCGGTGGCCATTTTGGGGGTAAATTGAGTCAGCGGTCTAGTTGCCGGCTGAACCAATTTTTTGGGTAGATTCCGGTTTTGTATACGCGGCCGTGCCGCTGGCGCGCCTAAGGCAAGCCCGTCCACGTCCGGAAGGGGCCAAGGGCCAGTTACCCTGCACAAATTTTATGCACTTCTAGCTGCATTCCCTATTTGAATCACGAATTGCGGTCCTTACACAGTGATTTTCAAAAATCAGAATTGCAGGCGGTTAGATTTCTCAGTGGATAAGTGCACTTTTTGCAATTCTTGTAGTTAATAATATCCCAGAAGCTCTAGTAAGGTGGAAGTTAAGGAACCGAAAGTTAGGAATCCAGCATAGCTACATGGGGCTTAATTAATGCCCATTCTCTGGTCAAACATTCTCTTGAAATTCGAGAATTGATTGAAATAACCATTCTTGACTGTCTCTTCATCACCGAAACCTGGGCCAGAGATGATTCTAACCCTGATTTTTTTTTTTTATTGCAGCACCCCCTGGGTATTCTTTTTCTAGACAGGACAGAAGAGAGAAGAGATGTGGGGGGGTCGCTATCATTTTTTAAAAATCACCTGAGCTGCGTGCTGGAGGCACTCAATATTAGGCAGCAGGTATGTGAAGGTGCCTTTTTTAAAATTCAATCTCAGCATACTATTTTAATGGAGGGCCTCCTACTTTATAGACCCCCTGCCCCCAAGAAGGAATTTCTTTCCACCTGGCCTTTAATTCTGACGCTATTTTTACAAGACCGGGATTGATCTCCAGGTTAGATAATAGGGCCTTGGACTGGACTGACCATTCTTTGCTATCTTTCAATTTAGGTAGCCCAGACCTAGCCCCTAAATTGCCGACTAAAATGGCAATAAAAAGACCATGGCACAAAATTAACATGACTAATCTACCCCAGGCACTCAAATTTGGCTGGGCACAGGCGAAAGCGGCGAACCGCACTAACTCAGAGATCTTTGATCTTGGATTGAGAATTGCTATTGACTCTTTAGCTCTGCTGGCTAGGCCAGCGTCCAAAGCTCAGCGACCTCCATCTGCGCCATGGTGCTCCGAGGATCTGAAAAATTTGCAAAGAGCATATCGCAGGCAGGAGCGTAAATGGCTATTAAACAAAACTAAGTTGGAAAGAGACAAACTTAGGTGTTTTCTCGAAAAGTACAAGTCGGCCGTTAGGTTAGCTAAAACGAAATACTGTTCTAATGCCATTAGAGAGGCGATTAATGTCCCGAAAGAACTGTTTAAAACAGTTCGCTCCTTGACTTCTACTACTGGACCTCTTGTTCTAGAGAACTCCCCCTTGTTCTGTCAAAGGTAGCTGACTTTAAAAAAAATAAAATCATCAATCTGCAGGCAGATTTTAGGACTCCCCCTCTTCCCCCCCCTAGATTTAGAGTAGGACAGGGAAGAGGCTATGTCACAATTTGACCAGGGAAACCAATTACATTGTTTCCAATCTCTCTCTTTTAATAAAATTGTAGAACTTCTGTTGGTTAAATCCGGCTCCCCCAATGATCCCTGTCCGCCGCGCATCTTATAACTAGCTCCTACCCTCATTGCCTCTGCTCTGGAACCAGTGTTTGCGGAGGTCCTGCAGCAAGGAGGTTTCCCTGCGAATTGGAAAGAATCTATTGTTATTCCTCTCACTAAAAAAAAAAGGTAAAGACGCAGCAGACCTTTCAAACCTGCACCGGATTTCACTTTTATCCAACCTAGCCAAGATGTTAGAAAAACACCTTAACATGGAGCTTGCTGACTTTCTTCAAGCAAATGGAAGATTGGATCCCTCTCAACATGGTTTTCGGCGTGCCCATAGCACAGAATCAGCACTAAGTTCTACATCCGATATGATTCGCAGAAGAGTGGACAAGGGAGAAGGTACCATACTAGTTCTACTTAATTTGTCCGCTGCCTTTGACACTATTTCTCCATTATTCCTTCTCCGGTGCCTACATCCGG
Source organism: Pleurodeles waltl (assembly GCF_031143425.1). Taxonomy (NCBI): domain Eukaryota; kingdom Metazoa; phylum Chordata; class Amphibia; order Caudata; family Salamandridae; genus Pleurodeles; species Pleurodeles waltl. The sequence goes on along the minus strand of NC_090444.1, from coordinate 261,830,375 downwards.
CAGGTGTGAGGAGCAAGGCTTTAAGTTTACTCAGGTCCTTTCTCACTGATAGAACTATTACGGTGGCCTGTGGGGAGCAGCGAGCTACTCCCTTTCAACTTCCTTGTGGAGTGCCGCAGGGCTCGTCGCTTAGTCCAACTCTTTTTAATCAGTACATGGCGCCCTTAGCCAGCCTGGTACGCTCATTCAGTTTCCAGATTGTATCTTACGCTGACGACACGCAGTTGATTATTCCTATTGCTCACAACTGGGAGGAATCAAGAGAGAAATTCCGACTTTGTATGTCAGCGATGGTGATGAGACCGAAATTATTTACTTCGGTCGCAATAACATTCCCTGGGATAGTAGTTGGTGTCCAGAAGCTTGCGGGGATGCCCACTTCCTCGGCCAAAAATCGTGGTATTATATTTGATACATCCCTTTCCTTTGAGTCACAGATTAATCAAACCACTAAAGTTTGCTTTTGGACCCTGAAAACCCTCAGGAAAATCATGCATCTTTTGGAGGATGATTAGAGAATTCCTGTTGTATTGGCTTTAGTCACTTCAAGATTACATTATTGCAATGCTCTTCTGTTAAATGCTAACAAAACCTCCCTTCACAAACTTCAGATTATTCAGAACATTGCGACTCTCCTTATTCTGAATCTTCCACGATTCTCCTCTGCCAGTAGCCACCTTAAACTGCTTCATTGGCTACCAATCAATAAGAGGATTACATTTAAATCTCTTTGTTTAACTTACAAAGCTCTTCACACTGAGGGTTGTGAATATTTGAAGTCTACCCTTCGATATTACCAACCTACTAGAAACCTTAGATCCTCTTTTAAACATCTGATTGCTGTTCCCCGCTGTCATAAGGCTAGATGGGGGAGGTCGAGCTTTCACTGTGGAAGCTGCAAGGTTATGGAATGCTCTACCTTTTGCTCTTCGTCAAACAGCAACACTATTTTTTGGAAAAAATCTTAAAACCTGGCTTTTTTCTCAAGAGGCGGGCTTTCTCACTTGATTAGGGAGCTCTTGGCTTTCCGTTGACTTGCTCAGTTTAGCGCTTCAATGCGTCCTGCCGGAATGCGCTTTATAAATAACCCAATACAATAAACACAGTTGACTTCCACACCAGGTTTCTGCAAACTTACTGCAGGACCTCCTGATTGAGCAAGAGGTCACGCTGCATTGGGAAGTTAGGCACCTTGACGCCAAAAGCCGAGAGAGTTGCAGTGTATTTATGTACTTAATTCCAACATATTTAATGTAGCCTCACCAAATTTTAACAAGCAATTTGAACAAATGCAGTGTACCCAGTGGCATTGTCTATTTCAATACCAGATTGAAAATTTATTGAGCGTTTTCCAGATTTTTTTTTTAATATCTTTCTTTATTGCTATTTTTATCACTTATGTCATCAGTCATGATTTAGCAATACAACAACATAAAAAGATTAACAATCAGTGCATATCAATAATTCAGTGAAGGGACGGTCTCATAGACATGGTCGTGAGCAAAGGATAGTAGATACATCCAAGGTCACATTGCCAACGGAGCAGGGCCCCTTGCACTTCACGACACTCCAATGCCCAGGTGACCCATCGACCCACATTTGAGGGGACCATCTGGTAACATTATTAGTCATCTAAGATCACGGTATCAAAAAAATACAGTAGTGCCCACACATCACTCCCCTTCACGAGAGCCGTCCATAGAATTATGTTAATCCTCCTCTGTAAAGTTATGAAGAAGAGACCCTGTAAGGAAATGCCTCCTTGGCATGGTTACCCCCTGACTTTTTGCCTTTGCTGATGCCAAGTTATGATTTGAAAGTGTGCTGAGGCTTGCTAACCAGGCCCCAGCAACAGTGTTCTTTCCCTAACCTGTACCTTTGTTTCCACAATTGGCACACCCTGGCATCCAGGTAAGTCCCTTGTAACTGGTACCCCTGGTACCAAGGGCCCTGATGCCAGGGAAGGTCTCTAAGGGCTGCAGCATGTCTTATGCCACCCTGGGGACCCCTCACTCAGCACAGACACACTGCTTGCCAGCTTGTGTGTGCTAGTGGGGATAAAACAACTAAGTCGACATGGCACTCCCCTCATGGTGCCATGCCAACCTCACACTGCCTATAGGTATAGGTAAGTCACCCCTCTAGCAGGCCTTACAGCCCTAAGGCAGGGTGCACTATACCATAGGCGAGGGAATAAGTGCATGAGCACTATGCCTCTACAGTGTCTGAGCAAAACCTTAGACATTGTAAGTGCAGGGTAGCCATAAGAGTATATGGTCTGGGAGTCTGTCATGCACAAACTCCACAGCACCATAATGGCTACACTGAAAACTGGGAAGTTTGGTATCAAACGTCTCAGCACAATAAATGCACACTGATGCGTGTTTTATTGTAAAATACACCCCAGAGGGCATCTTAGAGATGCCCCCTGGAACCTTAACCGACTACCAGTGTGGGCTGACTAGTTTTAGCAGCCTGCCACACACCAGACATGTTGCTGGCCACATGGGGAGAGTGCCTTTGTCACTCTGTGGCTAGTAACAAAGCCTGTACTGGGTGAAGGTGCTTCTCACCTCCCCCTGCAGAAACTGTAACACCTGGCGGTGAGCCTCAAAGGCTCACCCCCTTTGTTACAGCACCCCAGGGCACTCCAGCTAGTGGAGTTGCCCGCCCCCTCCGGCCACGACCCCACTTTTGGCGGCAAGGCCGGAGGAGATAATGAGAAAAACAAGGAGGAGTCACTGACCAGTCAGGACAGCCCCTAAGGTGTCCTGAGCTGAGGTGACTCGAACTTAGAAATCCTCCATCTTGCAGATGGAGTATTTCCCCAATAGGGATAGGGATGTGCCCCCCTCCCCTCAGGGAGGAGGCACAAAGAGGGTGTAGCCACCCTCAGGGCTAGTAGCCATTGGCTACTAACCCCCCAGACCTAAACACACCCCTAAATCGAGTATTTAGGGGCTCCCAGAACACAGCAAGATAGATTCCTGCAACCTAAGACGAAGAAGGACTGCTGAGCTGAAAACCTGCAGAGAAGACGGAGACACCAACTGCTTTGGCCCCAGCTCTACCGGCCTGTCTCCCCACTTCTAAAGACACTGCTCCAGCGACGCGTTCCACAGGGTCCAGCGACCTCTGAAGCCTCAGAGGACTACCCTGCATCTAGAAGGACCAAGAACTCCAGAGGACAGCAGCTCTGCTCCACAAAGACTGCAACAAAGAAGCAACTTTGAAAGAACACGTTTCCCGCTGGAAGCGTGAGACTTTGCACTCTGCACCCGATGCCCCCGGCTCGACTTGTGGAGAACAAACACCACAGGGAGGACTCCCTGGCGACTACGAGACCGTGAGTAGCCAGAGTTTACCCCCGCTGAGCCCCCACAGCGACGCCTGCAGAGGGAATCCCGAGGCTCCCCCTGACCGCGACTGCTGCTTCAAAGACCAGACACCTGGTAAGAACACTGTACCCGCAGCCCCCAGGACCTGAAGGATCCAACCTCCAGTGCAGGAGCAACCCCCAGGTGGCCCTCTCCCTTGCCCAGGTGGTGGCTAACCCGAAGAACCCCCTCCCTCCCTCCCTCCCTGCCTGCCTGCATCGCTGAAGAGACCCCTTGGTCTCTCATTGAAACCTATTGCGAACCCGACGCCTGTTTGCACACTGCACCCGGCCGCCCCCGTGCCGCTGAGGGTGTACTTTTTGTGCTGACTTGTGTCCCCCCCCCGGTGCCCTACAAAACCCCCCTGGTCTGCCTCCGAAGACGCGGGTACTTACCTGATGGCAGACTAGAACCGGGGCACCCCCTTCTCCATTGAAGCCTATGCGTTTTGGGCACCACTTTGACCTCTGCACCTGACCGGCCCTGAGCTGCTGGTGTGGTAACTTTGGGGTTGCTCTGAACCCCCAACGGTGGGCTACCTTGGACCCAACTTTGAACCCTGTAGGTGATTTACTTACCTGCAAATCAAACAAACACTTACCTCCCCCAGGAACTGTTGAAAATTGCACTGTCTAGTTTTAAAATAGCTTATTGCCATTTGTGTGAAAACTGTTTATGCTATTTAGCTAATTCAAAGTTCCTAAGTGAAATACCTTTCATTTAAAGTATTGTTTGTAACCTGTGGTTCTTAAAATAAACTAAGAAAATATATTTTTCTATACAAAAACCTATTGGCCTGGAATTGTCTCTGAGTGTGTGTTCCTCATTTATTGCCTGTGTGTATACAACAAATGCTTAACACTACCCTCTGATAAGCCTACTGCTCGACCACACTACCACAAAATAGAGCATTAGAATTATCCCTTTTTGCCACTATCTTACCTCTAAGGGGAACCCTTGGACTCTGTGCATGCTATTTCCTACTTTGAAATAGTACATACAGAGCCAACTTCCTACAGACTCCCACAGCGTGATTGCCTCCAAAGCCCCCATATCCCTGCAGGCATTATGCTTATGCACCTCTTCCGCTACTCCCCATTCAAGGGGATCCCTCAGCCACGAGGCCACTTGAGGAACCCGGGTGCTCATCTAACAAATGGCCACTTGTCTCTTGGCCAGCATCAACTCCAGGTGGGCCCTCTTAAGATGTATCTGGCGTCCCTTGGGTATAGACACCAATCCCAAAAGGCAGGCCAGCGGGGTTCTTTCTGATATCTTTGACACTACTGTTTCCTAGTATCCTTGAAACCCTTCACAGCCCCAGGCCAGATGCAAAAAACTAGCGCCAAGCTCCCCACATCTCATACACCTCGCATCCCTGTCTGGAGTTATTCTATTGAGACTCTCGGGAGTCACATATGTACGATACAAGAAATTAAAATGGAGCAATTTTGATCTATGATTACAGGACACTTTCTTCACCAGCATACATGATTGTGCCCAATCGGCGTCTGTTACAAGCTCCCCCAAATCCCTTGTCCACGCATCTCGTGCAACACACTGGGGTAACACCTTATTACTTCTAACAGCTTTATAGAATAATGAAATGAGGTGTCCTCTCCTCTCCCCAACGGAGCACACTACCCAACACTTGGGATGGCTGTGGGTCAGCCGGGAACCTGATCCAAACCTCCTGCGCCACACTTTCCAGCTTGGCATACTGCAGAAACTGGCCCGGCCCCACCTCAAAGGTTTCCTGAGCCTCCGGAAACTCAAGGAACACCTCCACGGGGTACAGATCCCATCAAGTCTCACAAGCCCAGGCCCTCCAACAATCCATAGACATGTCTGCATCAATAGCCCTGCATCGGGCGAGGTCCCAAGTGCACTGTTCTCTGTCGAATGGTGCCCTACCCAACACTTTACCCACAAATGCCTCCCAGATTGCTGCAGTCTGTCTCACCAGATAGGGAATCTTCTCCTTCGATTGCCCTCCCCTCATCAATAATTGTGCCAATGTGTCACCGCCCAACATACCTAGGAATAACCTCTTCTCCCAGTTGTCTGACACTGTTGGCCATCGCGCAGCATGTTGTAAATTGGCCTCATAATAGTAGTGTTGTATATCGGCCAGGGCAAGGCCACCATCTTCCATATCACGTTTAAGAACCAACAAAGTCACCCTACTGCGGCGTCTGGCCCAGACCAGGGAGATAAGCAGACTGCCTAACTTCCCAAAAAAGGGAGAGCGGATCAGAAACATGGCATTCTGAACCAGAAAAAGGCAACGTGGGAGAAAAACCACCTTTGCCACAGGCACCCTACCTATCACAGACAGGGCAGTTGACTCCAAAATGCCAAGGACCCTTCGAGGTTGGTCATTACTCTGTTTCATTGAAGCGTTACTGTGTCCTCTGTATGGGCCATCCATATACCCAGATATCTAAAGCCTTCTAATTCCCAGCGGAGGCTGAGCTCAGGCGATCGATCAACAGAAACCCCGATCAAGCTGCGTAATGGAAACAGGAGCGACTACCCAACATTGACCTGGAGGCCCGAAATTGCACCAAACGTCTCAAGGAGCCCCATCAAAACTGGTACAGTCCGGGCAGGTGTATGGACATATACCAGTGCCTCATCCGCGTACAGAGAGAGAACATGTGTTGAGTCACCAATGTTAATCTCCCCACGCAGGAGAATTGCCAACGATTCAATTGCAATGGCGAATAGTAGTGGCAAAAGGGGACAACCCTGCCTCGTGCCCTTACCCACCTCCCACTCCCCGATAGGTCTCTCCCGATTCAACACGAACCGAAGGGATGGTAGACAAGGGGCGCACCCAGCCACAAAAGACAGGAGCAAATCCCATTCCCCGCAGCACAGACATAAGGTACGGCCACTCCACTGTATCAAACGCCTTTTCCAAGTCAAGTAATACTAAAGCCAACCCGGAGGCAGTGTCCATTGTTTTGTGCAATACATGAGTGAATCTACAAATGTTAAGTGGTGCTGCGTGCCGGCATAAAGCCACACTGATCTTCATGTACTATTGTGTGGACCATTGTTGATAACCGTGATGCCAATACTGTGCATAGTATTTTAACATATGTATTAAGCATTGTGAGAGGCCTGTATGAAGACGGGTCGGTAGCTTCTCTCCCAGGTTTGGGCAACAGACAGATAATACCCATCCTCATCGTACGTGGCAGTATCCCGCCACCCCGAACCTCACGAAGGACCTCTAACAATTTCCCTCTCAGAGTGACAGAATAGGCTTGATAAAACTCTCCGGGAAAGCCATCCCCGCCCGGGGCTCTGGATCTGCTGGGGGCCTGGATAGCTACTCCCAGCTCCTCCATGTCTATCTCACTCTCCAATTCCTGCACAAGCCCGGGAGCCAGCCTGGGTAACCCCACCCCATTTAGATATCCCTCCATCCGCCCTTGTGGACCCAGTACCCCTAGGACATCCTGACAATTAGTTACAAGATCCCCGTCAGGTGTATGAACCTGCAGAATAGGGGGGGAGTTCCTGCTCCCATCTTACTATCAATGCCAGGAGTTTTCCCGATTTGTCCCCCTCCCTATGGAGTCGCTAACGATACACTCTAAACGTGCACCTTTCCTGTGAGTTCTATGTCGACTGCACTTCCCGCTCCACCTGTAGCAGATCTTGTCGCACCTCCAGTGACGTCTCCCCAGAGCCTTGCAGAACAGCCAATTGGCGTTCCTTCGCCCCCAAGGTTTCTTCAAGTTGGCGCGGCACTCATACAAGCCCCACGCATGACAGCCTTAGGTCCTCCCAGCCTAATGCTTTGGTGGTAGCAGAGCTCCAACTAGTCTCCAGATAATCCGCAAGTGTACCCGCCAGAGCATCGCGGCATGCTGGATCCGGTAAGAAATCCGGGGGCATGTGCTAGCTGCTTACACACCACATAGGCAGACCCCATTGCAAAGCCAGCAGCACAAGTGCATGATCAGATAGGAACTGACCAAATGTATCACCCCCATTAAGGACTGCAGATTAGTGCCACTCACTAATATGCAATCCAAATGACTATAAGTGTTATGCGTCAGTGAATGACAAGTAACTTCATGACCCTCCGGCTGCAGATCCGCCAGCTGTCCCTGAACCCCAGATAGAGCATAACTGCTATGAGGCTGACATTAGTTGTTTAGTGCCCAGTCAGGGTGGGTGCCGGTCCATCCTGGATACAAATCTAGTCCCTGGCCCATATCATCAGTGTCTCGATACAGCTCTCCATTAACTCTTGCATACACATGAAGAATAATTCATCATCCACATTGGGTGCGTAAGTGTTGAGCAGTTTAACCCCTCTACCATCTAACATTCCCTGGACCAGTACATAACGGCCCTTTACATCTGCCTCGCTATATGCATGTCTGAAGGGTACCCCAGGTGCAATCCAGATAGTGCCTCCTCGCGCATAAAAGGAGTAAGTGGCAGAGTACAGTTGCCCCCTCCACTTCTTCCACAACCTCTCAACCTCCTCTCGCACAAGATGTGCCTCCTGCAGGTTAGCTTTTTGTATCTTATTACGACAGAGGAATGATTGTACCCTGTAACATTTAGAGTAGCCCTTTAAGCCCTGGACATTCCAAGGTAAGATATTCGTATGTTCACCTTGACAACCTGCCATATTCACTCAGCCCTAGAAGACCCTACCGCCTCCCTGAACGGCTACCCTCCCATGCCCTTCCAGTTATCTGGTGTGTGTATGAATTAATTTATGCACTGTATGAACACAGCCCCCTCTTAAACCAATGAGTGATATTGAACAATTCAGGAACCCCAAAACCTCCTACTCTGGACAGGCAGCATAACAATTGAAACAACAACCACTGCTCATCTATAAAGTACCATGCTGTCAAGATCCACAGCCTAACCCCAACCCTCTGAAACATGGCCTACCACTTATAGTGGAGAGAGGCATCCCCGCGCTCATAGCAGATAACATCCCAACCGGAGGCCAATTATCACAAATCAAAATGTCCATGTCACCTCAAGCCCCCCTATAGGATCCGTACCCCACCTCTACAATGTCTGAGCGTGCAGAGAGATAGAGAGAACTGAAAAGAACATCAGAAATAAGGTGTACACATCACATCTAGCAAGAATACAATCAAGTGGCAGTGCCAACAGCGTCTGCCTCCTCTGCAATAGCCGTCTCCATTGGACCAATTGTCACATCTTGATGCGTCAGTGCCATCGTGCCATCTTCCTGGATCTCGATCCTGGTCTGACTCGCCCCTCTTCCCGACGACAACTCCAGCTGTCTGGCTGACTTTCGAATCCTCCAGTTCGAGTCGAGGGCCCCCCGGACACTCCTGGCTTCTTTCCCCCGGGGTCTCGCTCCCCTCGATGTACCTTGTCCCATACCTCCAGCCATTTCCAGACATCTTCCGGCATTTATAAAAAATGGGACTTGCCGCCATGGAGGACTTTTAGCTGGGCAGGATACAGCAACATGAACCGTACGTTCAGCGAGCGTAGTTTAGCCTTGACCTCCAAGAATCCCTTCCGTGACCCCTGTACTTTATTGGTGTAATCCACATATATTGAGATCTTATGGTTATCAAAGTGAACAGACTTCATTTCTGGACTGGCCCGAAGGATGCAATATCTGTCTTTATAGTTGAGTATGCGGGCTATGATGGCCCTCTGCGGCGCCCCGGGCAGAGGGAGAGCCACCAATGCACGGTGCGCCCTTTCAATCCCAAATATTGGGGACAGTCCGACGGGATTCAGCAACACTCGAATCCAACGCTCTACAAAGACCCCTCAGCCCGCTCCGGGAACCCAATGAGACAGATATTATTGCGGTGGCACCTGCCCTCCGCATCCTCTACCCTGTCCTCCAGGGTCCTGGCCCTGGATGTAACCTCTGCCATCTGTCTCCACAGTGTGCAACCTCCGCCCTGAGCTTGGAGATCGAGTCCTCCCTGATTTGCACCCTATCGGATACCTTCCAAAGGTCTGCCGGAGGAGATTGACCTCAATTGCCACTGATTTGATCTTTCCCTCACGTGCCTCCTATGATCCCTGAATCGCAGCCAACAGTTGAGCTCCCATGGTCTCCATGCCAGGGGCATCCAAGCCTGCATCAGTCCCATGCCCAATCAGGCGCGTCTCCCGCTGCATAGACAGGGCCGGGGTGGTGTATAACTCCATAGTGTTGCCCTGCAGTGGGGCCGGTCACTTGCTTTTACCCATAGGCGGGGTTCTGGTAGAAAGTGCTCAGAGTCCCTCTCCGAGGCGCAACAGCCAAAGTTTTCCAACAGGATTAGTCACGGGATGAGGGGGCAACCCCTGCTGGTCCAGTATTTCCTGGCGACCACCAACTGTCCCCACTCGCTCAGTTCTGCACCCTTGGCTCCAGTCCAACATCGGGGACCCAGGACCCACACCCAAGTCCAGGGCCCAGTGTCCCCATCACTGCTGCCAGTCTCACCATACCACAAGGAGTCCCTCCAGGATATGTGCAGACATATCCGCTGCACTTGAAAGCGCTGTGCACTCCAGGCCCCACTGGCCAGCGCAGCCTCCGGTTAGGGCCCCCATCAATCCTCAGGCCTCGCAGCTAGAGCCCACCTCACTGCGCCTACTTCAGAGCCGTAGTATCTCCTCTCCGCAATCTTGACTGCAGGGCCCCAGCAGCTTCCTGCTTGCCTCTGGCCCTTGGTAGTTCCTCTAGCAACACAAAAGTATGATGGACAGAGTGCTGAACATTGCAAGCCAGGTCCTCCCTGGACCGGAAACAAGCATCCTGGGACCGGTTTCAGGGTATCACCCTTCATCAGCCAGGCTAGCTTGAATCCAGTGGCACAGTGAGCAAGGGACCCACGTCTCCACCTGCTGCTCTTCAGGGTCCCACCAGTTCCGTGTGGCCCACACAGCACGCGGGACGCGTATCCGGCCCACAGCACTGGGTGAGCGAGCCGTGTGGATAGAGGAGGATGACTTCCTCCCACGGATGCCTCACTCGCCTCCAGCCCCTCTCCTCTCCTCCACACTCTCCCAGCTCGCTGGTCTCGGCCGTGGCCGGCCCAGCCAGGCGTTCACCCGCGGGCCACCACTCGAGGCCCTGGTTGCCACCTCCAACTAGGCTGTGAGCACCTTCAACGCGCTTGCGTCTCTCCGTGACCAGCGAGGGGCCCACTTGACTCTGGGGAACCTTAGGGTGGGGGAGACAGCTATCGGTGGGTCCGGCCGTTGATCCTAGTTGGGCAGGGTGAATTCAGGATTTTGCTGAGGACACGAGGAGCTTCTCAGAGGCACTTCCTATCGGCCATCTTGCTTGGCCACGCCCCTGCGTTTTCCAGATTTTTAAGCACTTTTAACCAGTTCTGTATACTGGACAGCATAACTTCACCAAAATCTCGACTAACCCTACTTAAGAGGAACCTTGTTCTTTAACCCATTTTATGGATTTGTATAATTGGAGTTGTCTTTATTTGTCAAGGCACATCACTGGTGTTAAGAGACTGGGTATTGGTCAGGGTAAGTACACACCTACCACCAACACCAGCCTATCACCCATTTGGACATTGTAGTGTCTGTAGTTTGATAGCAAAGACCAAGTCAATTGACCTAGGCTTGAAGAAAATTTGTTTTTAATAGAACATACCAATTGCAATTCAACACAAGTCATTTATTTGATAATATGCCCATGCGACCTTCGATTCATAGGCATGATTATCAGAAAAATAAAGACCCGGATTTGCAAACACCGCAGTAATCTATGGTGTTGTCGAATGAGGTATTACCTCAAAAAACACAAGAGGCGTCTGGCAAAAGAGGAACAGTTTGTTTAATTAAACCTCTACAGCCAGGAGATCAGTTACAGATCCAGGTTCTGAGTACTATCTCTCATTGTACATCGGACTGAAGCAAGTTTTTATACATTTCTCTGAGTGCAATAAATCCATAAAAACATTCTTTTCTTGGAAAAAAAAAAAAGTGAACAGTTGTCAAGGATGTGTAAATACACTTCCAGATAATGGGCGCAGTTGGGCCTTGACATGGCATGGACACAGTGTGGGCCAGCGAGTATGTGTCCAGATGTCTGGCCCGAGAGGCGTGTGGGCACTGCGTGTGCTGTGTCCTGATTTGGCTAAGTGTACCTGACTATATGTGACATCTAACTTTATGGTGTTTTGGGGAATGCACGCATCCCTCTGGCCATGTATGTTTTAATGGGGCCATTTTCTGGGGACCATTGTAGTGTTGCTGCCTATCTGTGGGATCTGATCTAAGTTTTCCTGTTTGTGCGTTTGGCTTCTGGCTAAGTGTTACCCCATCTGTGACCTGTCAGTCATAAACCTCAGGCCTAGGTCTCAGAGCTTGCCTGACCACTTACTTACATGCTGGGATTGATGGAGAGTTCTTGACTGGGAAATCTAACAATGGTGATGCAACTTCGTTTGTGTATGAAAATGTGTCACTTGTGTATAAAAGTGTGTTGCTGTGCACATGAACATCGATCAGTCCAATATTAACATTACCCCCTACAGTTAAATTTTCAGCTACACCATCAAACCCACACGTCGGCCAGGGCAAGATGGCGATCATGTGAACGGCCCGTTCGTACTTTCTTTCAACCTCCGGTGTCTTCAAACAGTTTGATCCTCAGCATGAGGTACCCTTTACCAGAGATATTCAGCTGGCATGATAAAAATATTGTGGTGCCGCCACCCCAGTACGGTGAGTCGACTGTAGCATCTGTTTTGGAATCACAAAGAGAGTTCGGTGATGGCCCCCAAGACAGTGAGAGTGGCCAAGTCTGGAGGTCCCACTTCAGGGGTGAAACCTTGCCATGGCATTGCCAGTCTCTTGGCGAAAGGTGGAAGCTTCTGTCAAAAGCCGATCGGACTCGTAGGTGGAGCTCGGATCAGCAGATCCCGCCACTCAGCAAAATACCTCGGGCCTTATAACAGGCTTTTTCAATCCGGCCAAGAAAAACAGCTGGCACACTCAGATGATGAGCACAGGGACTGGTGGTAAATCAGCGGATACGGTACATGCCTTTCAACTGCAATGGAGCCTGGAGCCGGTCTGTCTCATGTCGATTCTGTCAGCCAGGGCAAGCAACCCTTGCGGCCGCCTCCTCCTCCATCCCTGAGAGTACCAGGGAAGTGTCGAAGCCAGCTAGGCCTGCTCTCGTGCATAGGCCGGATGGCTCTCTAGCGTTTGTGAGATCCCTCCAGGCATCGGCAGCAAGAAGAGCGGAACATCCTTCAGGGGAAGAGGAAACTGGAGGAAGAACTTGCGGCATCTCACCAGTCAGCACTGAACAGACTGCTGGTGGTGAGTCCATGAAGTCTAGCGATGCATTGACTGGTTTGCAGGGGATCGAAGGTGAAGGTAAATCCAATATGCAATATGACTTAATCTCTGTAGCGGGAGCAAACTGGGGAGTATGTGGGGCCAGCTAAAACCAGACAAAGCCCTGGCAGAGGGCGGACGCAGATGTCAGAGACTTGGCAGATCTAAAAATTTGCTGAGATGTTATGGCTGATCATTTTATTTCGCTGTCCGATCAGTCTGAATGGATAGATGAGGAATCTGAGACCAGGCATAGAAGGAGGGGTAGCAGGTTGAGTGATGCCAGCGGCCTTGATAGTGGTGATGTGAGGCATTGGTCTGTACTCTCTGGCTCCTGGTCGGCCACAGCAGACACCGTAAAAAAGAAAGGACCTCTGTCTCAGGGGGGAAGTCACAAGGCCAAATCAACCACCAAAACTGGCAGAACTACTCGGTGTTGCCCTATTTGGAGGGAACTATCTCTGCAAAGAAGGATCAAATTCAGGAATCCCCTGATCTTGTCTCTTTGAAGCCAATCTGTCAGAGTATCATGGATCACCGGGAAGAGACCTGGGCATACAGTCGTAGGACTCAAAATGGCTATTGGAAATTGCGTGGTGCCATCCGGTAGGTGGCCGAAACCTGCTTTGAGTTTTCAGAGAGGCTGGGAGAGTTAGAAACTAGGATAATGTTGTTGTAGTTTGAGTCATTAGCACAAAGCCGCCACTGATGAGTACTGGGCATTTTGGAGGGGGTAGAAGGGACAGAGGGTGATGATACCGGCATATTTATTGTCAGGCTTTTTCAGGGGGCTTTTCCTGAAGTTTCTTAGTGGAACTTGGCAGCAAAGGTCCAATGTGCTCATAGATTCCTTCTCCAAACTAAAGAAACCTGGTTGCCAGGAGTGCGACAAACAAGGTGGTGCTGGTATTTTTTGGGACATTTTTGTTGCAGCATGCAGATTAAAATCTGGCCCCCCCAGACAAGAAGCAGACTTTTGAAGGCTGTCCTTCTTTTGTTAGGTCAGACGTCTGCCACATAATGGTTGAAACAGGCAGCTGATCCAACCCTGTCAGCAGAGTGTTGCCCAGGCCTACCTAATAAACCCAGCAATGCTCAACATTGTAGTGCAGGATAAGGCCCACTTCTTTACCTCAGAGATTAAGGCTATTGAATTTTTGGATGGCATGGGCCCTAGTTAGGTGTTACGACTACAGTGTTGTGAAGTCATATGTGTAAGGTCAATGTTGATTGGCCTCAGGTGTGGTTTAGCTGGGCTTGGCTAAGTATCTTCCATTGGGGAGGAATGTTTATGGGGGGTGTAGAGATGATTGTCAATAGGTGGTTGGCTTGGAAATTGCACAGTTGGAAAGGGGGACATCTCCATCACCAGGGCTTGGCTGGCCCTACTGGCTCCAGTGAGCGGAGGGGGTGGAGGAGTGTGTCAGTGCAAGGTGGGAGGTCAGAGGTAGGGGGGTCGTGGAGAGAGCGAGAGTAAGGGTGGGTGTGGGTTTTGGTGGTGGCTTGGATGGGTAGGGGGAGATGGATGGTCTCAGGGTGTTGGGGGCTTTTCACTTGGTATGAGTTGTGGTGATGTTTTCGGGAACAAGCAGGAATTCAGAGGCATTAGAGAGCCTAGGCAGCAGAGTGATCTCATCCTGGAATATATAGTTCATGTATGTAGTTTAGACCGGTAATGCAGGCAATAAAGGTGCAGGATAGAATCAGCGTCTGTGCAATCAATGTTTGTGGTTTGAATGACGGGAGCAAGAGGGATAGAATGGCAGTGGGGCTTACTGATATGCACCCGGATATTGTTTTGTTTTCAAGAGACCCATGTCCCACGGGAAAAAAGGAGGTTGCTTGAATAATTGGGGTACTCATTGTTAGGTTGTACGATGCAAGAGAGTACAATTAGGGGAGTAGCAGTAATATCTAATCGTCTTATGGGGGCCCCAATAAAGGTAAATTCGGACAACATGGGAAGATGGGTCATAATGGATCTCCACATTGCTTTAGGGAGGGTAACTTTTTGTGCAATATATGTCCCTAATTTGAATGACCCAATGACATGCTTAATCTGAAATTGGCGATTTGGCCTGCCCCTTTTATTCTGTGTGGGGATTTCAATCTTCATAAGGAAGAAGGTGGTGAGAATGGACGGGCTTCTCGGCATACGAGCGGGAAACCACTAGTTTATCAGGCCATTGGCCAATTGATTAAAGACGATGGGCTTATTGATGTGCAGGGGGCCTCAAGAGGATGACCCAGGTTTTGCATTCTTTTCCTACCCCCATAACAAGTCAGTACCTTTGGATTATTTTTTCGTATCGGCAACTTTAGTTTCCTAGGGTGCTTTTGGATCATAATCCTTTAGTATTAGAATGCACAGTAGTTGGATTTACAAGACTGCCTAGAACTTGGACTTTTGACAGGAAACTCCTCTTAAGAAGAGGATTATGTCATGCACATGCGTAAATGGCAATGAGGGTTTCTCAAGTTTAATCAGGGTACGGAGATGCCTAAAATGGTATGGGACTCTCTAAAGGCAGGGATAAGAGGTGCGAGACTCTAAGCTTCGGTCTAAATAAACAATGCCGTGCACACCTCTATGTGAAAGAGTTGTTTGAGACCCTATCGAAATATGAGGCTGAATTAGCTAAATTGATTAAGCAGATGCAGGATGGTAGTGAGATCATGCAGAAGAAATTGGTTATAAAGGCTGAAATCAATGGGCTTTATAGTGATACGGTGACAGGTAAATTTCAAAGTCATAAGGCTGACTGCTGTGGTAGGTTATTGGTGCATCGTATTAGGCAGAGAGGGTCCGAGAGAAGGATAGAGGCTATCAACGATGAACGAGGTAGGAAGCTGGAGAGTGTCACTAAGATCCTTGATGTATTCAGGAACTACTATACAGTATTGTATGCAGAAGATGTCTCCCTGCAGCCTGAGTGTTATCTCAAGTATCTACAATCAGCTCAAGGGGTCAGTTGAACGGCTCGGAGAGGGCCCAACTCAAACTGCAGATCGACCGTGAAGAGATCATGGCAGCAGTAGGCTCCATGGCTAGGGGGAAGGCAGAAGTGTCTGACAAAATCCCCTTGGAATGATACAAGGTGTTACTCCCCGAGGTCTTAGAGGCCATGTTTCCTATTTTCTCACAGCTCAGGCAGAGGGGGTGATACCGCCCTTATGGGAAGATAGGAATATTGTGTTTTTTAAGAAAAAAAGGTCAACCCCCTCTGATCTCTGTGTCATATCGACCTATTTCATTGATCAACAGAGACGCAAAGATCTATGCAAAAATCTTGGCTGGTAGATTAGGGCAGGTTATGGCCAAGCTTGTCTCACCTCATCACTATGTGTTTATCCAGGGATGTGATACTGCTGATCATGTTCGCAGAGTAATCACCCTTTTTTTTTTTAGATATAGCCCAAGTAACTAAGTCACCTATCAGACTGGTTCACTTGGACGTTGAGAAAGCCTTCCAACTGTGATTCTTTGGGCTATCAGGTTTTATCAGGTCCATTAGTGCTCTCTATCAGACACCCAAGGCCAGAATACAGATCAGTGGTAGGGGGTCGGAGGTGATTCCTATAACCAGAGGAACAAGACAGTGGTTTTCTTGCTCGCCCCTTTCATTTGCCTTATACATTGCTCCATTTGTTGCCCGATTGGAAAGTAATAACAAGATTCAAGCAGTTTCGTTGAATCAGATACATTATAAGGTATTGACGATATAGCGGTTGTAACGTGTGACCCTGGTAATGCCCTAGGTGCTGTAGAAGAGGAAGCCTGCATGTTTGCTGCTATTGCAGAGTAACATCTTAAAGAGGACAAGACCCAAGTGATGAGCACCGAAGGCCTTTAATCTGATGATAAATGCTGTGTAGAAGATGTGCCTTATATGGGGGTGAATCTTACGCCAAGCATCGAGAAGATAGTGTGGAAAAACTTTGCACCATTATTGAATAGGATCAAGCAGGATTTATACAGAATTGGTAATCTACATTAAACAAGGAGGAGATGTAGCTGGAGTTCAAGGATGCATTACTCTGGAGCTCTCTTTCGACCTGCAAGGAGGTACTGTTGAATGCCCACCTTAAAAGTCAGCATTTTAATACAGTTTTTGACTTCCATTATTCACCTAATAAGTTACTCAAATGGTGCAAGAGACCGGACTCGAAATGCCATAGATGGGGGGTAGAGGAAGCCGACTTAACTCATATGTTTGTGTCCTGCTCTCGGCTGAGGACCTATTTTCAGGCAATCGCAGACTTTATGAGTATGATTCTCAAAAGTCAAGTTCAGATCACAACTCAGGCAGTAATATTCGGTCTTGTCGGAGAACAAGGCCTCTCAAAAGGAGGCAAAGACTTCTTTTTTGTGGCCATGGCCACGGCATGTATGAGCATTGCAGCGGGATGGATAAGGCCAGAGTCCACCACATTCCTGGCGTGGCGAGCACACTTCCTTGCTATCTGCAATCTAGAAAAAGTCCTCTATAAGCAGAGGGGGAGGCAGGCTTGGAGAAAGGGTAATTTAATATTGGCACCTGTTGATAATGGAGTCGGCCTTTTAAAAATTATCTCTAGGGTTGCATCGTGGGTTATGTACTCGTGAAGGATGTCTCTATGTCTTGCGGCACAGGTTGGTTTCTGCTGTGGGACTTACGAGGTAAAGGTTATATTGACACAATTATTTGGTATGGCACTTCACATCTTCGTCCCCAGTGTGTTTCAATCAGGTTTTTGAGTTGTTTGTATTATGAATTTGATACTGGTGGTCTGAAGAACATTATTTTATTGTATAGCTAATGTATGTTTTTGTAAATGTTTCATGCTTTCACCCATACCTGCAAAAATGCAATAAAAAATAATTTTAAAAAAACCCACATGTCATGACAGCCACATTTTCGGTTCCCTGTTGTCCCACCTCCCTTGCTACTTCTACTCTACCCAGTTTGAAGACTGCACCTTTATAGCAGGAAACCCCCACTTGGAGGAAACCACATAAAAACAGTAACATAATGAAAACGGGCAACAATGACGTGCAAAGTCCGGCCAGACACCGGGAGCCAGGAGAACCAGTTTGTGAACCACTCCTGCTCGGGCCACCTCCCCCTTCACGCATGTCTTTCGGCAGTCGGTGCTGATGGATAGTAATAGAACAATTACAAGAAGAGAGTATCAAAAACCCAGAGAGAGCCCAATATGGAAAGAACAAAAACGGATCTACAGTTTATCAACTCATAAAACAGGATTAAATAATGAGATCCCATGGATGTCCCTACAGACGCAGAATCCTCACTCACCCTTACATTTGAAAAGTAGAGGTTAGAGGTCATTCCTAGGGACCCATCATCAGAATAACATGTAATAAAAGAGTACAGCATATGAGTAACCACGTCACAAAGATCCCCCCCTTATTTTTATGTGTCTTTATTTTCACCACATTGAATCACATATGTACATAAACAATGCAAGAAAGATAGAGCCCTAGAGAGAATTAATAACAGACTCCTATTTAGATAAGGGGTAATCCTAAGGAGTCTCAGACATGGGAGTCTATATATAGCACATTTAAAACATTTGGTCATTGGAATTTAAGGGGAGGTTTTGTTGGGTCCTTTGACTAGTAGAGCGTAGACCTTGACCCACTTATGGATGTTCGTTTACCTGTTTGTTAACAGTTTGACTGCAAGGTCCACTTACCTCTGTACCCTCACGGAGCTCTAAATAGGATGCTACTAAGTAAGGGAAATGAGAAAAAAATAAATCACACTTTATAAGCCCTATGAGTGTATCTCATACAATATCCTGGTAATCTCAAGGATTATACTAGCACATTGTATACTAGCCTAGTGCATGCAGAGTATGTGCACGTTTGTAGAGTAACTGTGATGGAGATTTACACTTCATATTACTTACACACTGGTCCTGCTTGATGTGAAATAATCACAGGAATCACTTGGAGACATGTATAAGGATATATACAAACATATGTAACTGGGTTGTACTTGATTATTTATCTGTCTGTCCCATACCTACAGAGAAATGCAGACATAGAGACCAAATGGATCGGTATGTATGAGTATGGTGAATGGAAGTTTCAGAATTGATTCGCACAAATAGGATACTAATGGGATTCTTGTGAGGTCCTGATGAAAGCCAACTAGCCCACTGAGGCATTGGTGTGATGGCTGAAACATAATGACCCAAGGATACAGAGGATACTAATTCAACTCTTGGCACACCCTGTACTGTTTTGAATCTAGGATCCTACACAGTAAAGAGCTCCCTTGGCTACCAAGGTTGATCCCGTCCAGGTACACTAGGTTTTTTGACGAGGACTCTGATGTAGCATGCCAATTGGAATCCTAGTGGGTGAGAGTCCTGTTAATACCATAGGGTGATCCCCTTGTGTTGGTATGGCTAAGCACGGTAGGGATTCCTTCCTGTTGTTTTTGTATGGTTAGATTTTTGGGAAGTTGAGTGAACCATCTATCGCTTCTCACTCCCTCCTTATTCAAATATAGTGAACAGCCATGTGCAACTGTGGGAGAATTAAACAAAAAAGTGATATTTTGGGAACACTTTACGGATCAGTAAAATAGACTGACCAGATAGCAAGAAATAAAAGATAGACAAAAGAAGTAACTTACAGGACTAGAGAATAAGTATACAGAGACTGAACAAATCCACGCACGCTTAACTGTGGCAGAAAACCTAGGATTGACCTTCACTGATGAGGATGTTGACTCCATCGTCTCAGGACCACCACTTCTAGGAGATCTTAAATCACACTAACACTGGCCAGAACTGAGGACTGGGAGACCCTGAGTGAACTTAAAAGAACACAGGTTAAGATGCTATTACATGGTGTATAATGACAGAATATTTAAGATCTAATGCTGCTCCCAGGGGCCTCATAGTAATGCAACAATATTATTTTTTTCTTCTGTGGGATACCACATTTAGAAGTGATTGGTTACTAACAGCCTGGCAATGCGGAAGTGATTGGCTGGTGCTGATTATAAAAGACAACCAAGAGACTTTCAGATGCCCTGACCATAAAAATACAGATAAATAAAAAATAATTCAAGACCATGGTACAGATTAAGGCATACAAGAAAAGATTAGGAGAAATCCATCAAAAAATGACAAATTTTAGGGATTACCTCACACAGTCAAAAGCACAGAGACTTCAGAAGGACGTGAAAAGGTTCTCTGATGAGAAATTATATCCATACTCTGCACCACAACACAAACAGCAGTTTGAAAAGGACAATGATAGGGAGGATTACAGTCCACTGCAAGCAGTTCTCCGGATACTGAAGCTTGGAGTCTTGAAGAGCACCAGCAAGGAAAACAGAGGCAGATGGAAAGGAAAATCTTAGGTATGTGGGTGGAACTTATACAACAACTTCGAACACCCTTTGACCAATCACCCCACCCACCTCCACTACAATTGTACAAGGGTTGGATGAACCAGTGTAACCCTGTGCCTCCCTTTAGGCCTCCTTTCTACAACATAGCACCTTTTTATGGATAGGTCAAGGCAACTAAGAGGGAGGCAGAAAAGGGACACCCAGGTCCATTGGGAATAAAACAGCCAGAGGATACAAACTCTAAATACAAACGTGGAACCCCCATCTGCACTGAGTGCCTGCACAACCTAGTGGTTAACTTAAGCAATAAGGAGTTGTGCCCAGTACAAATGAGAGTTTTAAATAAGGGATTGGTCTTTATATCAACTCCTTCACCAGACAAATTCAGACTCCATTGTGAACTGGCCGAATTTTTCTGATGCTTGAAACTGAAAGCATGTTTTTTGGCAAGGAGAAACAGACTTTCACGGAGGTGACAAAGGTCTTAGTATAAATCAAAGTTCCACCCCACCCTACATCAAACATACCAGTAGAAATGTGTGCCTTTGAACAAACAGTTACAAGAGAAGTAAAAATGATTGAGCCAATGAAAACCTTCCACAGCATGTCGAAAGAAGAACACGCAGCACTGTCTAAATTGAGATCTGACCTGAAGATAACAATCAAACCTGCATTAAGGGAGATGGGATTGTGATCCAGAACACCAAATGCTAAAGACCATAATGTCTTTGCCTACTGGAGAATAGGAAGAATTATGTAGTTCTCAAATGATATCCAACCCTTTCAGTTCTGGGAGAAATAAAGAACATGATAGAGGAGGCTGAAACTGGAAACTGGTTCTCAAAAAACGAAGTTCAATTTCTAATGAACATAGATCCCAAAATCCCATATTTCTATAACAGAATTCCTCTCCCGCCCCCCCCCTCCCCCACTTGGTTCAGGGATGGGCTCTGTATTAGAGCCATTAACAAGGTTTTATGATTACGTCCTTCATCTCATGGTACAGTGCACACCAAAATACCTGAATGATACTACAAATCTTTTGAACCTGCTCATAAGGTTCAGTGCAGAGAACAACCTCCTCATAAGTTTGGACATCAAGAGTGTGGACACTAGTTTGCCTCAAGGGGATACCTTATCGGTTTTGGAGGAACTCCTGTACTTCAGAGATTGGAATTATTCCACCCCGACATTTTGTTTTGGAACGTGCAAGAATGGCTTTGACAAAAATTACTTTGAATTCTAGGACATATTGTTTTAACATGTACACGAAATATTGATGGGCAGCACATTTGCCTCCATTGGGGCAGGCCTGTATGTACACCATTTAGAACTGGAGAGAATACTCAACACAAATGATCCTTTTGTCAACCAAATAAACATTGGAAGAGGTACACAGAGGTTTTTTTGATTGTGTGGGAAGGTGACCAAGATTCATTGTCCCCCTTCTTTCCATGACTGAACTCATTGGGCCCCAATTTTAAATTCACAAAGACAACCAGCAATAAAGAAAGGCTATTCCTTGTCATAAGAATTACGGTGGAACATGGAATGCTGCATACAGAAACTTATTACGAACCAACAGACAAAAACAATCTGTTTATTTTTGACAGTTTCCACAGAAAGTACTGAAAGGAAACCTACCATAAGGCAGTTTCTACTTCATCATAACCTTGTCCTGCTGGAGGATTTTGACTTCTATTTCAGATAGTCAGAAGGTAAACTCTTTGCCTGTGACCTGTTCGCTTGGCGTATCTGCTCCATCCTGGTTGATATGAAATTGTGCCTGGCTCCCCCTCAAATGCGAACACTAACTACTGATTAGCGCTTTATTTGGGCTATTTTTGTTCCACGTAATTCAAAATTCATATCTCTGGTTCCACCTAATTGGACATTTCTGAAAGTTAAGGTCGTATTCTATGTGCTATAGCTAACAGGGGCTGAGCTCAGGTTTAAATTACTGACGCCTTTGCCTGGCGATAACAGGTTAGTGGCTGTGTATTTTGTGGTGGACTACCATTCACCCTAAGTAATTAACTTTTTCACATTCATGTAATCTACTTTATGTATGTTTCAAAACTTTATATTTTGCTTTACTATAAATAAATGTTCAATGGCATGTGTGGCTGGAGATACACACGCTCTGCATACTCCTGCCATCTAGTGTTAGGTCTAGATAGGTGCAAGTTGTTTTTCTTCGAAGAAGTGTTCCGAGTCACGGGATCAAGGGACTCCTTCTCTTGGTGATATTGCGCATGGGCATCAACTCTTTTGCTAGATTTTCTCTCCGCCGTCTGGTTCAGACGTGTGTGTCTTCGCTCTGTCTTTCGACTCTCTCTGATTCAAATCTTTCCTCTACTTTATCCTCTTTCAATGGTATTGTTCTCGCTTGTGCTTCTTCCACCTTAGCGCTCGCCTTGACTTTTCGGTTCGGGCACCAACCGTGTGCTCTTCGGGGCATCCATGCCCAACTCGGCCCTATTTTCCACACAGCAGCAACGGACATGCCAGATAGATGGAATGGACTCCATTCCGCTTCTGCCTTCGGTGCCACGCAAAAAGTTCCACACACCAACTAGCATCTGGTGTGTAATCTCTACCTTTTCCGCAATCATCATGAGGCTACCTGTGACGCCTGCAAATATTTCCGATCAAAGAAGATGCTTCGGAACCGAAGAGTATATTGATTGGAAATGGTGCACAAGACTCTGGGCAACACCACGCGCAACAACATCTTTGGGGAGGAACACGCACAGAAGGAGCCCGTGCAGGAGGAGGAGGCGGCCCTCTCCATTTAGGACTTTTCAGACTCCGATGTCTAATCAGACATCAAAAGGCACAAGATCACCTCTGCGCAACCTGTGAGCACCATGGTCGCTCATGCACACACCAAGACTCCTAAAAGGCTGCTTCTCGAGGTCACCAGTCCGCCACTGCCACCAGGCCATGGTCAGAACTGAAAGGCTACATTGGCTGCCCTGCCTTCTGGCTCAGCACTGAAAAACGTCTACCAAGACCCAGTACCGTCCTCGTCTTCGACCTCCCTTTCATCGGACTGAGAGGTCATCTCCATCTCGATCCAAGCTTCAGCTTTGAGCCGAACACCTGTACTCTCCACTTCAGTGCCGACCAAATCACACCAACAGAAATCTTCGGTGCAGAAGTACACAGAGCTGAGATCATCAGAACGGAGGGACTCTGGTCAGTCTTGTGCTACTCCTGCTCCTGTGGGGTCTATAGTGGAGACTATGGATGCTTGTCCGCTCTGCCACCAAATTCTGGAGGGTACAGTACATATAATTGCATCATCATCTGTACTTTTGAAAATGAAGCTTTCCTTCCAGGAAGCTTTTGACACTCCACCTCAAAAGATGAGACTAGTCCACTTAGTAGGCCTTCTCCCCCACCTCTTTGTCCACCACCTCCTTCTGTCCCTCCACCTCACTCCCCTCCTCATTCTCCCACTTACGTACACTGAGAGAGTATACTCTGTAAGGTTCCTGTTTATTTGCTTTGGGGGGGGGGATTTATATGGGCCACAACCAGACCCTGACCCTTGAGATACTTATGATTCTAACCCTATCCCCTCTAATGATCCTGACCTCTAACTCGCACACCCCTCTACACCAGAGGACACTACTTCATACCAACAAGTAGTGGCATGAGCAGCTGGTTTTCATTATGTAGAATTACATTATCGCCCTATCAAACAGGACTTCCTCTTTGATACCCTTACTTCTACACCCAGGGATATTCAGTTCCTCCCAATGCTCCCTGGCATGCTTTGTCACGCAGATAAAGGGGGTCATTACGACCTCAGCGGTCTTGTAGAAAGACCGCTGTGGCCGCGGGAGACAGAATACCGCCATTGCCGGCGGTATTCCTGGCTCCCTATTATGACATTTCTGCTGGGCCAGCGGACGGTAACAGTGTTACCGTCCGCTGGCCCAGCAGCGGAAATGTCACATCAACATTGCTGCCGGCTCGTAATAGAGCCGGCGGCAATGCTGATGTGCAGCGGGTGCAGTAGCACCCGTCGCACATGTCACTGCCCGAAATTCGGCCAGTGAAATGTGCTACGGGGCTATGCTTGGGGGACCCTGCACTGCCCATGCCAACTGCATGGGCAGTGCAGGGGCCCCCAGGGGCACCCCTAGTCCCCTTACCGCCAGCCTTTCAATGGCGGTGTCTACCGCCACGGACAGGCTGGTGGTCGGGGACTCATAATCCCCAGGGCAGCGGTGCTTGCACCGCTGCCCTGGGGATTATGACCGCCAGGCGGAGTCCTGGCGGGATATTGGAGGGGCCGGCGGTATGGCCGTGGCAATTCCGCCACGGTCATAATTGCTGGCGGAACACCGCCAGCCTGTTGGCGGTGTTACCGCCACCTTACCGCCGGCCGCCAGGGTCGTAATGACCCCCAAAATCTTTAAGGAGCCCATCCACTCTGGGATTATTACACCTAGAGTTGACAAAAAATACAAATCTGCTCCCTCTGACTCTATATACATTTGGTCTCTGGTACCCCCTGACTCAATTGTTGGTGCCACAGCTAAAAAATGTGCTAACAGCCAGGCCACTAGAGACTCTTCTCCTCCTGAGGAGGAGGAGAACATGAAATTTAATGCTGCGGGCAAAAGGTTTGGTGGACAGGCAGCCAACCATTGGCGTATCACCAACTCACAAGCATTTTTGGCCAAATACAACAAGGCTCACTGGGACAAAATGGAGGTGCTCCTCCAGTTCTTACCTGATGAGCACCAGAAAAGAGGACAGCAAATAGTTGCTGAGGGGCAGACAATTTCTAATAACTCTATTTGCTGTGCCCTGGACGCAGCTGACACAGCTGCGTGCAGCATTATCAACAGGGTCCTTCTCCAAAGGCACAGCTTGCTGCGCTTCTCTGGTTTCAAACCAGAGGTACAGCAAACTGTCCTTCATGTACCCTTTGACAAGGAGCATCTTTTTGGGCCTCAAGTGGACAAAACCCTTGAAAAGCTCAAAAAGGACACTGACACAACAAAAGCAATGGGTACCCTTTAGTTCCACCACACAAAAGGGCACTTTTCGTTGCCCTGGGTTTAGAGGCATTTTAGGCTCTTTCAAGACCATCTCATCTGATGCATCTACATCACACCACAGTCAGCCTCAACCCACCTATTCTAGGGGCTTCTCCAGAGGCTTCTATAGAGGCAACACCATTAAGGGACGAGGAAAGAGTTCTGCCTCACGTGGCTCATCCTCCAATACAAAGCAGTGACTACCTCCATCTTCCCCTGTCGGGGAGAGCTACCACACTTTTATTCACATTGGGACAATATTACCACAGACCAATGGGTCCTCTCCACTGTCCAACATGGATATTGTCTGGAGCTCATTACCATGCCTCCCAATATTCCCCCTCGCAGTCACAGGCCACCTCAGGAACTCATAACCCTTCTCAAACGAGAGGTCCAATCCCTTCTTCTCAAAGGGGCCATAGAGCCTGTTCCACTACAAGGCCAAAGGGCATGAGTCTACTCCCTATACTTCCTGATTCCCAAGAAGGACTGTTCTCTCAGGCCTATTTTTGACCTCAGACGATTAAACAAATACATCCTGTCAGAACACTTTCACTTGGTTACCCTTCAGGACGTTATTCCACTTTTACAGCAAGGTGACTTTTTGACAGCCCTAGATCTAAAGGACGCTTACTTTCATAGTCCCATTCACCCTGGACACCAAAAATACCTAAAATTCGTCATTGCAGACCAAAGTGATCAGTTCAAGGTCCTGCCTTTCACGGTCACTAAACCTCACAGAGTCTTCACAAAGTGTATAGCAGTAGTTGCACACACCTCAGAAGGCAGAACATCCATGTGTTTCCCTATCTAGACGACTGTCTCATCAAAGCCAGTACCTTACAACAGTGCCAACATCACACCAAGTTGATAGTGGACCTCCTTCATTCTGAACTTCTCTAAGTCTCAGCTTCAACCTCTTCAGGTACAGCCTCATCTAGGGGCAGTCCTGAACGAGAAGTTAGGGTTAGCATACCCCACCCCCAGCCTGTGTCCTGAGTTTTCAGTCTCTTCACCCTCAATTTCAGGAGACTTGTACTTACACAGTTATGACCATTATGCAACTGTTGGGAATGTGTCAGAGTCACCAGATCCTCGGGGTCTGCGCACGTTCCCAACACGTCCACCACTGAACAGCTACAAGACTCTGCTAGATAAATCACAGAGGCTTAGAGAGTTCAAGAGGGGAAGAGGGGATTAGGAAGGGAACAGCTGGGAAGGAGACCTGTAGTAAGAAAAAGGTTAAAACACACAATATGAAAATTACATCTCATGAAATCAATACTAGGCTATGACTCTAAGCCTAGTCATTCTGAAAACATGAACAACCTAAGAATTGGGCTTAAAATTACTAAGTTTCAAGATGGCCGGATACCTGTAAGGGAATCAAGATGGATTAAATGAAACTTTCAAATTCAAGTACTTTCCTTTACATGAGAATCAGGAAAACATTCTGAATAAGTTCTAAACCAGTCATAAGAATCCTTTTTTGAGAATGCATACTAGGCCCATGTAATATTGCATCTAGAAACTCTGATCTTCTGTGTTCTCTTAAAATGTTTCAACACGAATTGCGCACATTGCAGATTTTCATATATATAGTACACACCATAAAAGGATTGTGCACCATGAATAACACAATATGGATTCCGGAAACAAATCACACAACTTGTCAACTCGAATATTACCTAATAAATGTCTTAGAATAAATGGCATACAATGAACAACATGAATTAAGCTCGAAGAGAGAATCGTGCGTCTTGCCGATTCGAGTGCCACCATGTAAAATGTCAAGAAATGGTAGCACGCAATGAATATCAAGGTTAAATCACCATTAAACGAATCGCGTGTCTTGCCGATTCGTAAGCCACGATGTAAATGCCAAAAAATAACAGCGTGCAATGAATAACAAGATTAAAGCACCATGAAACGAATTGCGCGTCTTTTGCCGATTCTTAAGCCACCATGTAAATGTCAAGAAATGGTAGCGCGCAATGAATAACAAAGTCAAATCATCATGAAACGAATCGCGCGTCTTTTGCCGATTCTTAAGCCACCATGCAAATGTCAAGAAATGGTAGCGCACAAAGTAATCTGTTAATCATTAAAGAATAAGGCCAAGAATATGAAAGTTCTCGATAACGGCGTCAGGAGGTCAGCCCAACCACCGTCTTACTGCCCAGAACAAGGATCACCAATGAAGAATGAAGGGCAGAGGCCTGGAAGATCAAATAGGCCACCGGGACAGGAGCTCAGGAAGTAGCTGCTGCTCTTCACCGGGACCTCTGAATAGTGAGCACTTGGAGCTGGGCTGGCTCCCTTTTATAGAATCTTGGCCCAGCCCACAACCACACCCAGGCATGCTGCAGGGAAAGTCTCTGGAAGGCGCTGGAAAGGGACACACTCCACACTCCACACCATAACACACTCTGAAAGCCTGCAGCAATACATTGCAAATGAACAGTATTTGTAAACACATTACAAATAAGTCTTCAGGATTAAACTCTGCAATGCAAAAGGTTAAACAACAACATATCAGCACAATGCATAAAGTACGTTGTTTTGAGAGTGCTGGGTTTTTTACCTTCTAGTCGCCAATAGAGCGCGCACTGCCCTGGTGTTGACAGAATGATGGTGTCTTCAATTGCCATTGCTCCCCATGCCACACTACACATGTGTCTCCTACAGCACTGTCTCATCAGTGGTCTCAGTCATAGGGTCACCTGGAGGATCTAAAGTTGTTTGACCATGATACTCCCTGTGTTCTGCAATGATGGAACACAACCAACCTGTTGAAGGGGTTGCCTTTTCTGGACTCTGTGTCTCAGGTCATTCTGACCACAGACGCATCGCTGACAGGCTGGTGCGCTCACCTTCCAGACTTCACAGTACAGGGCCTCTGGGATTCCAATCACCAATCCATACACATCAGTTACCTTGAGCTTCAGGTAGTGTTTCTAGCCCTCAAAGCATTTCTTCATCATCTATCTCACAAGGTTTTCTTAGTCTGCGCATGCAACATGACAGCCATGTACTATTTGCAGAAAAAGAGGGGGGGACACAGTCGTTCCAATTGTCACAACTCTCAGACAATATGGAGGTGCGCTGTCCACCACTACATTCACCTGGTGGCAGACTATCTCCTAGGGACGGACAACAACTTTGCAGACCTGCTCAGCAGGATGCAGCAACAAGTCCACGAGTGGGAACTCCACACACAAGTCCTTCAACCATAATTTGTCAAGTGGGGACTTCGTCAGATAAATCTTTTCACCACAGCAAAAAACGCAAAATGCCCAACCTCGCCTCCAGTTATCCACGCTCTCAGTCCAAGGGCAACGCCCTATGGATGACCTGGTCAGGGATATTTGCTTACACTTTTCCACCTCTTCCTCTCATTCCATTTCAGGTTCTCTCACCATGATCCTTGTAGCTCCCCTTGACAGCTCTTTGTAGCCTTCTCACACCTCATAAAGGCAGGCCAGTATCCAAATCTGGCATAGCTAGGTGGATAGTTAAATGCTTTCATACTTGCGTTAAAGCTAAAAGACCATTACCAGTTACCTCTAGAGCACATTTAACTAGGAAAAAAGGTGCTAAAATGGACTTTCTTGGAAACACTCCTATAGCTGACATCTGGAAGGCTGTTACATGGTCAACACAACATACATTCACCAAACACTACTTTGTGGATGTGCTAGCATGCAAACAAGCTAATGTAGGTCAGGCTGTGCTACAAACACTTTTTCGGTCAACTGCAACTCCTACAGGCTACCCACTGCTTTTATGAAGGGACTGCTTTACAGTCTATGCAGAGCATGTGTATCTACAGCCACACATGCCATCAAACGGATTATGTTACTTACCCTGTAAGCATCTGTTTGTGTCAAGTAGTGCTATAGATTCACGTGTGCCTTCCCTTCTCCCCAGACACCTGTGGCCGTTGCAGATACTATACCCTTGTGTATATTTGTACATATGTATTTATACATTGCATGGACATCCTTTTCCTATACTTTACTTCCTTTCGCTCCTTTCTCACCCGCCTGCGGGAAAACAACCTAACAAAGTAGTCGATGCTCATGCTCAATATCACAGAGAGGAGGTGTCACTAGATCCTGTGACTCAGAACAATTCTTCGAAGAAAAACAACTTGCACCACTCCGGACCCAACACTAGATGGCAGGAGTATGTCGAGCATGTGAATCTACAGCACTACATGCCAAAAACAGATGCTTACAGGGTAAGTAACATAATCCTTATGTATGGGATTGGTTTTATGCATTAATTATGGTTTTTATTTCATTTTTCAGGATCGACCGTGTCTTGAAGATGGTTTTAAAGAAAAAGAAGGAAATTAGGGTGAATTCTGTTTCTTTAGAAGGGCCGAAGCTCGACAAACTGAAGTGTAAGCTCTTTGAACTATAGCCACACATTTTCTTTATTGCCTCATTTGTGAATTGCTGTTAAAGTGCATGCTTGGGAACCATGTTTCCTTTGTAATTTGTGTAGATTCCTAATTTCCTGCTCCAAATGGTTCTGTTCTGATTGTAACTTACGTCTAGCATAGGCTAAGTTTCCAGTCAGCGTGGCTTTCACAGCCCCAAGAATGTCAGGGAAGTTGAGGAGTCTTTGTTGAAACCCTTTGCCTGGTGATTTCATAACATCTGTCTCGGAGTGCAGTCTTTATTAAGCTATGTTAATTTTACATGTCTTCGATTGAGGGTTGATCATGCCTACAAAAAGTCCCAGCGTTACAAGTGAGAGGTCCGACATGCTTCCCTCTAAAAATGGAGAAGTGGAATTCAATAGGGAGTAGGTTACTTGGATGTAATACACTCTTGAGCATGAACTGTACACACAAGACATAACATTAAGGCTTTATTATTTTGATGTGCTATTTACCAGGGATCTTGGGGACCATGTCCTTCGATGATATCTAGTAGCACTGCCCCATCAATGCCATGTTCACTATCCTAAAGATCTGTCAGTGTTGAAGTTCCCAAACTCGTTGAGCAATTTAGAAATCAAGGAAATGAAAGCAAATCTTTTAGCGTTTGGTGCAGGAATGAAACTTGCAATAAATGTGAAGCCCATAGACTCAATCTTAGCAAAGGCATACATGCCCTTGTGGTCATGCCTGGTTTTTAGGTTAGTACATGGGAAATTTTGTATGATGTGGTTTGATTGTTTGGTTTGTTAAGCAGGTGGTAGCCCTAGCCTCACCTAGGCCTTACCTGTGACTGGTCCTATGACCAGTTAAAGCCCTTTTGGCCCCGGCTTGGTCTCTCACTCTTCTGCTCTCTTGTTCGATCTCTCTCTCTCTCTCTCTCTCTCTCTCTCTCTCTCTCTCTCTCTCTCGCTCTCTCTCTCTCTCTCTCTCTCTCTCTCTCTCTCTCTCTCTCTCTCTCTCTCTCTCACCCACACACACCCACACTCACACACACACATGCTGTTGTACCTTGGTGTACTCTCATGTGCTTCTTTCATTACTCTTTTGAATCCTTTTTTCCTCTCTGTTGTGCCTCTTTGCATTACTCTTTGTGACTCTTCATTACTGTTAGTGCCACTTCTATTACGATGTCTCTTTTTCAATATTTTTCTGCCTCTTTTTAATTATTTCACCTCTCCCCTCTTTGTGCCTGTCTCTTGCACTTTGCTCATGTGATTCATTTATGTAATTTCTGTCTCCTTTTTTGCCTTTTTGCCCATTGTTGCCACGCCATTTCTTGTGCCTGTTTCTTGCTCACCTTGTGTGACTTGTGTATACTCATTGTATCTCTTTTTGCACCCTTTCCTGTCGCCTGCACTCCCATTGCCCTACCCACCGCCCCCTGTGCTCCTCACCCTTCTCTGGACCTAGTTAATGACAGCTGCAGCTTAGACCAGCCATTACGCAGGTGGTATCCCTAGGACTTACTTACCTGTGACCAGTCCTCTGACCAGTGAACGCCCTTTTGCGCCTGGCTGCATGACTGAGGCTCCCGCCTGACTCTGCTCCTGTCTGCTCTCTCACCCCTCAGTGTACTCTTTTGTGCCTCTTTTCTTTACTATTTTGTGGATCTTTTTTTTACTCTTTTGTCTCTTTTCATTATAATTTTTGCTGTTTCTATTACTCCCTGTGCCTCTGTTCAACACTTGCTGTACTCTTTCTTCCCCTTTTTCAATACTTTTCCATTGTTATTCTTCTGTCCTTTCGGTACCTTTCTCTCATCGCTTCTGCTCTCCTTGTGTGACTCTTCTACTTTCTACAACCCCTTTTGTTCTTTTGTGCCTCTTTACCCATTGTTGCCCATTGTTTTTTGGCCTTTTTTGTGCCTGGTTCTCACTCTCCTTATGTGACTCATGTTTACTCTCTGTGCCTCTTTTCATGTTCTTTCCCGCCTCCAGCTCCTTCACCACCTCCTCTGCCCCACCCACCGCCCGTGCACTCCTCCTATCTCCTTGAACCTACTTAATGGCAGTCACAGCAGACACACACAGCAGGTGTGCCAAGGGCAAGCCAGCCTGTGCCTGGACCAAGCCCAGCGCGAGAACCCCTTTTCCTCCCTTGACCCCCAGCTACCATAAAGCGTTCCTTCTAGTGCTCAGCACCTACCCATGCCCCCTCCGGACACCTCCTGCACCCTATGTTCTTCTTTTTAAGCAACATCACCGTCAGCAAACCCTCTCCTGTCACCTGGACAGACTATGCCCTTGTCAGTTTCAACATTAACTACAATGCCGACTGCCCTAGTACTTAGACGCTGCAGCTGGAGCAAAATCTAAGACAATTAGAAGAGTGTTTCACCTTCTCCAAACTGCCAGAGCAAACCGGCAACTTAATAGAAGAAGTTGAGCACTTCAGTGCTTGGATCACCAGCTGAGATGACACCCTGATCTCCCCCCCCCCCCCCCCTCCTCCCAAGCACAGGAAAGCAACAAGAATGCAAACACAAGCTAGTTGGTATACCGAAGAAATCGGGCTGACAAAGCAACACTGCAAGCAACTGGAACACAAGTGGAGATTGTGCCAGAGCACAGCAGATAAGGACATCTTCAAATCTGCACTGAGGCGATATCACCAGCAAATACAGAACACCAAGCAAACAACCCTTAAACCTCATAAAAAACTAAAACCAGCAAATACATTTTCACCCTCACCGGAGACTTCATCGCACCCATAGCCAGCAACATCTTCCCGTTGCAAGAGCTCTGCAAAGGTCTCTCTGACTTCCTCAGCAGCAAGATCATGTCTATATAAAACACCTTCCCCTCAACAGGACCCCAACAACCTTACAGCAAGCCTTCAGGTATCTACAGACTAATGAACCCTGTCTATGTAGACCACTATCGCCACAGAAGAGACGTCTGCCACTATAAAGTCTGTCCACTCTAAGGCCCCTTCAGACCCATTCCCCACCACACCTTCAAAAAAGGAGTAACTCCCATCAACGAAGTACTGACAGCCAGGACTCCGCTTACCAAAACCAGCTGCGTCTCTTCCACTAATGACCCAAGCACCTCTTTGGAAGCACCCATCAACCCTTGAAGTGACTGGTGGTAAGTATGAACTGCTCCTGTATATGCCTCCAGTAACACAGATGACTCCGCCATCCCCCCCACACCATATAGAGCATGGGCCTTTCAATACCTTCCCCATCTATGCTTGATGCTTTTACCAGTCCCTGCGTTCTCTGAATAATAGTTCCTATACCCCACCATCATTGGATTTATTTCCGCATTCACCATGCACCCTAAAGGCTTCATGGTGCTTCACAGTAGAGTGGGAAATTTTGTTGGCGACAAAACTGTGCCCCAGCACCTTTTTTTATTTGCTATTTTTAAAGTCACTCAATATATAACCTAGTTGTAATCCAGTGGCAGAGGTCTCTACTATCACCACAAATTTTTTTACGCATGCCTACTGCCTCAACAGTAGCACTTATTTGATTGTTTTTGGGATAGCCAAGTGATAAGCGCTTTCCAGTCTATAAATGAAAGATCTGTTTCTCCAAAATGCCATAAAGCTGAACACCTTTGGACTTCATTGCATGGTAATCTCACGTTAGTGGCTGTTTATACCATCTTAAAGTATTAAGGAAGATCCTACTGCTGTCCCACCAACACTAAGCACTAGCAGTTGCATCAAAGTATAATCCGTCTCTCGACTACTGTAATGCTTTGGCTACTAGCCTACCTGCTAATCAGCTGTTCAGGCTGTAAATGGTAACTGCATAAAAGGAACCAAGAACCTAAAGAGGTACCTGGCAGTCCATGTAATTTGAGCAAATTGAAGCATCCTTTTGAGGTGCTTAACAGGTGGAAGATTGCCTTGGGGTTTTCCTAAAAAAGAACCCCCCAAAGTGGAATGCTTCATCATTGGGACCCTCCTTGCCTAAAACCCTGAAATGTATACACCGCGAACGCTCCTTGGAACTCTTTAAGAATATTATAGAGTAACCATTCTTAAGAGTAAGGTAACATGGGCTTAAAAGAGTTAAAAATGTGTATGGGATGGCTGAAGTGTATTACTTACTGGTGCCACCGTATCACATCAATAAAAGCAATGCACTTGTGATCCTGTACAATGAAGATCCTCAGTGACATGCCAACATGTTTCTGTCCTACGTCTGTGTGGCCAGTACTGGTCCACGGCATTTGTCAGGACTTCGCACCACTCTTGCTGCCTATCTAAATCCCACTGTAGCTTTAAATCATAGGTATGACAGTTAGGATGGATGGGGAGGAGAAAGAAAAGATGGGGCCACCTTTCCTGATGTGCTGCTATCAGTGGTTATTTGACCTAAAGAGAGAAAAAAGAAAACCCTCAACTGTTTCCTGATCACCTTACTGCACCCAGTATACTTTCATATTGCTCATATGTGTGCAAATGCTTATGTGATCACTAAACAAAAGCAATCCCACATGCCACTCCCATCCACACTCATCACTATCAGGTCATCTCTATTGCAAAATAGTCATCAGAAGCTCAACAGAGTTAGCTAATTATAGGCCACCTACCTGGCTATAAATAATATGTATCAGGTACTTCTGGAGAGGACATAAAGGAAGAAATGTTTGGCCTTTCCAATCATGGAGAGGTGCAAACTCAAATGTGGGTTCACTTACTCAGATATTGGTGGCCCTAGAAGTAGGAGAGACCTGTCTGCCGAATAATTTTGTACCACTGAGCGTTGTAGTCGTACTAGTTTTATGTTGTCAAATAGCATTTGAGCCACATCCACACAGCTTGAATATGTCTTTGTGTCATTGGGTGCTGGCTCGTAAGATGTCAATCAATCAGTCAGGATTTATGAAGCGCGGCAAATCCCCTGTGAGGGCCTCAAGGCATTGGCATTGCTAGTTGCTTTGCGGAGCTCTGTTCATTCGAACAGTCATGTCTTGAGTCCTTTTCTGAATTCCTGGAGCGATGTGGCGTTCCCGAGGTGCAAGGGAAGATCATTCCAGACATTGACCGCCAGGTGCGAGAAGGAGTGACCTCGGCTGTTGGGTCGTCGGATCCAGGGGTGTCGGCGAGGAAAAGGGAGGCAGATGCCAGGGTGTCTGGATATTCTTTTGTTGATGTATGTTGGTCCTTTGTTGTGCAGGGCTTTGTATGCGTGGGTCAGCATCTTGGCATCTCTTCTGGATTGGGAGTCTGTGGAGCTTCTTGAGGTGCAGGGTGATGTGAGTCTATCTGAGGAGGTCAAGGATGAGGCATGTCAGTGCATGCCACAGTCAGCAATATGCATCTGGTGTTCTTTTTGTGGGGAAAGGACCAGCCGTATTGGGCTGGTGGATGCGTAAAAAAAAATCAGTCAGTGGTTCCAAAAGATCAAGTCAAGAGTATGAATATAGTGTGTTCTCATGTGGGAATATTGTGTGCCATATTGGTCAGTGGTGCCTGTTATGTGACGATTATTTACCTATTAAAAATAATATTGTCATAAATACACTATTTGATAAACGAAAAAATATACATGAATACTTGAATTGATCTTTTAAAAATAAGTATGACAGGTGAGCTCATAACGCAAGTGACGACATTACTGGTCACCGGGGCACTCCAATTAGAAAATAAGTCATAAATGAGCAAAATCACCTGAAAAAGAACACACTGTAACTCATCCTGGTAGTTGTCATGTTGACAAATAGTGATTGGATGAAAAACCAACTTTTAGGACGGGCAATAATAAAGATTCTCAAATGTCAGTGTTAAATAGTGGTCTGAATAAAGCTGACCCCATCCGATAATGTAATTAATTCCCTCTATATGTGTTCCTATTATGAACACACAGCATTGTTTGCATCTATGTAAGGCGTGGTAATCTCTCTGGGCAAAATGTTTGTTGACTGTCCATCATAAATCATCCTGAGAATGCCTCATGTCTTTAGATTAGATGTAGTACTAAACTTCCTTGATTTGTTGTTACTCTGGTGTTCAATAATGCAGAACTTAATTTTGCGGGTGGTCATCCCTATGTATCAAACATTGGATGGAAATGCGATTAAATAGACCACTAATTTGATGTTTCTGGTGATCAGTGGGGTTATGTAAGTAAGCCATTCTTGCAGACACCTGTTCAGACAGAGAGAGGTGCTCTTTTCAGTGTTAGAAAAAACTTCCAGAAATTGTTGCTTTAAAATTATCAAAGTAGCAATAATACCCTCATTATTAGTTATTATTTGTACGTTATTCCTATTGGGTTCTTTGAACCCCTTGTCCCTTCCAGCCCACTGCTGTATGTGCACATATTGTAACATAGTACAACCCTCAAAAAATAGTTCTAAAATGTGAAAGGAAGACCCACATATTTTGTGTGTTCGAGTAGTTTGAAAGGCACAATGCTTTATGATGGTTATTTTTTGATGATATTCTAAACCTGTCCTTTGATCCAAAAATTCATAGTGTTTGCAGATGCAGAAGGGAAAAATCTGGCTTCTTTGTTGCTGCGAAGTCTGGAGCTGGCAGATGGAGTTGAGCAGATTCACTGCATTAAACTGGTAAGCTAACTATTAGTTAGAAACTTATTGTCCAGGATCCTGCCACATTACCACTGGCTTCTGATTATTGGAATGTTTTATATCCAGTTTTGTATATTAACATCATAAAACTGCCTCACCAGCATTAAATCTTCTCTAATGTTATATGCTCGTTAGTTCATCCCCTGCTGCCGGTATGGATCGTCAAGAATAGTATTGTATACCTTTTCCAGCCATCCACAAGAATAGATCCCCCACTGCTAGGCAGTTGTTTCCTAGTTTCCACTCTGGCTCACAGAACACTGCCCCAGGGCTCCCAGAGGTGCACCACGTTTCTTGTTGTTGTCGGAAAGTTCAGCTTCCTTTTCTCAGAGGTAGGAGACTTACACATAGGCATTCCCTCTTGATAGAAGCATATCCATGAAATGGCCATTCTGCTTTCCTGAGAGAAGAGGCTCAATTGTACTTTCCTGGACCCATGGTTGCTCCACTGATACTCTAGAAGGCCCTATATGACCGTTGCACATTTCTATTACAGCCTTTGGCTTGCAGATACTCCCAACAGCACAAACAATGGTTAGCCATAGAACACATTAAAGTGACCTGACCCATCATTTTGTGTTACACCTAGAGCATAGAAGGTGTCTTCCATCCTGCACCTCTTTTGGGCTTTCCCCATAACCTACATCTCCCCAGCAGACACTGCTGTACTTTTGATGTGCTGTGTTCGGACGCCTGAATAACTGGACACAGTAAAAAGCTCTGAGTTTCTTTAGTTTTTTTGTTTCTTAAATACTCTCTCTCTTTTTAAGCATATTTTCTGGACTTTATATTCAAAACTAGAAGTATATGTCATATGGACAGAGCACAACATTTTATATATTACAGTATAATAGCTTAAGTGACAGTATTTTGTATCACTGTTTACAGTGGACTTGAGTACAGGTGATATGGTATGTTTAAAAACATATTCTACTCATGAAGCATAGTGGTCATAAAGCCATTGTATATATTTGTGTTTGTATCAGTTAAACTAGAGAGTTGACCAACTATAGTAAGGTCTTAAATACCGTCTCTTATTCTCTAAGGTACAACCTAGCACCTCAAGAATACCCATCTTGTACATGTTTTGGAAGATATGTTCTAATACAGCATCCCCTTTTTTTTTGCCCACAATATTTCAAGGTGCAATGATGCCCACTTTTTGTTTTGATATTATTTCTCCTTTAAGCAAAAGTTACTTGAGTGTTTTGCTTTTCTTCTGATGTTGTTTTAACTCTAAAATTCCTTGAAATCCAAAAAGATGCTGCCTCTTATTATAGGTCTGTCGGGGTGGCACTTTAACAGGACAGGGTCTTCCAAGGTTTACCACCAATTTATTTATGGCCCTAATAATAAATACTGGGTTCTCTCCAACATCTAGTTTATCCTCAGTATTAACTGTTATGTTAAGAAAACTTATAGATCGCTCATACACCCAAGGGTTTCTTGGTACTGTGATAACCAGGAGGGAAAGAAGAGAGGGCTCGGGCTAATCGAAAGCTTTCTTAAACAGCCAAGCCTTCAAAAGCTTCCAGAGCCTTAGGAAGTTAGAATTCAACCTTATCGAGGAAGAGCGAGAGTTCCGTAAGATGGGGGCTTGGACAGAGAAGCTCCTGCCTGCTGCTTTCTGTCGCTTTAACCATGGGATTCTCCATTGGTTGGCGAGAGAGGATCTGAGAGGTCAAGGAGGAATATACCTCTTAATTCTGCCTGCTACAAAGTCTGGAGCCTGGTCATGAATGGATTTGTACATTTTAAAAAAGCAGTTTGAAAAAGAGCTAGCAAAGCTTTATTAGGGCAAGAGAGATATGTGCATGTCTATACAATTTACAGGTTATCCTTGCTCCTGTATTTTGAATGATTTGTATATTGTGTAAAGAAGTTGCAGGGAGACCCAGATACAGGGAGTTTACATAGTCCAAGCTGGACACAATTACCACTGCAATAAACGTTTTCAAAGCCCCAGATGACAGAAAAGGAGGGACACTCCTGAAAGATTTCAACAGGCCAAAGTACTTTGCCATGACTTTCTTGATCTGGTGGATCATGGACAGTTGATTGTCTACCACAACATCTAGGTTTGTGGCAGAGGCCGCTGGAACAGGAAGGGCACCGAGCTCAGAGGGCCATTAGGTGATGGCCCGGAGATCTGTCTTGTAATTGAGAATAACTAGCTCGGTCTTATCGATGTTTAGCTTGAGGGAGTTAGTGCCCATGCAGTTTCAAATGAACTTCAGGGTAAATTGAAATTCTTGCAGGCATAGGGCAGTGCCTTCAAGCCGGAAGATGAGCTGAGAGTCATCAGCAAAGTTGTAAAATGTACAACCACGACTAGCCAGGGCTAAAATCAATGGGCAGATATAAACATTAAACAGCAAAGGAGGTAATGCTGAGGTCTTGGGGGCCTATAGATAATATGGGTCTTAGAGGAAGAAAATGGGCCACGTTGTACTTCATGTATGTGGCTATCTAGAAAGGAGACTATCTATCTTAGAGCCTGACCTCATAGACCAGACACCTTCAGTCTATTCAGCAGTATAGCATGGTCGACAATATCAAAGTCGGATGAAATATCTAGGAGAGTTAGTGTTGACACATGTCTGGAATTAAACCCATTGTAGATCATTAAGGACAGAAAGCATCACTGCATCTGTACTGGGAGCTGGACTGAAACCAGCTAAGAATGGATGAAGAAAGTTGGATAAATAAAGGAACCTACTTAGCGCCTGAGTTACAAAACATGTTGTTGACCGCAGACTACTGTTGTCTGACAACGGCCTTAGAGTTTTAGGTAGATTTTGTCAACAATAATCCTTTATTCCTAACAATCCATATTTCTAGCAGGACTCTTAACAGCCCAAGGTTTAAAAACCACTTTGTGTCCTCTTGAAGGAAGGGTATAATCAGTCTAGGTCTGTGCTTAAAACACAATTGTAATCTTCCCCACATATTATCTGGGTGCTCACCAATTGTGCAGAAAAAATCTCCAGAAACAGAGTTTGGGAATATAAGGTCCGTAAGCACAATTATCGTCGGAGTCCATCCTGCCTTGCATTATAATAATAATTATAGCTTACAAGTCCTCTTGGTCTGCTTGGGTTAGTGTTACCATATATCAGCCAGACAGGGACTCTCTTGCAAATGA
The DNA here is from genome assembly GCF_031143425.1 of Pleurodeles waltl. Classification (NCBI taxonomy): domain Eukaryota; kingdom Metazoa; phylum Chordata; class Amphibia; order Caudata; family Salamandridae; genus Pleurodeles; species Pleurodeles waltl. Next base: position 261,791,068 of record NC_090444.1, on the reverse strand, counting down.
GGAATAAGTGTATAAAATTACTGACTTTGTATTCAGTTTAGCTGTGTCTGCTTCATACAAGTGTGCTTCTCGCAGAAATGCAATGTGAGCACAACATCTGCAAAGATATTGGTATACTTTGTGCCACTTATCTTCGTCTCATTCCACACTAAACATTTACCATTTGTTTAAAATGAGTTCGTTCCACCTCATGTTTATGTATTACCTTCCCAGAGACATGCAGGGTCACTTCCATATGTAATATCAACTTAGTTTTATTTCAGGCTTTGACATGCAAGTTTCAAGTCCACCACCATAGAATTTCAAAGTGCCCCAAATCCAGCAATTGACTCTCACTGGACTTCTCACACCATAAACCCCACTAGGCCAGTCATAAATATAGGCTTCCCAAAACTTAACCTTAGGTTTCTTTCCACAAGGGGTGGGTCAAAAGTAATGTTGAGAGGGTGTGGCATTTGTTTTCCATCCCACTTCAGTAGTGGTCAATCTACCCATAACAATGTCTGAATCCATATGTAGCTTAGGCAAACGGGAGTCCAACTTTGGACTTGTCTATATTTTAGTTCCATATTTAATAGATAATTTCCTCTTAAGCCATTGGAGTAATCCTAGATTCCAATCTTTTAGTGTCCTGTGAACTGTCAGAATCCATTTTGGACCCTTTAAATCACAGAGCCTGTATCTTGTTCTCTTACTGAATTGTTATTGCTTTGTGCACTAACTGCTGCAATCGCTACCGCTCTATCTGTGAGTTTTTGTTTGACTGGGGGCCTTCATATGTTCCATGAGAGGCATGTGTTTCTCCTCCTTGCCTTCTGCTGTTGTTCAATTTCTCCTTCTTAGTTATTCATTGCTGCCTGTTGCTTGGTCCAGTTCCAATCCGATTTTGCATTTATGAAGAAATTAAATTATCCTGTTTAATGGCATGTGTGGCTGTAGATACACATGTTCTGCATACCCCTGCCATCTTGTGTTGACTCCGGAGTTGTGCAAGTTGTTTTTCTTTGAAGAAGTGTTTTGAGTCACAGGATCGAGTGACTCCTCCTCTCAATGATATTGTGCATCGGCATTGACTCCGTTGTTGAACTGTTTTCTCTCAGCCATTGGGTTCAGATGTGTGTACCTCCGAGCCGTCTTCTCGACTCCATTTGGTTTTCAATCCCTCTTTCTGTTCTGATGATATTGTATTTGATTGTCATTTTCTATTTGAGCGCTCTCTATGCTTTTGTTGGTTCAGACTTCGACTGCCCACCCTTTGGGGCGTTATATCCCATCTCGGGCCTACCTTTCATGTGGTTCCGGTATCGACAGGTATGGTCCCCTAATGGAACAAACTACTTTCTGCTTCTGTCCTCTGTGCCAGGCTAACTTCCTGAACACCAATCAACACCTCATATTCAACCTTTACCTCTCTCCAGACCACCATGAGGCCGATTGTGACGCCTGTACATCATTTCATTCTAAAGAGACCCTTCAAGACTAAAAGACCGTCTACTGGAAATGGCTCAGAAGACACAGGATGACACCCAGGACCTCTTCGGCGAAGAGTTCGGTCAGAAAGAACCAACAGTGCAGGAGGAGGAAGCTTTTTCCATCCAAGACAGCTCTGAGTCAGATGTGGAGTTCTACATTGAGAGCCAAGAACTTTCCTCTGCCTAGCCCGCAAGTACTGTGGCCCCTGCTCTCCCACAGAAACCCTCTAAAAAGGCCCTACAGCCTCTTCTAGAGGTTGCTGGTCCACCACTGCCATCTGGCCATATTTGGCCGCCGTGCCTTCCTGCTCTGCACAGAAATGGATGGAAAGACTAAAGCCACAACCTCGGCTTCAACCTCGCAGACCGAGAGAGCGTTATAGTGTTGAACTGAACCATGGGACCGATCTGGCTGCCTGCAGCTTCGACCTCAGCACCGATCTAGATCTCGAAGCACAAATCTTATACTCTGAAGCCTTCGGAACCGAAAACTTCAGAATCTAGGTAATCAGGCCAGTCTTCCAACAGTCCTTCTCCAGTCTAGCCAATTCTTGACACTAGACAGCGCAAATGTCAAATTCAAGAAGACACAGGCCGCATCTGCATCATGGCTGCACCTTCCTCTCCTGTGCTTCCAAAGAGCAAGTTGACATTGGAGGAAGCTCTGGATGTTCCTGTCCCTCTAAAGAGGAGGACAAAAGAAAAGGCTACTAGCCCAGTTTGCCGGCCTTCTCCAACACCTCCACCTATTCCTCCTCCACCTTCTTCACCTCCACCATTTTCCCTCCCCACTCTCCACCTCAGTCACCTATACAAGGGGATGACACACTTCAGGGGTCTCCACAGTCTTATACTGGGGATTTAGGGGGCCTCCTGATGATACAGATCCATGGGATGCTTATGACCCTGAGCCCATTGCACCAAATGACCTGAATCTCTAACCTGCCTGCCCCTCCCCTCTAGAAGACACTACCTCCTATCAGCAGGTGGTTTCTAGGGTGGCTGCATTCCACCACATAGAGCTGCACAAAGACGCAGTCAAACAGGACTTCTTGTTTGATACACTCTCCTCCATGCATAGGGACACACAGTGTCACAAAACCACATGGGACGACTCCTGGTGGCCCACCGCCCTAGGCCCCGCACCCACCACCGCAAACCACGCACGCAACCTCTGCATCATCCTAGACCCCTCCCTCTCCATGGCACAGCAAATCAATGCCCTAACCTCCTCCTGCTTCCACACACTCCGCACTCTGAAAAAAATCCTTCAAATGGATTCCCCCAGAGACCAGGAAGACAGTCACCCATGCACTCATCAGCAGCAGACTAGACTACGGTAACGCCCTCTACGCCGGCACCACACTCAAACGCAAACTCCAGAGAATCCAGAACACAGCCGCACGCCTCGTCCTTGGCCTCCCCCGCCACAAACGAATCTCACCATACCTCAAATCCCTTCACTGGCTCCCCATAGACAAGAGAATCACATTCAAGATCCTCATCCACGCTCACAAATCCCTCCACAACACCGGCCCAACCTACCTCAACGAAAGAGTGAACTTCCACACGCAACCTCCGATCAGCCGACCTCACCCTAGCCACAGTCCCCCTCATCCAATGCACCACCACAGGAGGCAGGTCCTTCTCCTACTGCACCCCGAAAACCTGGAACTCCCTCCCCACCAACCTTTGCAAAACCAAAGACCTCCTGCTCTTCAGAAAGGACCTCAAGACATGGCTGTTCGAACAGTGACCCTCCCTGCCCCCCCCCCCTTTTTTTGATTCCCCCCCAGCGCCTTGAGACCCTCATGGGTGAGTAGCGCACTCTATAAAAATTTTTGATTGATTGATAGTGTCTTCCCATGCTTTCTGATATGCTGAGATATGCGGAGGACATAGTTAAGGAACCTGCGCTCCAGAGTGATCACACCATGGGTGGATTAAAAATGTAAGACAGCCCCTTCTGACCCACTTTATAACAGGGTACAGGTATCACACAATTCTATAGTGGCCACCACTGCCTGCAAACATGCTCACAGTCAAGCTACCGGGAACTCTCCTCCCCTAGAAAAGGAAAGTAAAAGAATTGATGCTGCAGGAAAGAGGGCGGTGGCGCAAGCTGCAAATCATTGGCACGCTGCCAATTCTAAAGCCCTATTGGCCCAATATGATTGGGCACATTGGGATGAGTGGGAGGAATTCCTACAATACCTTAGACCTTATACATTACACCCTAGATGAGGACAGCAAATTGTCTCGTAGGGATAAATTATTACAAATAACTCTATCCAATGTACCCTCAATGCAGCAGACACAGCAGCCCAAGGGGTGAACACTAGTATCCTTTTGAGGCGGCATGCTTGCCTTTGGTGTTCCGGCTTCAAGCCAGAGGTCCAACAGGCAGTTGTAAACATGCCTTTGACAAGGAGTACCTGTTTGGACTGCAAATGGATACAACACTTGATAACATGAAGAAGGACACCACCAAGGTTATGGTGGCCCTCCAAACTCCCACACAGAGGGGTTTCTTTCATCGCCCTGTGTACAGAGGTACATATAAATCCTCTGTGACAGAGGCTTCCACGTCACAGAGCAGACAGTTCCAGTCCTTTTATAGTAGAGGCTACTTCGGAGGCTCCTACAGATGGTCCAATAACAAATGGAGATGAAAGAGTACCGCCACATGCAGATCCTCTTATACAGCCAAACAGTGTCTACCTACACCTTCCCCCAACCATCCAAAACCTGTTGGGGGAAGACTCCCAACTCTTTCACATCATTTGGGAAACCATCACCATGGACCAATGTGTACTTGTCATTATCCAACATGGCTGTTGAATGGAGCACATTATTACACCTCTCAACATTCCCCTTGCTCCCACAGGTTATTGTTCTTATCAAGCAAGAGGTACAAGCCCTTCTTCTCAAAGGGGCCATAGAGCCCTTTCCCCCACAACACCAAGGTACAGGAGTATACTATACTCCCTGTACTTCCTGATTCCCTAAAAGGACCGGGTCCCTTAGATCAATACTGGATCTCTGACCTCTAAACAAATGCATCCTATCAGAACACTTCCACATGGGCACTCTTCAGGATGTCATTCTACTTCTACTTCAAGGCGATGTAATGACAGCTCTAGATCTAAAGGATGCTTTCTTTCACATGCCAATTCACTCTGCACACCAAAAATACTTAAGATTCATCATTGCAGGCAAACATTATCAGTTCAATGTCCTTCCCTTCGGGGTGACTACTGCCCCCAGGGTGTTCACAAAATGTTTATCCGTAGCCACAGCACACCTGTAGAGACAGAACATCCACATTTTCCCTCACCAGTACACTGCACCAATGTTAACAACACACTTAGATGATAGTGGGTCTCTGTAACAGAGTCCGGACCGTTCTTTTCTGCGACGATACACTGGGATCGGTAACACAATACCCAGGGGCACCATCGAGGGCCAGGAGGCGGAAGCGCTTGTATATAGCCCGGACATCTTTAAAAAAAGGTCGAACTCGGAAGATGCGACCGAGCCGGGAGTGGAGGAGTGACGCGAAGACGACAACAAAAACGCACACACAGAAACACCGCAGACGCAAGGAGATGACGGAAGGGAGTCTGAGACGCTACCTCGAGAGGAAACTCCACCGAAGTTCAGGAGGCAAAACCACAGAACCCGCCACATCCCTGGAGGGACGTGGCTTACGCAGGTACGTGCCTGCTTCTCTAACCCTACAGGGTACTGGTGGTGAGGGAGGGGGTGGGGAGAAATAAAGGGGGAAGAAGTAGAGGGTGAACAATATCTCTTTTTTTGTCTTCTCCATTTGCTTTTTCCCTTCTGTCCACTAACCTCCACTGGGTTTTCACAACCCCCCCAACCCCCTTGAGACCTGACGAAGCGGTGGCACACCTAGAGAACGGTTATCTGTTTTCCTGATTCCACAAGAAAAGTATACCTACACATTGGTCCTTGATACACCGGGATCTCTATATACACTCGCTGGGTGTTTCTTCCCCACCCCCACACTTCCTAACCTTTCATTAACAGAAAAGAAAGGAAGACCACTTACCTTGTCCCTTGGTTTCTATTCTTGCTTCCTGGGCCCACAACGGTGTTCTGAATCACGGAGAGACAAGCCTAGAACAGAGAAGAAGCTAAGGAAAAGACCTCACTTAACCAAAAGAAAGAGAACGGAAAAGTGAAGAAAAGGAAAAGAAGAGGAAAAAGTGTAAGACCTAGAACAAAAGAGAGAACAGAAAACCTTCAAGAGACTGAATCAGTATATGTAGACAAAAAAAAACTAAAACCTCTAATAAAAGCATACTACAACATTTCATTGACTCACTTGATATCATTGACCTCTCCAACCTGGTCCCTAGAACCCCCCCCTTTACAATCCTTCACAAAACTGGGGTTCACTCTCAACATTCCCAGATCCCTTTTCCTACCACTACAAGTTCAACCTTACTTGGAAGCAATTTTGAACACACTGTTAGGGATTGCGCACCCCAATCCAGCTTGCATTCAGAGTTTTCAAACACTTCTACCTCACTTTCATGAAAACCAATACTCTACAATAAAGAATTGCATGTGTCTCTTGGGAATGATGGCTTCTTACATTGCCATAGTCCTTCATGCCTGACTACATATGCGTTCCCTACAGCAGTGTTTGTCTCATCAATGGTCTCAGTCACAGGGTCACCTGGAAGATCTAGTGTTGTTAGACTGCAAACTCGCCGTTATCTGCAATGATGGAACACCAAAAACCTCTTGAAAGAGCAGGCTTTTCTAGACTCTGTTCCTCACATCACATTGACCACAGACGCATCACGGATGGGTTGGGGTGCTCACCTCCAAGACATGAAAGTTCAAGGTCTGTGGGATGCTAAACACCAGTCTCTGCACATCAACTACCTAGAGCTTCAGGCAGTATTCCTAGCACTGAACACCTTTTTCACAGGATTGTCCTAGTCCATACGGGCAACATGACAGCCATGTATTTCTTGCAAGAACAGGGGGCACGGTCTTCACATCTATCACACCTGTCTCAGACCATATGGAACTTGGCTCTTCACCACAACATTCACCTGTTGACAGAGTATCTTCTGGGAACAGACAATATCTTTCCAGGTCTGCTCAGCAGAATGCAGCAACCAGTCCACAAGTGGGAACTCCAACCACAAGTGTCCACCAGTCATTCTTCCATAAGTGAGGGAATCCTCACATAGACCTTTTCGTGACAGCAGAAAGTGCAAAATGCCCAAACTTCGCCTTCAGTTATCCACACCTACTATCCAAGGGCAATGCTCTATGGATGAATTGGTGAGGGATATTTGCTTATGCTTTTCCACCTCTCCCTCTTATTATTCAATTTCTGGTTCTGAAGCTTGGGCAAACATCTCTCTCACCATGATCCTTGTGGCTCCCATTTGAGCATTCCAGCCTTGGTTGACCACACTCCTGAATCTTTCAGGAGTCCCACTCCAGAATCTCCCCAACAGGCCGGACCTTCTCACCTTGTAATATGGCTCCTGAGGTCATAGAGGTTGGCTACCTAGGCTTGCCTGCAGAGTGTATGAACATTCTCAAGGAAGCACGTAGACCCACCATTAGAGCCTGTTATGCTGCAAAATGGAAACATTTTGTTCGCTACGGCCAACCTAAACGCTTTGATCCTGTGAAAGCTTCACTTGCAGAAAGCATATCTCACCTTCACTTCGATTTGCTTATATCTCGCAGCTATAGCTGCATATCTCCAAAACAGACAACATATTTTTTTTATTCAGAATTCCAGTCATCAAGGCTTTCTTGGAAGGACTAAAACGTGTCATTTTACCTAGGGTGCCCCCAGTCCCCTCGTGGAACCTTAACATTGCACTCACTAGACTCACGGATGCCCCCTTAGAGCCACTTCACTCATGTGCACTTTGATTTCTTTCATGGAAGGTGGCTTTCCTAGTAGCCATCACTTCACTCAGACATGTTAGTGAGCTTCAGACACTATCCTTGGAAGAACATTTCTTCCAAATTCATAAGGACGAAGTAGTTCAAACATATCTCAGACTATCTCTAGTTAAGGTGATTTCTCAATTTCACCTTAATCAGTCTATTGAGCTTTCAGTTTTCTTCCCACAACCAGACTCTATTGCGGAAAGAACCCTTTACACATTAGGTGTCAAAAGAGCACTTATGTTCTATATAGATAGAACTAAAAACTTTATGAAGAACAAACAACTCTTTGTAGCTTTCTCTTTCCCCACCTCATAAAGGCAACCCAATATCCAATTCAGGCATAGTCAGATGGATAGTCAAATATATACAAACTTACAACATTAAGGCCAAAATACCTTTACCGGTTTCTCCCAGAGCCCGTTCTACTCGAAAAAAGGTAGTTACTATGGCCTCTCATAGTAAAATTCCCATACCTGACATTTGTAAGGCAGCTACATGGTCTACACCACACACCTTCACAAAACACTACTGTGTGGATGTTTTAGCATACCAACAAGCCAGTGTAGGTCAGGCAGTGTTACGTACACTTTTTCAGTCAACTACAATTCCTATGGGTTAGCCACTGCTTCTATGGAGCTACTGCTTTACAGTCTATACACAACATGTGTATCTACAGCCACACATGCCATCAAGTGGATTATGTTACTTACCCTTTAAGTATCTGTTCATGGCATGTAGTGCTGTAGATTCACGTGTGCCATCCCTCCTCCCTGGACGCCTGTGGCTGTTTCAGTCATATAATACTGGTATATATGTGCACATGTATATTTACACTTTGCATGGACATTTCCTTTCCTACACATTCCTTCTCCTCCTTTCTCACCCGCCTGAGGGAAAACAATCTAACAAAGGAGTTGATGCCCATGTGCAATATCACTGAGAGGAGGAGTCACTCAATCTTATGACTCAAAACACTTCTTTGAAGAAAAACAACTTGTACCACTCCGGACCCAACACTATATGGAAAGAGTATGCACATAGTGTGAATCTACAGCACTACATGCCATGAACAGAAGTGTACAGGGTAAGTAACATATTCCTTCCCCTTTCTATCACCTTTTAGTTTGACTGAAAAATGCAACTTGTGTGCTTGGTTGTTGTTTCACCTTCAGGAAGGAGTTTATTTTTTGCTGCACATCCATGGTGTTGTCAGTAAAAATTAACACTTTACTGTACTTGACTAAAGAGGATCCTCTCTCTTGCTGACGTCCCCGAGTATGCGGCCCCTGTAACTTAGTAGGTGGGTCACCACTGTTCTAGGAAAAGTCCCTTGTCTCAGAGGGGCTGTTGAGACCCTATGGGCAAAAAAGAAATTAAAAGTGTGACAACCTGCTAGAGCAACAGTTTTAAATAGCAGGTTCTCCATCTATCGCCCAATCCTCGGACCTTCTACCTTTTCCAGAAGTCCCAATATTATCTCACATTGAACAGCCATCGATATGTTTTACCCTGTATTTGGAAAATCTAACTATTTCTTTTAATTCAGTTATTTGAGTTGTGATGTCTGCATAACTTTTCTGTCTTTCCGAAAACTGTGTTTGATCAGCTCCCTATAGTCTTAGGTCGATGACTACAATGTCAGTATTCCCTAAAAGAGCTTTATGGCTCTCCCAGTTGTTAGTTGGGATGATGTTCAGTGTATCCGAGAGCAGATCATTTAAGGTGCCTCAAACTTCTACCATAGATAGTCTTCCTTGTAAGATGTTTCCAATCTGATAATTAGTGTCAGTGTGGGCCCTTTGGAGATTGTTTTGGTTTCCCCGTTACTAGTGTTCAGTAATCCACCCAAAGGGGGTGGTTGAATTGGTACTTTTGCCCTTTGAAGTTAACCTAATTCAACAAGGTGTTAGATCAGTGGACTTGTGGTGCACCTCTGGGTTTGGAGTCTGTTGTAGGACTGAGTCCAGGTCAGAGAGCGCAGACTTCCCTGCATGTGAGGAAGGGGAGGCTCCTGCTGCCTTTGTACTATGGGTTAAGGCATTCTGTTTTGATCACTTTATTACATTGGCTTATTTTGTATATTGGGTTCATGTCACAGTTAGAAAGATAGAGGGCCATGGGTGGGATTCCTGAACAACCAGACCATGATAAGAAACCTTAAAGTGTGGCTTATGTACCCTTCTTCCAATTCCCAGATCACTGAGGGTGGTAAATTCCATTCCAGATGGAGGCTTGTAGCTACTGCAAATGGGAAAGGTGGGGGAGGCACAAGGGTCAAACAGCTTAACTTGGGAGTGAATGGAGAATGTGTCCTTTCCAATCACCACCGAGTTCACTACCTCTTGTGGGTGGATCTGGGGTAGCCCTACTCTAGTATCTGCTGGAGGATAAAGAGGGCATCTTGGTTTGCTGGGCCAAGGTCCGATCCATGGCTTACACACAGACACTGTCAGCAAAGGGGTAGTCCTGGAGAGTTGCAAGAGGACATCAGGCTTAGTCCTAGCTTTAAAGAAAATGACAAACTCTGCCCCACATTCAGGAAGCACTGCAGGTCTCTGTGCAGCTCTTAGACCTGATGAACCAGGGTTTCGGTGGATTGGGCAGGCTAACTTTGCTCCAAGCAAACATTACAAATGCTGATGCCTACATGACACACGACTGATTACACCGGGTGGCAGCAGTACTGGAAGATCTTTTCTTCAGAGTTAGAGGGGCCCTGGAGAAGTGGGGCATTGTTTTCCCTTGTTGTTTCTGTGTCTTGCACCCACTGTTTGCACAGAGATAGCTGAGCAAACCCCTTCCAATGGTTGCACAATAAATGATTGTGTACAGCTCTTCACTTGCTAACATTGTGTGTTTACCATCACTGAAGGTTGGCAAACTTTTCCATGTGTTTTAAACGTTACATTCAAAGGGGTCTGTGTTACCAGGGGTCCCTGGACCTTATTTACACAGGTTGCTAGTATATGAAGCTGCTGCACTTCAGCACTGTAGAATTACAGTCAACAGCCATAATTTAGGCAAAAACATTAAGCTGGGATTCCCTCTTAATACTTTGGGGCTGTGAATACCTCCTTGAGTCTTTGGTGCAGTAACACGTTTTTAGGGTCTCCCTCGTCCCATTGCACAATGAGGGTCTCCTTAGGGGCACTTGATTTGTTCGCGGGGGGCTCAAGTAAGCCTAAAAGGAAAACTATGTGGGGACTTCAGAGACAAAAGAAAGATGTGTGATGGGAAACTTCGAACAGCAACCTGGGGGCCTGTATTCTTAGTCTCTCTCCCAATGTCCAATCTGTGGTCATTCATTCTGTGTTTGGTGAATGTTTGTCCGTGCTTTGCGCTTGAGACCATGGAAAGAGAGGATTTCATTAAATTGAGTTTTCCCAAACTGTGTGTCCCATTAGACTGCTTCATCTCTTTTTAGGGCCTAGTTTTGCTGGGATGTGGTTAACCATAATGCACTGATACTGGCGAGCTACTACTTGGTAGAATCCCTGTGACAGAGGAGTCTTGTGACTCCCACTTGTGATTCTTGATTTGGTCCCAGGGTCCCTGGTAGAGTTTGCAACTTGTTTCACTCTCCTTAATGTTCTGCTATGAGAGCGAGGCCCTTCACACTGCCATTGTTGTACTTGATAACGAAAACAAGTATTCAAACTGAGTTTGTGACCTTGGACGGGGTTTCAAATAGTTGTATAAAATTAATCTCAAGAAACACAAAATCACCAGTTAGGATGTTTGAAAACGCTCGAGAACACTCAGCACTGGTTTTCTCCTCCTTTTTCTGGTAAATGAAAGCCAGCCAGGACATATTTATGCTGGACGTTTGCGTCTGTTTGTTTTTTTCCCCTTTCTTATGCCCTAGCTGACTAACCTGTGTCGGGTCTAAAAAGTATTTGGCGGCTCAGATTGTGCGCAGTTGGTGATTTGCTTTGAAACAAATAAGAAGAAAGGTCTGATCTGAGACAATTGTAGTTATCTACAGATATCCTTGTTCTAAATTTATTTTTTCAATATACAGTCATCTCCATGCTGGTGTGTGTCACCAAGAGTTCACTGTGGTATTTGTGGTTGTAATAATGTATGGATCAGTGTTGTTGGGATAAGAGAAGCAGACTGCCGGGTGGGAAGAGTCTCATTTGGAAAGACATGATCTTCTTTTTAACGAAGTGTATGGGCTTATCCCAAGATTTAAAAGACAGAAAGAATGCTTGAGAGAATACTATATTAGGTGCAGTGCTTGAAATGGAAAAATAGAAGTGCGGGTACTCCCTACCGGGGTACCTGCTTGTTTCTGAGAAGTGCCGGTACTCTACAATTAAAACTATTAAGTTTTTCTTAAGAAGTGCAGGTACTCTCCCTCTCAAAATAAAAAAGTGCCGGCACTACCGGCCATTTAAAGCACTAATTTAATATATGTTTATACTAAGTGTCACCCTTTCCTTTGTTTGAACTTGATGTTAAAGTATGGCACTACAGCTTCTGAATTTTATTTAAAAACATATTTGCAAATAGGGCAATCAGCCCTGATCACCCCCAAGCATGAGCAGGTGGACAAGCAGAAATACGGTGGATATATATATATATATATATATATATATATATATGTGTTACCATTTAATAAATGTGGTTTCTGGAATTTCGATACTTCATCTTGTTCATTTGTTATAGTCAGCACCCTCTGCAACCTTAACTACCACTAAAAGCTTGTTTTCGGCACTTAGTCAAATATACTTCTTTTTTAGTATAAAGTGTCTGTAAATCCAGGTTTTCCCCTTGTTCAGTGCCGTACTGTATTTGTGCACGTATTCAGAATGCAATATGAAATGGAATGCAGTCTACCAGAATGCCTTGTTTGCTTTTTAAATTTACTTGCAAATAAATGTAACTATAGCCCTTTTCTGCTTTTTTACTATAGGTTGCACCTTTCCTGGAGGAGCAGCACAAATCCTCCATCTGCCCTGCCATGATTCAAAATTGTCTGGAGGTTTTAACAACAATGTATTTTTCAGTTGACTCAAAGAACCCATTGAAGAAGGTGTTATCCAGGTATAGATAAATATGTTGGAATTATTTCAATTTCCTAATAGAAATGTTCCCATTCAAGTCCGGAAGCCATGAGTAGGGCTACGATATGGGGTGTTTCGAGCATGTTTGTCACCAGGAATTTTTTATCGGACGTGTTGGGAGGGGGAGAACTAGTGGCCTGGCTGTTGTATTTATTTATTTAAACAGTGTATTGAAGTGCACTTTTTTTTACATCCACTACTGATATGTGATGTATTTATGTGAACTCTACTAATAAAAACAAAAAGAAAGGTTCCCATTATGCGCTCTCAGCCATTTTGCAACAGTATACTCCAAGGCAGTTTCACGGGTTCATCCGTCGAAGCAGTGTTCACCAAAGGGACCACGTCCACGGATTAAGTGTTTGACATGCAGTACTTATGCAGTACTTAATTGCCGGATGTGGTCCCTTTGCCGAACACAGCTTGTGTGACCGAACCCTTGACTCCTCACATTTGACTCTGACCCTATCATAGGCCAGCGAATACTCATGCCTCGACTCAAACAAAACCATTTCATCTAAGGTTACCTTGGATGCTTGGTCGTATTTTCCGACGCTGTTGTCCTAATTGCTTCCATATGCTTTCCTTAAACAATTCTGCCCTGAGGAAGCCTGTGATGAGGTGAAGCTTGTTGACTGTGCTTGTTTGCATATACTGATGAAGAATATGAATACAAGACAAACAGAGAGGACCTACTTGTCTTGTTTTTGCTTTCTGAACAACTTTCTCTGGTTTTTGTTGCCTCTCTACTATGTTCAAATGTCTTTAGTGTCTGACCATTTGGTAGCTGGTCTCTAGAGATGGGCAACAATTTCTTAGAACCCAGTGATTACTTCACGTGGTGCAGCTATAGGTCCCCTAGTTGACACACTTTGTTTAATTAGTCCAACTGAGCAGGCTTTCTAAAGGGTTTCTCACCCACTAATTGGACCTTCTTATTGTCTGGCTTGATAGTGCAGCTCTTGCCAGACAATTATGTGAGAACCACCAGGAGAGGGGTTTTGGCTCCTCCCACGTTAGGAGCTAGGAGGACATGTTTTGATTGGACAGAAGTTGTGTGCTTCCACAAACAAATTGTGTGGCCTCCTCACTGCTGTGATTATTTTGTTTTATTTATCGGGCTGCCTGAGGTAGATCTTTCAGGGCAGACATATGTCTTAGTAATGTTATTAAAGTGTCTTAAGTAACTGGATAGTTTATGGAGTTTTTCCCCTGGCAGCAGCACTAGGAGGAGAAGGCAGTCATTAACGTACATGTATTTTTAGGTCTGGCTTGCAAGTGCATTCACAAACCAAACTATTTATATTGCCAATGCCTGTTCCATTTCCCGTTGGACAGGTGGGTAATAAGAAATACCCAGAGTTAGTTTGTGAATGTGAAATGTGCAGAATTATCATGTATTGCTGCAAAATATATATTCTGTAATACATAGTACGTATCAAATATTGCATCTTTCTTTTCAAAGCAATTAGGTGGATGACCATATGTGTTTTCGAGGCCAATTTGTGGTTTCGTTTGCCAGAAGTTGATAGCGCCACCTGTCAAATTCTAACATTTCCTTCTATGTCATTTGTGTTTTAACTTTTCCCTGTATTTCTGTTTTCTGCTGCAGCTCTTTGGACAGCTTCCATCAGCACTTTAGCACAGAAGCTTGTTACAGCTTCACGAGCTACCTTCGAGAAGAATTACACATTGCAGAACATTCCGTGCACAGACAGGTGTTGGATAATCTTTCCTGCTGCATGGAGAACTTCCCTCTAGGTAATGTATCTTGTCACACTGCATCATCAGACTGCCACGTGCCTGTTTGCTGCCGAGCGATCAGTAACTCCAGGGACCGGCTGCTGCTGCACTTGCCACAGCCAGCTGACATTACAGTTTTTTATCTGGACCGAAACAGAAAAGAAAGAAATGTTTTTCTGTTTAGAATTTCAACTCCGGTTTTGCAGGCAGAGTATCGACAGTACCACCTGAGCAACTATCCTGCTGCCCATTTATGTATGTATGTATGTATGTGTGTGTGTATGTATGTGTGTATGATATAGCACAGAAGGCAGCAGAGTGCTCTACCTGGTCTTTGATAGCCTTATATTCGGTTTGTATTTAAGCCATAAAGTGAATACAATCCAAAAATACAAATTTGAAAATTTTGTCAGTCCCCCACGGTCATATATAAGTAACTCTCTGTAATTAGAGTTGTTCTTTAAATTACTGTTTTTTTTTAATTCTCATTGCTACAAAAGCAAAATTCATGAGACAAACACAACATTATATTAAATCTAGGAATTTAAGAACAATAAGAGCTGGTTTACATTGATTAAAATTCGTAATAAAAGTTTTAAAAAGTGTGCCCTAGGAACATCATAAAGCTCGCAGAAAAAGAAAGCACATAATGCTTTGTAATGTCTGTCCGTCGCAAGGACAATGTGAACTTGGTCTGTGCCATTCTCTCATGCTAGGGAAGGCAACAAGCGGTGAATAACATATAGAAATGGTTAAACATCTTCACTTACTAAAACTAAAGTATGAGCACAGCTGTCTAGTCAACGTTTTAAATCATATTTTGAAAAGTCTAGTATCTTGTATAGTTCTTAACAGTGTCAGCCAAGTACATGTTTTAATACACTTCAGCCAGGGTATTTTAAAAGCATGATCAAGTAAAAGGCAGTCCAGAAAGAGAGCTCTACTAAAACTTGTTTCTGGTTTGGACCATATTGCTCGCCACAACTGAAAAGGGCATAGTCATACCAAATCTTCCAAGTAAAACAGTCCTAATTTGTTATGGCATATAGAGGAAGTAGTACTTTGGCGAACAGCAAGTAATCTTCTTATAAAGGCATTCTCCACTTTTCGTAATTGCGAACTCTGTGCATATCTCCATACACCAGGGCCACGTGTAAGAGGTGTAAGAAATTTGCTTTTACTTGTACAACTATTGCACATCTCCTTAATGCAGAGTTCTTCAAACCGTTCCTTAAAGCAAAATAGCATGCATTTCAAAACTAAAAATAAAAATACAAAGTTTTTTTGTTTTTTTGTTTAGTTTTTTAGAGTGGGCAGTGTTCCGTGGGGCCACTGCCTGCTTTGAAAAAAACATTGGTGCCCCTTTCCCGTTTGCGAATGGCTTACTACCAATTTGAAGTTTGTCGTAATCTGCGAATGTTTTGCGCCTGCATTCCCAGTTGGAAAACATTCTACATAACAGTGTGGCTCGCTACTAGGAAGGGATGCCCTTAACACGCCCCTTCCTAATTGCGACTAGCAAACCCTGTTTTGCGAGTCAGTTATAGGTTACTGACTTGCAAAATAGAGTTGTTATATGCCAAAGCGCATTTTACCGGTCGCAAGCGGCCCAATGTTAAAAGGCTTTGTACTTTTAGCCCAATGCTCTTTATAAACCATAATAGTTCCACCAATTTGCCCACACCTCTTTATGTTTCTGTAGGTGTCCTCTGAATCGGTATCTTTTGTCTCTTTAAGTTTAGCACGCCAGTCAAATGTAGTTCTCCGACTCACTAGACAGTGGGTGGGGGGATGGCATAGAACTACAGTGTTTCGCAATGTCTCTTTTAGCAAGCACTGTTCCAAAACCCAATAAGGTTCAATCTCCTTGTATTCCCTTAAAGTTGTTATCTATTCCCAGGAAAGTAATTCTCGGGGGAGGTGGTACCACTTGTTCCCCCAGGCTACATGGGCGTCATTCGGTTCTGCATAGCATTGTCAGCGTCGTGCGCGCCGTAGTGATGTCGCAGTCACCTATATAGGTGCCACCTGGGTGCACTGCATAATTTCTTTTCGTTCTGCACCCGTTAGTGCAGATCCAGTAAGAACTATCCCTCTGGTGGTTTTTTACAGAATTTTTGGGATGTTTTGCCGAGATATTTTTGCTGTGTGTCGAGGATGTCTTCTAGAAAGACCGGTTTAAACTGTGTGGTGCTTGTCACTGCGGCATGTCAATTACAGACCCCCATCAGGTCTGTTTGTGGTGTCTCGAGCACGACTCCAAGTTGTGCTCGGATTGCCGGACCATGGCGCTGAAAGCTTTGAGGGAGCAGTCTCTGAAGCTGCTAGGGCCCCAGCAGGTGACACCGTGTAATATGCGACTCTTCAGAAGTTGCAGTCCATTTGAGAGGGAGGTCGATGGACCGTTCCAGGAGCCCAAAGTCCTCTTTGTCCTTTCAAAGTCCTCGGTATACTCGTGTAAGAGGCAGCCAACGCGACGAGTAAGGAACATCGGCGTTCCCAGCATGGCTCCAAGGAGCCTTTGCCTGTTTTGGCTTTGCTCCTCCCCCAGTTCCCAGGAGCCAAAGCTACCCCTGCCCAGGTAAGAGAGTTTATCCAGGCCATGCTCCACGTATTTTGGCAGGCTGGCCCCTCTGGCATGCATTTGGGCCCCATTGGGCAGGAGTGGGGGCCCCATCAGGTTCTTCACCGATGGTTTTGACCTCAGATCCTTTGATCCCCCACGGATCTGATCTCAGTACTTGTACTAACGTAAGTCGTGCCAATGTGATCTGTCCTGACGCCGATACTCCAGGTGCCGTCGGCACTGACCATTGGCACCAACCCGGCACATTCTGACCCTGTGGGTCAGGTAGCTAGTGGTCAGCCACAACCACCAACCCTCCCTCCCCCCACAGCTTCCACGCCCTTCTAATCATCATCCGCAAAACCATGGGTGCCCGATGGGTGGGGAAATCCAACATCATCTCCACTGCTGGCGGTCCATCGTACCCTCCTCCTATTACTCCAACACACAATTGGCTGACGGAGGATCATTTGACCTTGCTTTGTGAAGAAGTCATGGCTCTCTTGGCCAAGGGAATCATAAAGACGGTTCCAATATCAGAAGTAGGCAGGGGTTGTTATTCCTGCTACTTTCTGATACCCAAAAAGAGCAAGGGTCTTTAGGCCTATCCTAGACTTCCTAACCGACAATCTCTTCCTCAAAAAGGAGAAATTTAAGATTCTCACTTTGGCTCATCTCTTGTCCCCACGAGACCAAGGAGACTGGATTGTAGCATTAGACTTGCTGGGCACCTATTCCCATCCTGCCTGTCCACAGATGTTACCTGCGGTTTACGCTTACCAGCGTCCCTCACGTGTTCATCAAGGTGATGGTGGTGGTCGCAGCTCATCTGCGGAGGTCAGGGGTGCCAGTCTTCCCTTATCTTGACAGCTGGCTGCTTGAAGGCAGGTTCGGCCTAGTCTGTTGTCTCCCACCTTCATTTTATGGCAGACCCCTATCAGCGTGCCAAAGTCACACCTGACTCCCTCTCAGACGCTCCAATTTGTTGGAGCTGTTCTGAACACAGTGCAGTTGCGGGCCTCTCCTCCCGATCAGTGAGTCCAGGATATTCGGGTTATGATACCGATGTTTCAGCCTCTTTCCTGGGTTTCAGTGAGAATGATTATGGGGCTGCTGGGCCTAATGGCTTCCTGTATCCTGCTTGTAACTCATGCCAGATGACTTATGCAGGCTCTGCAGCGGGACTTGAAGTTACAGTGGGCACAGCATCAGGGGAATCTCTCTGACATAGTCCCGATCTTGGAGGAAACTGCAAAAGTCCTGCAGTGCTGGTTAACGAACCACAATTGGATCAGAGGCAGACCCCTCCCTCTTCCCCAATCAGATCTCATAGTAGTGACAGATGCATCACTTCTGGGTTGGGGTGGCCACCTGGGAGAGGTGTAGATCAGAGGACTCTGGTCTCTGGCGGAATCGAGGCTCCACATCTTCTTACTGGATCTCCAAGCGATTCGACTGGCATTAAAAGCCTTCCTTTCTTCCATCAAGGGACAGCTAGTGCTGGTGTTCCCAGACAACACCAAAGCCATGTGGTACTGCAACAAACAGGGCGGGTGTGGTCGTGAACCCTATGTCAAGAATCCCTCGATGGCTGGAACAGCATCGCATATCCCTGGTGGTTCAACACCTGGCAGTTTCTCTGAACGCTAGGGTAGATGAACTCAGTTGCCATTGCCCAGCAGCTCACGAGTGGCGTCTCCATCCCAAAGTATGGGCACAAGGTCTCATTCAGAAGTGGGGAGAGCTTTGGTTAGATCGGTTTGCCTCCGAAGAGAACGCGAAGCGCCAACAATTTTGCATGCTGGAGTTTCCAAGGCGGCTTTACTTCAGAGACACTTCATCTAGAGTGGAGCTCAGGCCTCCTCTTCGACTTTCCGCCCATACCACTTGTGTCCAGAGTTATCAAGAACAACTGGACCCAAATCATTCTTGTGGGGACTGAGCATGGAGAGTCTGGTATCCCGAGCTGATCAGCATGAGCATCGATCCTCCTATCAGGCTTCCCCTTCGAGAGTATCTTCTGTCGCAGCCGCAGGGGAGGATCCTCCATCTGACCCTGTCAACTCTCTGCCTTCTTGCCTGGAGATTGAGCTGTGGCAGTTGACAGCCTTCGCTCTTCCATCCTGAAGTCTGTAATGTAATTTTAGCAGCCAGGCATTTCTCCACCAAGATGGTGTACGCCATTCTCTGTGTAAGGATCTGCTATACTTTTGCTAAAAAGCAGCCTCCTGAGGGCGTGAGGGCCCATTCCACCACAGGAGAAGCTGAGACCACTGTTAGCACGTGGAGTCCCAGTCCTGGGCATCTACCAGGCAGCAATGTGAGCATCCCTGCCAACATTTATCAAGCACAACTGCCTGGATAGTCAGGTCCTCAGGGACAACCATTTTGACTGTTTGGTCGCTGCTGGGTATGGTATTACTTGGGTATATATTCTAAGGTAAGGAATCTGCATCAAGATAGTCTCTACCAAATAAACAAGTCACTTACACTTGTTAACACACTATCTGGTAAGGGCAATATCTAGTTGCAGGTTTCTTACCAACCCCCCCATTTCTCCTCACTCTGTGGACAAATTTCTAGGCTTAAGGATGATCCCTTTCAGGGCCCTAGTTTGGACATATCAAAGTCAGTACACTTCATGGCTCCGCACTCCTGGTGTGGAAAGGTGTGAAAAGTAACTGACGCTCGCAGGAGAGGTGGCGTCTGTATAGGTAAGGGCAACATCACTCTGGCGTTTAAGACGCTGTGTGGAACTGAACAAAGCCACTCAACCGCACGCAGGGGTACTGCTCACGAAAAATTCCTGCCCATTTAATTCTTGTTCTGTTTTGTCCAGAAGCTTCAATATCCCTGCTGTGGCTGACACCTTACTTATATTAGGAGCTACATTAATTATACCCTACCTAAATTGTGGTCACACGGGTAGTGTGGGGTAGCTCCATAACCTTGAGTTAAATTTTATTAGGCAATGTGAAGCCAAAATAATTGTGGTGACAGGCCCTCCCTCTCCCTTAAGTGTGTGGATCAGCTTTGATACACGTGATCCAGCTTCGATACACAAGTGTATTCATAGCCTCCCCATTCTGACCATACAAAAAATGAGTGTGTCCTCCCCCACCCTATTTCTACTATACTAGGTACCTCTTGTATACGGAGTGGGCATAGATAAACAATAACATCCGCTGCCCAGATGATGTATACTTTTTTAGTACTGGAGCAGAAACAAATCCCTAGGTCAAAGGCATCTGTCACGCCGACTCTGCGATTATTAAAACAATTATTGTAAAAGTTTACGCTCAATACCCTGCCCTTGCAGAAAGAGCCAAGCTTAAAAGCTGGTAAAAGGGTGTGTCTAAATTAATACACATCATTTTCTTTGGTAACAAAAGTGAGACGAAAGTAGCTAGGCCACTCTTTGCCCTTTCTTACGGAGTTGGAACTGCTGAAGAGTTACGTTTTGAACCCTACCACAAAGAAAGTATCCTGTGACCATGTTTCTTGCAGGCATATAAAGTTAAACCCTTTAAGCTGAATCAACCAGTCACTGTTATTCAGCTTCTTCACTACCCAGCTACATTCCATGACACTAAGGACAGCAAGTCCTTAACATGTGGATCATGCTATGAACTATTTTCACAACTAGTAGATGGAAGTAGTCCATTTTTGGTAATCACACTGTTTCCCAGCATTCACATTGTTGGCTGCATGTTTATTCTTTCCTGTATGTACTTTACTAAGTCATTCTAGGTCATTAATTGTATTTAGGCGATTATAGTGGTTATAGGTCTTCACACTACAGTAGGATTCATTGACCACCTGTGGCTCTATCCTCATGATGGTCGCACATGATTTAGTGGAAACTGTGGGTCTATAGAAGAACCCAAATGGTACAACTTTCTTCTGGGGGGGTAGTGTTGGATAGGGATTAGAGGTGTTAAAGATGTAACCTACAAAATTTGGATTTGGACAATGACAACTATCCAGTTCCGATGGAACACTCCTTACCAATAAAATTCCTTAGATAAATGTTGTGTTGTCCCTTTACCCAATCTCATCAAAAGCCAGTGAGTGGTCTTATTTTTTAATGCTGAATATGTCTCCCGTTGTGTACGTGAGATAGATAGACCATCTTTTAAAATCGGGACATAGGGTTTATCTTCAGGCAACAACTTCAATGCAACTCTAGTGTGATAAGTGTTATTTTCTAGTGTCAGTTTGATGCTCCTCCTCGTCAAGCTGTAGCCCCTAGTAATCAGCTTAGCATCTTATTTGTGGCCATTTCAGGTTCCCCCTTAAGGTCTTTTACGTTGTATGATTTGTCCAGTAGAGCTGGCTAAATGATGTGTCTGGATTGAAGGTAACTTGTTTGTTTTTAGCGCAGCCCGAGCAGTACGCCTCATTATTCTCCTCACGCATACTCCGTAGACTGATTATATGCTAAGAAAGGTTACCTGCAATACACTCTATTGATTCCAAACTATTCATAGCAAATATAAGTATTGATTTTAGATACTCTTCCATTACTGCTATGCAACTGTCCCAGTTAAAAAAGGGTGCAGTGTCCGGGAGATTGAATCCTGGAGTTGGAAAAAGCCCTGTCCTCCCATCACTAGGGCACTTTCTCGATACAGAGTTTCATTTTTGCTGCTTATCTCGCAGTGTCTCTTTTCTTTTTTAAAGTTGGTGATTTGTCTGTCATATCTGGAGAGATGCTGATATTACAAAGTTTAGGTTGCCCCTCTTTCACAACACAAGGCTTAATCATTAGTGTTTGCACTGTGTTTGGACCACCATGTGCTACGGGCTGCTCCTTTCCAAGTATTGTCCCCTTAAGCGTTATGTTAAGCACCTCATTCATTGCATGCTGGGTAAGCTCCAGCCTTCTCTCTACATTCTCAGTTTCTGTACATGGTCAAAGCATGAAGTCAACCAATAAGAGGAGATGGAGCTGGGTTAAGGATGTTTGATGCATTGTTATGTACTATTCTTTATAGAGGTGAGTCTTCAACTCTTTCCTAAATTGGAGCAGCGTGCGGCGGTCCTGTAGGATACAGGAATGTTGTTCCATCCTGTGTGCATCGATGGAAAAGTTCTGCTATCTTGTTTGTAAACTTGCACTTCTTAGTCTGCTGTCTGATGGTGCCCTGGCTGCTGGCATGCTGAGAGTGTGTGTATTCACTGCAATGACACCCATTCAACATAACAAGCTAGAAGCACAACTTTTTTCCTGAATGAAACACTGAGGCTGATGTGGATTTGAATACTCGACAACTAATTAAAATTATAAATTTTGCCACATTATTGATTAATTGTTCATTCTGTCAGTATCTTTTCCTAATGATGATTTCTTTATAAGGGAATCCTAAATTTGCTTTGTTGGTTTCCCCTGTTATTCGGTATGCTCTGTGAGAAAGACTGGTAGTGCAGTATGGATGAAGAGTTTATTTCCTCAAGCTCAAAGACTGCTGTTGAAATGTTTCGGTGCTGTCTTTGTATATGCATGTTTTTCTTGATTTTCTACAAAGGTTTTTGAAATGGTAACTTCATGCTCAAACTTCATATGGACATTTTTACATATCTATGATATTAGAAATGGTAATTTAGCCAGAGGTGACTCAAATTGCCACAACAGTGTGGCTGTTTTTAAATGGATACTACTGCCTGCGATATTGGATTTATTTGCTCCAAATAACATTTTACAGATTTTACTATAAATGCTAAAGCAGTACTGCACTGCTGTTTTAATTATTTGGAAAAATTGTCAGTGAATCATTGTCTATTTCAAAACCATGAAATCAGCAGTTGGTGTAAATAATAATTGTAGAGGTTTGCTTCTTTGCACATAGTTTATATTGCTGTTTTCTGGGCACAGTGGCATACACCCCCCACATATTATCAAGAATAACTGAATCTTTAATGATAGCTAATTTAATACTTTTTAAGTAAAACATGTTAACATTAGCATGGCATACGCCACAGTAATTAATAACGGTTTAAGCTATAGCTTTGGTCATATATTAAATGTTTATGCATAAAGTTCCTTATACGGTTGCTGTATCATTGTTGCCCAAGTAACTTCATGACATTTATTTTAATTTCAATTAACCTGAGCTCATCCACATACATTAAAACACAGATGACCACCGGAATATTTGCTTAGTTTTTACAGAAATTGCTCCTCCCCATGGATAAAAGTTTTTGTGAATTGGAACTGAAGACTGAATACAAACGTTGTTTGTATCACCCTTTCTACCATGCCCCAGTGTCACGTTGCACATTAAATAAAAAACGTAAAACTTTCAGGTCCTTCATTTTAGTCCATTTTATGTTTTCAGTGTTATCCAGGAATGAGTACCGGAAGCCATAATATATTTCGAGGTTGTCCTTGATCTTTTAAGAGACTTTTTCTAGGACATAGTCCATAATTCAGACTTAAACAAACCAAGTTTCTAAGCTAGAGACCTTATACCTGCAAAGAAATAAATGGATTGTCTGCAAATAGACATTTAGTTGTAAGCTGTTCACAGGTTGATATTAGAAGGTACATTTGTGGGCCAGGAGCACCGAAATGCACGTATTGTAGATTATATGGGACTCAGCACTTCAGCTATAGTTCAAATTGTTGTTAGGACCTATTCCAACGTTATTTCTTTCTGAGGCTCTTACACAATGTATGCATATGATTACACAGCATACCTGACTTTCTCCATTGAAGATGGGATTCTTTTTCAAAACTTGGTTCCTTTCACTCAAAACAATACATGTGACTTTGGTATCCTTATGAATATTCATCCCAAGAGCTGTCATCTACTTCCATGCTAAAGTCAGAACTCTATTAGTTGATAAGTGTAAGAAGTGGGCTCTGTATGCACTATTTCAAAGTAAGGAATAGTATGCACAGAGTCCAAGGGTTCCCCTTAGAGGTAAGATAGTGGCAAAAAGAGATAATACTAATGCTCTGTTTTGTGGTAGTGTGGTCAAGCAGTAGGCTTATCAAAGGAGTAGTGTTAAGCATTTGTTGTACACACACAGGCAATAAATGAGGAACACACACTCAGAGACAATTCCAGGCCAATAGGTTTTTGTATAGAAAAATATATTTTCTTAGTTTATTTTAAGAACCACAGGTTCAAATTTTACATGTAATATCTAATTTGAAAGGTATTGCAGGTAAGTACTTTAGGAACTTTGAATAATCACAATAGCATATATACTTTTCAGATAAAACACATATAGCTATTTTAAAACTAGACACAGTGCAATTTTCACAGTTCCTAGGGGAGGTAAGTAATTGTTAGTTCTTGCAGGTAGGTAAACCACCTGCGGGGTTCAAGTTTGGGTCCAAGGTAGCCCACCGTTGGGGGTTCAGAGCAACCCCAAAGTTACCACACCAGCAGCTCAGGGCCGGTCAGGTGCAGAGTTCAAAGTGGTGCCCAAAACACTTAGGCTTCAATGGAGAAGGGGGTGCCCCGGTTCCAGTCTGCCAGCAGGTAAGTACCCGCATCTTCGGAGGGCAGACCAGGGGGGTTTTGTAGGGCACCGGGGGGGACACAAGTTAGCACAGAAAGTACACCCTCAGCAGCACGGGGGCGGCCGGGTGCAGTGTGCAAACACGTCTGGTTTTCAATTGGAATCAATGGGAGACCAAGGGGTCTCTTCAGCAATGCAGGCAGGCAAGGGGTGGGCTCCTTGGGGTAGCCACCACCTGGGCAAGGGAGAGGGCCTCCTGGGGGTCACTCCTGCACTGGAGTTCCGATCCTTCAGGTCCTGGGGGCTGCGGTGCAGGGTCTTTTCCAGGCGTCGGGATCTGGGAGTCAGGCAGTCGCGGTCAGGGGGAGCCTTGGGATTCCCTCTGCAGGCGTCGCTGTGGGGGCTCAGGGGGGACAACTTTGGTTACTCACAGTCTCGGAGTCGCCGGGGAGCCCTCCCTGAAGTGTTGTTTCTCCACCAGTCGAGTCGGGGTCGTCGGGTGCAGAGTTGCAAGTCTCACGCTTCTGGCGGGAAATGCTGTTGTCTTTAAGTTGCTTCTTTGGAAACAAAGTTGCAGTCTTGGGTGAACAGGGCCGCTGTTCTCTGGAGTTTCTTGGTCCTTTTAGAGCAGGGCAGTCCTCTGAGGATTCAGAGGTCGCTGGTCCTGGGGAAAGCGTCGCTGGAGCAGTTTTCTTCCGAAGGGGTGAGACAGGCCGGTAGGGCTGGGGCCAAAGCAGTTGGTGTCTCCGTCTTCTCTGCAGGGTTTTTCAGCTCAGCAGTCCTCTTCTTCTTAGGTTGCAGGAATCTGAGTTCCTAGGTTCTGGGGAGCCCCTAAATACAGAATTTAGGGGTGTGTTTAGGTCAGGGAGGGCAGTAGCCAATGGCTACTAGCCCTGAGGGTGACTACACCCTCTTTGTGCCTCCTCCCAAGGGTAGGGGGTCACATTCCTATCCCTATTGGGGGGATCCTCCATCCGCAAGATGGAGGATTCCTAAAAGTCAGAGTCACTTCAGCTCAGGTTGCCTTAGGGGCTGTCCTGACTGGTCAGTGACTCCTCCTTGTTTTTCTCATTATCTCCTCCGGCCTTGCCGCCAAAAGTGCGGCCGTGGCCGGAGGGGGCGGGCAATTCCACTAGCTGGAATGCCCTGTGGTGCTGGAACAAAGGGGGTGAGCCTTTGAGGCTCACCGCCAGGTGTTACAGCTCCTTTAAGGGGGAGGTGATAAGCATCTCCACCCAGTGCAGGCTTTGTTACTAGCCACAGAGTGACAAAGGCACTCTCCCCATGTGGCCAGCAACATTTCTCGAGTGTGGCAGGCTGCTAAAACCAGTCAGCCTACACAGGTAGTTGGTTAAGGTTTCAGGGGGCACCTCTAAGCTGCCCTCTGGGGTGTATTTTTTTTTTTACAATAAAATGTACACTGGCATCAGTGTGCATTTATTGTGCTGAGAAGTTTGATACCAAACTTCCCAGTTTTCAGTGTAGCCATTATGGTGCTGTGGAGTTCGTGTTTGACAGACTTCCAGACCATAGACTCTTAGGGCTACCCTGCACTTACAATGTCTAAGGTTTGGCTTAGACACTGTAGGGGCACAGTGCTCATGCACTGGTACCCTCACCCATGGTTTAGTGCACTCTGCCTTAGGGCTGTAAGGCCTGCTAGAGGGGTGACTTATCTATACTGCATAGGCAGTGTGAGGTTGGCATGGCACCCTGAGGGGAGTGCCATGTCGACTTACTCGTTTTGTCCTCACCAGCACACACAAGCTGGCAAGCAGTGTGTCTGTGCTGAGTGAGGGGTCCCCAGGGTGGCATAAGATATGCTGCAGCCCTTAGAGACCTTCCCTGGCATCAGGGCCCTTGGTACCAGGGGTACCAGTTACAGGGGACTTACCTGGATGCCAGGGTGTGCCAATTGTGAAAAAAAAGTACAGGTTAGGGAAAGAACACTGGTCCTGGGGCCTGGTTAGCAGGCCTCAGCACACTTTCAAATCAAATCAAAACATAGCATCAGCAAATGCAAAAAGTCAGGGGGTAACCATGCCAAGGATGCATTTCCTTACAATAAGTGTTACTGATGTTTTTGCATAGTTGAGAGAGAGGATCAAGTATATATTTGAAATTAAGCGATGAGCTCCTGCAGGAATAAAAAGGGTTCTCACTGATAAGTTTAACTTAAGAGGCAGATGGTCTGTCGTTTTCTACAGTGTTACCCACAGCAGTCTGCCCAAAACAGATTTCCCTCTTGGTAACCAGTACTTTAGGATTTTTTTCCCATCTTTCCACAACAACAAAATCATAAAATGCATTAAAGAGTCCTTTTGTTTTATTTCATAAAGAAACTGTAAGCATCTTTAATGCATTTTATGATTTTGTTCTTGGGGATAAGAATTGCTTAGTTTGTTTGCTCCCGCTTATATTCCTGTGATGGTTCTGTTTTTTTTTTAATCAGTTTGGGGCACCGAAACGGTCTTGCACAAGTGTAATGCAAATATGTTTATTTCTTCTGGTTGAAGGATAAAATATGCTTTAAAGGTAGTTTTGGGGGGTAGGGGGGGGTGTGCACGTTCACGACCAGCAGTAGCAGACCCTCACCGCTCCTCTGTTGGCTTGGAAGTGCTAGCTGAGACCGGGCTGCGAATGCACCGGTGACTGATGGTGTGGTTGGCGGAACGGTGCTGAAAGGTGGGGGCCCACTTTACCGCCGAAGAATAGGACTCGCTGCCTTTGCTTGGGGCCGCGACCACGCGCTTTGCTGACCGCCTGACCTTAACACAACATTATTGAATTGACATGTTTTTGTTCTCTGATGCTTGTAAAACATTGAACAGTTATTATAGAGTTAATTTTTTCATGTTGTATTTTTCAACAGGTTTCACATGTGTGACTGACATATTTATGGAGGGTAAGTTAATAAAGATACATTTCTGATGTATGCAGCGGAAGTATTTGTTTGTCTTTATATATGTTTTTGAAATTATGTTGAGTAATAGTACAGTGATATAGCATATTGTATGCACAGAAAAGGGCAATCGCTGTACTAGCCCAGAGTAAACATGCCAGAGCTATATGTTTTAAAAACATATATTGGAGTAACTGAAAATAGAATGCAACAGTGGTACAATTAACACGATTTTGGAGTCCCGGATAAAAGCTGCTTCTTAAATTAGTCCAGAGGTGTCAAGGCCAACTGTACAATTGGATAATAGTCTTCCTGGTCCCTGTAAAATAACTGGTGAAGCAAAGGCGATTGCAAGAGAAAAGAAAATTCGACTTTGGGCCTCATAGCTTGCCCACATCCTCTTGCTGATTCCTGATCTGTGGACCTTCACTTACCTATTCCACCAGCTTCATTTGCTCCCAGTTCCATGTTGAATAATGACGTTTCTGTGTGCCTCTCCAATCTGCCCACTCTTCTAGCTGATCTGTATGCTGCATGTATGTGCAACTTTGCTATTTAATCTCTGGCATTCTTCCTGGTCTGTTTGTGCTGCTCTGTCTGTTATCTGTCTTTATAAACATTTTGTCTGCAAGGTTTCCCATCCCGTGTCTCAGTCCTGTGACACCTCGCTATAAGTTAACCCTCACCCCTGCACTACTCCAGCAGACAAACTCTTAATGTAACCATGAACTAAAAACAAAATTCATTGCTTTCAGTAAATTCCAGGTAGGCAAGCTGAGTAATTGTTCACCTTTCACTTAAAAGAAAAAACTGAATTTGTTTTTCTTTAAGATGAGTCTTTATCAAATCTGTTTAATCTCCTACCTTGTGAACACATATATTTGAACAATGTGTGTAAAGCTTACATTTTGTTTCTCTTTTGACTTCAGTTTTACAGTATTTGCAAGGGGTCCTTCGTACATTGCAAGACCAAAATAGGCAAGTACTCTAAGTTGGAAGACAACTTTTTGCATTAAACATCTCAATGTGTGTTCTGGGCACCTCTTTCGCAATGTTTTAGAGATGTTATTATAATGCTTTAAATAACTGGGCTAACTGGTTGACTGGTAAGGTTACCCATCACACTCCTTATTGTATTTTGAAACGCTGTATCAGTAGCAAACATCTTTAAACGGAAACCTGCTAGTCTAAGGATGCATCAAAGATTTGTAAATGTCAATCTCGGCAGATTTACCTTGTTAGCAGCCTTCCATGCCAAATAGCCTCTTAAAGTGGATGGGTGTCCTGTTCTTTTTTCTGATTTATAAGGTTGGGGCACAGGAGACTGGGATGAACTGTTTATTGAGGCTGAAGGAGCCGCTCTCAGGGCAGCTGGGTATTGTATGAGTCCTATGTCGGGGTCATGCGACAGCTCAGGCTGCCTCATTTACTAATGTTGGACGCAGGGCCAGCTGCGCTGCTCTGCATGCCACTTGTTTTCACACCTAAATGCCCTGATTCAAGGTGGGCTATAGTGAGGAGGGACTTGGAAAATCCAGGTTACAGAGCTCAGGTAGGCGGGAAGAGATAGGCCTTTGTGTGCCTGGTCACCATTCTAAGGATGACTCGCTAACGGGTGGAGTAGCACATGCCAGCATCTTGGCCATGTCAAGAGTCTGTCAGTGTATGACTTTGCAGTGTCACATAGCCATGAGAGGTGCAATGTCAGGAGTGACTGCAGCTGCTCTGCTTCTGACCTCTCTGCACTTGTTTTGAAATTGAAGAATTATTGTCTTAGCTCGTGGGCGGAAGGCTTCCCATTTTAAAAATGAGGATCCAGATTAGGTGCCAATGAGAGGGAGGTGCACTGAATGTAGTGATGTAGTGTACAAACCTATCTTATTATACATCCCAACTTATCCTTTCATTCGTTCTTTCACTTGGCATCTTTTTTCATTGTGATACAACTCTCAAGACCCTACTTCCCAGGTTACACCTCCTCTATCCACTTGCCTTGACTCCACTGTTTCATTATTTGGAACTGTATCACATGACCCCTTTTGGATGAAAAAGTCGTTTACAAGGTAAAATATGTGTACCCCTGCCTGGAGTGCCCAACTGTACTGTTGTCTGAATCCCTAATGCTGATTCCTTTGTCATAGGGAAACACAGATCATGCATGTGTGCCATGACGTAGGCCTGTCTTGCAGATTGCGGTCTTGTTTGACTGGGAGGGATGCCCAATGTGCTACCTTCATAGTGGTGGAAGGCTACCACATTCATCAAGAGTTAGGCAGCATGAGTGTGGTGGCAGCAGCATACTGTGTTGTGACCATTAGTAGGGAATAGGACCTTTTTTCCCTGTGTTACTGGAATGAGGCCTACAGGCTCACTCACCACCTTAAAAGTTCTGCTGCTGTGCTCTTAACTCACATTTGGTCTATATCAGGTGAGTTGTGGTATGCTGCATAGTGCAGGCTTAGTGACTTTGTGTTAGTTGTATGTGTGCCTGAGAAGGTTACAGTACAAGAACAAAGCAGTAATGTGCAGTGGATGTGTGGTTAGTACTTGTACCGGATGTAATATGCTGAGGGGAATAAGTTGCATGAGTGATGAAGTGCTGTGCAGTGCATGTATAGATAAAGCATGTGCTGAGTATGTATGCTTGCGTGGTGTACAATGAGAAGGGTGAAGTGTTGTGCAGGGCGCACATAGTGAGTGCACTAGCAGTGTTTGTGTGTTTCTAAAGAACCCAACCTGGTTAAATATAGAAAAGCTTCAGTGCTGAACAGTGAGCACAGACTGAGTGTGTGTGCTGGATGCAGGGGGACATGTAATGGTACGTTACATGGAGGACCCTGGGTTCCATTTTGGGAAGCCCAATTCTGCCTGGTAAAGACATGAGTAGGAGAGGATGCCCTCCCAGACAGATTTTTGAATTGCTGCCTTCCTGTGAGCTGGGTGGGGACATCCTAGAGGGAAAAGGAAGAGACTTCTTTTTCAAAAGACTGCACTTTGATTCAGTAACAAAGTGACAAAGAAGGGGCCATGAAGGTAGATGATAAGAGAATTGTAAGGGGTAGGGCTGTGGCGTTTAGGATTAACCTTTTGAGGCACACATCACTGTGGCTGATATCCAGGTGTAAACTGTGGACACTACCATTAATTGTATTGTGGATAATCATCTTAAGAGCCGTGCTTGCTGTGGCAGACCTTTTGCATGAAGAAAGATAAAAAGGAGGCATGCCCACTTCAAAACAAGCAGAACCGCAACATAAAACTTCAAAGACCCAGACTCTAATGGATCTGCCCTGGCTGCCCCCTATGGACCAGGAGGGCGCTGAAGAGGACAACACGTCCTTGCTTGTCTCCAGCCGGGAGCAGAAAGACTGAATGCCCCACCGGGGAGAAATTGTCTTAGTGCATCGCTGTGGGCTGGAAGCTGCTCCCATCAGTGGGGAGAGAAGCTGCTCCACTCCAGAGAAAAACCTGCCCCCGCGCGACTCTGCGAAGTGTACAGTGAGCAGCCTGACTTCTCTGAGCACCCGCTGTAATACCAAAACCTTCCGTGTTGCCGTAGCGGGTGAGACTTGAACTAGGTCCTTTGGGACCCTGGGGGATTCACTTCTAAAGGTACTGTGGCAACATAGACATTTTTGACTGAAATCCCGAAGAGTCAAAAGGGAAGTCTATAGTCTGCCCTAATGTACCACAAACCCTGATGCGGCCAGCGGTGAAAGGAGAATTACTTTTAGACACATTACCCAAAGGAGGTTGGAACAGGGACCATGACCTCATGGGGGATTGTGTTGTTACTTCTGAATGTCGTACAGCGGTGCACGTGTAGAGTTAGAAATAATATCCAACTTTTGTTATAAAAGCAGTTATTTGGCTGGATGTTGATTTATTGCTCCTACTGTTTGATCTTTGAGTTATGTCGTGTATACCTGCCTGTATCTAACCCCACTCCCCCCGCTCCGAGGAAGCCTTTACTGCTCAACCACAGCCACCACTGAGAGTCAAGTGCAGATGGTGTACTTGGCCCAGTAGAGCAGGATCCATAGTAGGCCGGGCCCCAGGACATCAGAAGTAACTGCTGCTTGCCCTGTGGCCTTCTGAAAGGGGTTCTGACAACCCTGCCTCCTTCTTCACCAGATCTACCCTGCGGTGTTCAAGACCAACTCCCTTAGTTTAGCCTGTGAACACTAGAAGTAAGAAGAACACTTTTTACTCCTACTCACAATCTTGCCTTAATCAAACCTGCTATTTGCCCCCTTGCCCCTCCTCTCATAGGCCAGGCTGGCTACCTGAATCTGCTTATAAGCCCAATAGGAAGGGATATCAGCTTTTTATGGAAATGTTGCTACTGTTAACTGTAAATGTCTGTGAATTTTGGGCAATTCTACCTGCCATTTACTAATCTTTACTGCTGCAAGACCCAGTTGTTGTGCCTTCCTGGTTCCCCTCTCCTCATCCTCAACTCCAGTATCCCTGCCTGCCTGCTCTTCCAAATGCAAGTTGTGGATTAGAACTTTGAACACACCCTATCTCTAGCTGCATGCATTTGTTTGTTGCTGGTCAACCATGAGGCTGGGTCTTCAGTTGAGCCTAGGTGCCTGAGAGGGGAATACTTGACGTCACCACCAGCCTGTACTAGCTCTCCCCCCAGGGTATGTCAGTCCAGGCACCGAGCCAAAGGTTGGACACGACAGGAGCAACATCCTTGTTTGGGCCTTGTAGGGGCCAGAAATGGGGCCTATTTAAATATCTATTCACATCAAACCGGACATATCCACAACATGTAATATCCACACAATCTCTCAACAAACATCTGCCAGTCTCAGCAAACAAGGTCATCCCAGCAAACCCTCAACACAAAACAATACCCAGCTCTACAAAATCTCCTACATGTCCCTCTACCCCGATATACATACAAGGACTGTTTCATTGCTACACAAACCAAAACCCTGTGGTAAAACCAAATTGAAAACAACTATCCCCAATATGCACCTACCGCTCACAATAAATATCCATATTTCCTTTTCTTACTAGATCCTTCAGTTAACCAATGGCAGCTCCTTGCCTGTTCTCAAAAACCTCTTATTATAACCTACCCCTACAGAAGCCCCCTCTTCTTACCACCCAAATCTCAGGATAACATGATTTCAACACTCCTACCCACTAATAAAAAGTAAACTACGAAAAATAAACCCAAACACTGCACCACCTTCCTATATAAAACAGGAAAGACATTATTAAACTCCCTTTCATCTCAATATGCTAACACACATCCACTGTGCAGCTAATGTCAACACAGATTACACATGTTCTCTCCCATCTTTATCTTAGAGTTTTCAAACAAAAAAGACACTAACCACTCAATCTAAAAATACACAACAGTAGGACTCACAACCATGTTATTATCCGTTGCAGAATTCAGAGCCATAAAACCAGACCTTCATATTTCTACACCACCTCTATGCCATACTCCTTCCACCTTCCAAAAACACAAAAGAAAGCCACTTTTCATCAGTCTTTGTGACTTCACTTCCCCTTGTCTAGCATTCAGCAGCGCTTTTTAAAGACAACTCCACTGACTATCACCTCAATTTCACCCAGTTTCATCACCCACACACAGACCGTACAAAATACCTTTCAAGCCTGTTGGTTGAGAAGAACAATACCCCCCAAAAAACCTCAATTTCTTTCCTGTTACAGCAAATGCTATCACCAAGAGCACAACTTCGTCAACCAACAATGACAATACTCACTTTACCATAGCACAAAACCACACCATCTCCATAATTGTTTGTTTTATGTACAAGAACAAGTACTGCATCTTCAACTATTGGCAGACACAGAACCTGACTTGCTCTTTATAGTTGAATCATTGCTGGGTTGAAGACATGGGCTCAGTATTGCATGAAGCTGTTCCACCAGGCTCTCAAACTGTTAAACTAAATTGTATAGACAAAAGAGGAGGCAGTTTAGCTGTCCTAGTTGAGGAAACAACTCTTACCAAAGTGGAGGACTTTCCCTCACAAGGTATAGCCCAAACCGTTCCTATAACTTTCTGTTTCCTAACAGTCCATCACCTAGCAATGGTACATTCCTAGACACCTTTCTAGAAACAGTTTCAAACCTATTTGCCAAATACTGAACCTATGCATCCTTAGTGACCTCAGCGTATGGTTTGACAAACCTAATATACCCTACTCCAAAATCCTCACTGGCGTATACACGCTCAACTTACAACAGCTCTTCGCCAAACTCACACACATTGAAGGACACAAATTAGATGTCATTTTTGGCAACCTAGACCTAGTCACATTTCAGAAGGTTACTCTGGTCACTTGGCTAGACCACCACCTGGTTACCTTCCAGAGCAAGATAGCGCAACTCTGTTCACCTGAAACTACATGTCGACCTTGTAACAAGCTGATTTTGGAGGGCCTGGAAACCCAACATACTTCCAAGATAGATTTGGACACAATAAACTCAGTTAAAAAAATGCTAAACATAACAAAAGAAAACACAACTCTTGGATGAATGCAGACCTAAAAAAAGATCAAACAACAAATTATAAAACTTGGCTCAAAAGAAACAAACCTCAGTCCGAAGGATCCCAACTCATTTTGCAGGAATTTTGTCACAAACTGGTAACAGTTTACACAACAAAAGCAGAAATATTGGCTTCATAGTTGACACACAATGCTAACCCTTTTCCAACAAACTCCTTCATGGGTAGGCTAACACATCCTCTGCACTACTTCAACCGCATTTTTGGTTCTTGTGAAACTGAGGAGGTTTGCCTGTTGCCCCTTTGGCTCTTGTCCCGAGCAAATCTTCCAAATAAATTCTCCTACCAACTTCAGTGGCTATTCCATGCGGAACACTGACCAACATCTCCTTAATGATAGGGTTTTTCTCCAGAAGACATATAAAAGGCATGCTTATGCCCATAATTAATGAAAACAAAACGTGGACCTCAAGATACCGGCAACTACAGACCTTTAAGAAAAGGGATAATTCCTAGGAAAACTTAGAAAGAGCTGCCTTTACGCAGATCTAACAATTCATTACTTTAGCAACTTCCCAACTAGATTCAGTCCAGGAAAGGGCACTGAGTTAGTCTTAATCCCCATATGAGACAACCTTAAAAACACAGTAGACTAGAATGGAGCTAGGGCCTTATTTCTCTTGGACCATTCAGCTGCCTTAGACACAGTGGATCATAACTAGGACTCCTGGTTTTATGGTATTTATGTTTTTTTAACATTTCTATCTGTATTTATCCATATATATTTTTGGCAGTCTTATTAGTATTTATCCAAATTTAACTTGTGTTTTAAAAATAAATGGCATCATAAAATAGTATTTTTACATTTAATTAATTGCTAATCATGCACTCATACTTTGATGTCTGTCGCGTTTTAGCACATTAAGCAGGCAACTATAACAAAACACTACACCCACAGGCAAATATTAGCATTTTACACAAATATATGTTAACATTTGCCTCTATTTAAGAAAATCTCATCCTGATTTTTCAACTCTGCATTATGTTTATCTGCTCATCTCTTTTAAAAAAAAAAAAAAAAAACTTTTTATTGGTACCTGTTTTAACAGTGCACAAACATGACATAACATTTACTGTTATGATAAACATTTATATTTCTACTGCATGCCTTATTATTGCAGAGCAATAGTTCTCAAAACTGATAAACAGTTGAAACCAAACAGTCAACATACACAGTGTTGTATCTTCCCATTTATGTTAAGGGTTGTATAGCTGGTATGGTGTGGCTGGGTAATGTCAGCTGTATGAGTAGAAGAGATGATGAGCCAAGTAAGGGTAGTTCAGGGAGACTGCAACTAGTTTGATCTGGGGGGTTATCTTCCCCCAAGTCCTGGTCTAAATCTGCGGGTCCCGGGTGAGGCTCAATCTGAGCTCTGAGGGGGAGGGAGGGTTAAAATAGTCTATGAATCTCTGGGTTACTTCCCTCCAGATCTCAGTTTAGGGGTTGACTGCATGACCCGCATGCCTCTCCCCTCAATAGACCATCCTCTGCTCTAGTCCAGCATCTCCATAGGCCCTCTACCATATTCTAGCC
Source organism: Pleurodeles waltl (assembly GCF_031143425.1). NCBI lineage: Eukaryota > Metazoa > Chordata > Amphibia > Caudata > Salamandridae > Pleurodeles > Pleurodeles waltl. The sequence continues at coordinate 261,755,792 of NC_090444.1, read as the reverse complement.
TGATATCAACTTCCAGGTTCTGGCTGTTCATTTTTTTAGCCAGAGGAAGTGCCAGGACTGTCAGTTTATTACCCGCTGTTTTGGGTGCTGGATGGTTAAATCCGCCTAATAGACATATCTGAGGAGTCAGCTCTAGTTCCAGCTCAAGGTACCCACCCAAATAGCCAGTACCACGTTATCAGTGTCCCTGTATCAAGTGACAAAACCATAACATATGGATAAAGTCCTCTGACAGATTAAACCATCTAGGGCATAATCTAGGATCACCTCCAAAGATGTAGCCTATTTTCTTTGGGGGGAGGTAAGTTTGGTGTAAGTAGTTAAACTGTGTGAATTTCATTTATGTATTTCAGGACACCAGTCGTGTGTGAGGCAGCGTCCTGCCCCATTCATTTTCTGATACTTTTTGGCCAAGGTCAGCTTTCCATCTATGCATGAGCTTCAGCAGGTCTATCCTTACCATACCATTACGAACCCTACAAAGCTAGGTTAGCAAGTGTCTTATATCAGCTCATAACAGTAGGTGATAAAAGATCTCATGTTGCTGTGGTTGCTTTGGCCCGAATGCCATTGGCGTGCAAATGTACGGGTCAGGAACTGCCCAACAAATTATGATCTGTGATCATCTGGTTTTAGGGCATAACTTCACTGCTTATTTAACAGTCTCCCACTGTGAGAAGTCCAGCCAATACCCACGGTGCAAATCAGTGTGCCTTAAAAAAGGAAATGTTGCCTCTACCATGTGGCAGTCCAGTCAATGGTGTCACCAAGGAATAAAGAGAACACATTTTCTCCAATACTTCAAGGCTATTTATAACACTTTAGTTATCCTGTTTAAGCTTGTTGATCCTTCTAACAAGAGTGCTATTAAAGACCCTTGGTTGGGTTTCTCACTCAACCCACCCCCCCCAAGATACTCATCTCACCAACACCGTCTCCATCCAGCCACCATGTTATCCACTGTAATTGAGCCACCGAGGAGTAAACTTTAAAATCTGGAACAACCGGATGTGGTTGTGTTTTTAAGAGTCTCGAGAGCAGCTGTCTGCTCGCCACTGTCCGATATCATAATGGGTCCAATCGCCTAAACCACCATTACAGGTTCCAGACTGGCAAACTTATAAAGAGGTGTAATAGTCTAGGAAGTATGACCTTTTTTGTAAGGGCTATAAGTGGCATAATCGGCAGCTGAAGCAATCACTAGAATGCAACCTCAAGGTTCCCATCTCGGAGGTCTATTGGTTCAGTGTATATATTTTCTCCCAGATGCTGGAAAGTGTGTTGGGCCTATGCCATCCTCAGCGCATCCTAGTCTATGTCTTTCATCAGGCTTTGCAGACTTGTCGATTTCAACCCAAAGACCTTCCGTGAATCCTCCAGAATTTGTATCTGGCCTAGGGTATGGTCTCTATTCCTGATGTAAAATAATAAATTGTCTGTGTATAGAGATATGATGTCTTCTAATCAGCTGTTGGCCTGGAATTCATGAAGAACGGCAGGAAAGTCACTCACAAGAAGCTCAATTTTCTGTATTTTTCCACTTTTAAAAATAGACAAGGAACACGTTGTTTTTTGTCTGCATTGATGTGTAAAATGTGTAAAAATGGAAAACTGGGAGCCTTACTCATAAACCTCAATCCTAAATCTCACTGAAGCAGGGAATACAGGGTACAGCTCTCACTTGGATCCTATGTTAACTGCACAATAGAATAAATGTGATCCTTTCCTCTCATTTCTCCTTGAAACCCCTACATCATAAATGTAGGACTCCATCAAGACTCTATTAGCTCACCCATCCTTTTCAGCATCTACATTAAATCCTCACAGGAAATGATCAATGTTTTAGAGTTCACCTGCTATAACTGAGCAGAGGACACTCTGATACTTCTTAAGTTGGAAAGCCCAAATAACAATGAAATTGCAAAATCTTCATTTCCCTTTGGGCCGCTGACCAGTGGATGGCATGGAGCCACCTTAAATTCAATACCTCCAAACTGAAATACTGATCTGTGGTGACTGAAAAAATGATGACCCTTCTGCTTCTGGCCTGACAATTTAGGAACCCTGATGAAAATATCCAGGGATGTAAGAAACCTTTGAGTTACCTTGGACCCCAAGTCCTCCATGAAATCCCTAGCAGACAAGCTATCCTGATCAAGCTTTCTTCCCATCAGAAAACTACAGTGCATCTTCCCACATCTAGGATAAATCCACGAGGTACAAGCAACTACATCTATTGTCCTGCCAAAACTAGATTATGCTAATGGTCTAGATCACAGCTCACTTTTATCAACCATGGGAAGAATACAGACAGTTCATAACTCTGGTGCTAGACTACTACTATATGTAAAATCCCAAGCCTATATCTTGCCTCCCTTAATTGCACTCAACTGGTTACCAATTGACAGAGGAGCCCCTCCCAAGCTGCTTTGTATCTCCCACAAGGGCCACTTTTCATCAGGAAAAAAATCCCACAGTACATTCAAGGAAGAAATCTGCTCCCAGAATTGGCATACCGTTTCAAACTTTCACTATACAAGAAAAAAAGCATGGGTGGAACATCTTTCTCTATGCAGGCAGCTAAACTGTGGGATTTGTTACCACCAAAAATAAGTTCAACTAAAGCCTTCTCAGCAACAGAATATCAGCCAAGAGCTGGTTCTTCCCTACATGAGTACAATTCTAACAACATAATGCACAGCGGTAGGGCATTAAAACAGTAAATTGCAAAAAGAAAACAAAAAAACAACAAAAGAAAACAACTATGTGTGTGCAAGTATAGAGAAATCTTAGGGGGTATGTTCATATGTGTTGGAACATATCTGTAAGAAAATGGATCTGTAATTTCTATAGGGATAGCATATGTATGTCTGTTTATTTATATGTGTGTGCATTTATGTGTTTGCATCTTTCTATGTCTATAGGTTTTCTTACTCATTGATGGCAGTTTCTGTGTCCTGGTTTAATGATTTCATGTTGAGAACGAGATATGCAATGTACCCACCCTGTCCATGGGCACTGCACTGTGGGGCATTAAAATGGAGGTGGCTAACATGAGCTGGTGATACATTTGTAACACTACACAAAGAGTGTGAGGCACTGAGATGAGCGCCCACAAAATAACTGTATATGCACTGGGGACACAAGTTACTGCAAATGAAGGAAGCTATGGGTGGCTCTGTAGACTTGGCAAAGGCATGAAAATGCACAGTGATGTTGAAATTCAGAAAGGAATCAGTTGTGATGCTACATGGTGGGAGGAGGGGAGTTTATTGTGAACCACTTTGGAGTTAGGGGCACAGGCATAGTATAAAAGGCATTGTGGGGGGTCTTTTGAGGCACCATACAAGAGACTTAGTAAAATGGCAGGACAAGTGCTTCACTAGGGGTTCTGAGGCAGTGAAATGGGGCAAAGAGACTGCAGGGGCACTTCATAAACCATGAAAGTGCAGTGTGTGGCACAGTACCTATACACATAGTCACATGGGACAGTGACCAGAGTGGCAGACAGGCACTGCATTTAAAAGCCTCTGTGAGCACTATCGGTGGTGAGAGAGGCTGTAGCTGGCACTACACTGCAAACATAGGCATGGCCACAGGATTGTGTGGCTGCACTTAAAAAAATAAATTAAAAAAAAAGTAAAGTAAACAGGTATGACAGAGGGTGCTGGGACACTGCCCACGGGATACAGAGGCACATAGGAAACTGTACTGGGGCATGGCACACAAGCGTGGCACATGTGGTGGTTTAGGAGCTGTGTGGGCACACTGTAAAAATGGTCCAAAGGCATGGCACGGGGGCTGGAGCACTGCACCAACAGCATGGTGTTCACAGGAACGACCAGACGGCACAGCAACAGGAAACATCAGACCCTATATTACATTCCTTTCCAACTCCTCTGGAGACCCAAGGTGTTAGACTCAAGGACTTGTAGCATCCATCAAGGTCACTGATGACACAGTCAGGGATGTTCAGCGTTAAGAAGTGCAGTTCACCACCTTTCCTGCCTTTAGAGAAACATCCGCTGGTAGAGGAGCAGCCACAGATGCATCAAATGCATGACTGACAATGTACATTATGTGATATTGATGGTCCAGAAAAAGGTTTGCAACGCATGGCTCTTTCTTTCCCAGACTGACACTACTCTGCTTCATGAGTCCCATCCCCTATATAGAGGCTTGGAATGGGCCATCACCTCTTCCCTTCTGACTGGTATGGGATTATTATGATTCCGAAGTTGGAGGGGAAAAGACAGGTTAGGGAGGAGGACGATGACAACTGCAGAGAGAGGAAAAGTGTGTTGGGGTGGGGGGGGGGGTGTTAAATAAGCAATGACACTGAGGAAAAAAAATCACAAAACAGTCCTGTGGCATCAGTAGTGGAAGGCTACACACCATAGGCAGTCAGAAGCAAGGAAAAAAGAGTTGTGCTTCAGGAAAGGGACAAATGGAGAATGGGGAGAAAAGCCCCTAATAAAAAGCAGAGAACTATGATTGACAGGAAGGCCACCGAATCATGGGCAAGGGTTGACTCTATCTACTATTGTATACAGTGCTATCAGCTGAAGTGTTTTTTTTGCAAGACCGCAAACAATGTCTAAAATCAAGGAGTGCAGAGCCCCGATGCCCATAAAGGTGAGCCGCCATTGATAATAGTTTCTGTTGTTTTAATATTTAATGTTAGTTTCTTTTTGTTATTGTTTTTTAAAGAAACCCTATGGATAATAGTAACTGTTTTTTATATAATTTCCAAAGGACTCTCAATGGGAATCGAATTGCTCAAACACAGGTTATGCACAACTTGTTAATGGCTGTGAAGATTTCAATGATTTTGGTGCAGAGAGTTCAAAATAATGTTCAGGAGGCTCTTCGGGATGATCGTGATTCGCCTATTTGGAAAAGTATGTGCGGCCTCCTCAACTGTTTCTCAAGTTTTTTAATCGATGGTGAGTAACAAAATCAACTTTCTAATCCTTACCAATTCATGTTAGTGAAATGCCCCCGCACATCTATTTGCCAGAAGGTCAAGTACTTTGACTCCCTGTCCATAATAGCATAAATCTCGTCTCAAAACATGATGATTTCATGTTTTTGTTTAATGTATGCAAAGTATTACTGCAGTAATGATGGAGTTCTTCAAGCAAAACGTCTGATCAAGACATTTTAGTCTTAAGGTGCATATTGGAAGATGCAAACTCATGCACACCCTTTTATATTTGCCACATGTATTAGGTGATATAACTTTTGTTTAACCTATTTATTTATATTTGTAATATATTCACATCATGGAACAACCCATATCTAGGCGCTGGAGAACGACGAAAAAGCCACCAAGAAATAGAGGAGTTGGGTAAAAGAAAACACCCTTTTAAGCCTTTGCTGTTTGAAGCTAGTTAAAAAGCGCAAAAACCTCTATCATGTCGATATCCAATGGCAGCTCCTCCGCTGTGACAGAGGAGCGCTGCCCCCGCCAGCAGAAGCAGCTGCAAAACTTTAAAAATAAAACAGTGTTTATTATCGTTTTATTTTTAAAAGGGCTGGGCCATGCGGGGATGACAATCATACAAGGGAGTGCTGTGCACTCTCCTCAGTGCTCATGTGTGTTTGGCCGCCCACTGAGCTCTCTCCAATCTAGCACTGTGTTGCCGGGTTCTAGAGAGCAGGCACATGCTCCCAGTCTGCCTGGGAGCGCAAAGCCAGGGCGCGCAGGCCGATCCTGACGCTGCCTTCATGCTGCCAGCAGCATGAGGGCAGCGCCAGGATTGGCCGCTGGCCAGGCTGGAAGCGTGTGCCTGCCTGCAGTGCAGCAGAGACCAGAAGAGCGACAGTCTGGCGGGGTCAAGGTAAGGGTTTTTTTTTATTAATTATTTTGTATTGTTTATCTGATAGAGACTTCTAGTTGCAGATTCCTTACCTTAGAATTTCCCCCAGGCGTCACACTAGATCCAGAGATTTTTCTTTGAGCAATAACCTTGCGCATCGGTAGGTGGCGTCGGTCGACTCCGTGGGCGTCGTTGGCGTCGTAGTCGGCGTGATGACTTCGGGAGTAGTACATAGACGTCGCCCTTGCGCAGTGACGTCAGTTCTTTTCTTTCCGCGCCACATGCTGATTCAGAGGAGAGCTACCCTGGTCTATTTTTTACCAAATTCGACCGTTTTGTCTAGCTTCTGTGTGAAATTTGATGCATTGAGGATGTCCCCGATGGTGTGCAAGGACTGTCATCGTACGAAGTCGGTGACAGATCCTCATCGGGTTTGTCTGTGGTGTCTTGAGTGCGACCACGACCCAAAGTCGTGCCCCGAGTGCCGGGCCATGCTCCCGAAAGGCTTTGAGGGAGCTGTCCCTAAAGCTCCTGGCAGCCCGGCACTCGACTCCAGGTAGGTCACAGTCTCACTTGAGAGGAAGGTCTCGAGACTGGTCGCGGAGTCATCACCACTCGTCTTCTTACAAATCCTTGGGTCAGTGTAAGAAGACGAAGTCTAAGAGATCCCAACGCTCTCCGACTTTGCCCCGTTGCTCGGCTGACGTGACACGGGAGGAGCGTCCACGCACAAGGCCTCCATCCTCGGAGCCTGCGTCTGGGTCGGCTCCGCGCTTCCCCGAGTTTCCTGGAGCCGAAGCGACCCACGCCCAGCTTAAAGATTTTTATGAGGCCATGCGCCTCATCTTTGGGGTGGTCCGTCCCCGATACGGCGCCTTCGAGCCCAAGGGGTTTGGCTGAGGGGCCTTCGGGTTCCATGCCGGCGACTTCGGCTCCGGCCACCGTGGTCCTCTCCGTATCCACGCGCAGATCTGCACCGGTGCCAGTCACACCCTTGAGACCTTGCCCGCCGTCGGGTCAATTGTCGACGCTCCCGACGTCGGTAGTGCCCACTATTGACCTCAACCCAATTCCTATCCCCGACGACTCAGTCGGAGCGGCATTGGCCGCCGCCGCCTTCGATGGGGCCTATTCACCCCAGCTCAGATTGTGACCCTTTTTCTTATGGCTACGAATATGGGGAGGTTTTGGAGGGGTCCCTGGACCCTTATGAATACCAGAATGAGCCTTCTATGGACTGGCTGTCTCCTCCTACCGTGACTACGGCGGAGGGAGCAACTTATGGTATGGTGGTCAATAGGGCATCTGAGGTCCTTAGTCTTGAGCTTCCCACTATTGAGGTCAGGTCTAATCTTCTGACGGAAGTGCTTCAGCCTGGGGCTTCTACTTCAGAACCCCTTTTGCCATTTAATGAAGCCCTCACAAATGTCCTTTTGGGTACCTGGTCCAAACCCAACACAGGGGCTCCTGTGAATAGGACTATCGCACGCCGCCATCGGCCCGCTCCGAACGACCCTAAATTCCTTTCCCAACACCCCACGCCTGACAGTTTTGTTATCCAGGCTTCATCTTCTTCAGGCGCATTCCCTTCCGCACCCCGGACAAGGAATCCAAAAGGCTGGAACAGTTTGGCAAGAAGTTATTTTCTTCCTCCTGTCTTGCGCTGCGGTCTGTGAACACCGCGTGCCTTTTTGGCCGCTATACCCACTCTGAGTGGGATACGGTTGCCCATGAGGAAGAGAGACTCCACAGTCTGGACCCAAAAAGAGCATTGGCTTTCTACCTCCATCGTACTAAAGATTTCCGGGTGGATGATCAACTCTTCGTTGGGTACGTGGGTGCGAAAAAAGGGAAGGCGGTGCAAAAGCATACCATCTCTCGATGGGTGCTACGTGGGCGTCCCTGCATACGTTTCCTAAGCACTACTGTCTGGACAGACGGATCCGTCGGGACAGCTACTTTGGTCCTGCTGGACTTCCTAGTATGATCTTGGTTCGCAGCCCACCACCGAGGATGGCACTGCTTGGGTATCTATTCTAAGGTAAGGAATCTGCAACTAGAAGTCTATATCAGATTTACAAGTTACTTACCTTCTGTAATGAAATATCTGGTAGAGACATTCTAGTTGCAGATTCCTTACTGTCCGCCCATCCTCCCCGCTTGCGAACTGATTTCTAGGGACAGGGATTTCCCCTTTCAGGTCCTTAGCCTTGGCGCACCAATCTCAGTGTTCTTAGCAGCTCTGCTCTTTGGCGTGGAAAGTCGGTAAGGGCAGTGACTATGTACTACTCCTGAAGTCATCACGGCGACTACGACGCCCGTGGAATCGACAGACACCACCTACCGACACGCAAGGGTATTGCTCGAAGAAAAATCTCAGATCTAGTTAGACACCTGGGAGAAATTCTAAGGTAAGGAATCTGCAACTAGAATATGTCTCTACCAGATATTTTGTCACCAAAGGTAAGTAACTTGTACTTTTGTTCCCATCCTCCCCCACTCCACACCACGTTGTCCCATCGCGACTGTCGATATCATAAGATCATTAATAAGAAAGGAAACTATGTTGCATGTATGTAGGTTTTAATAGAAAACGAATTAAGATACAAACCAGCGGATCACTGTACAAAGGTTCTCACTTTAACTGACTTTTGTATAACTCGCATCCTTGATTAGATGTCTGTTTTTTTATAAACAACTTTTTATTGATTTTATAATAGAGAACAATAAATACTGTGCAATCACTAATGAGTCATTCAGTTGGCATATGTTGCTGGACAGCACATCAATCATGTAAGCCAATAGTAGTCCCACCATTTCCCCCAGATTTTGCAATATTAACGACGGCAGCCTTTTTCAGTATAGCTAGGCTCTTGTTTCTCACACCAATCCATCACAGTGCCCCATTCAACAAAGAGTGGGGGGATCTGCAGAGTTCCAGTAGTGTGCATGTCTCTCGTAGCAACCATTGGTCTGATCCCAACAAAGGCATGGTCACCTCAGCATCCTCCCAAATTCTCTACGATACCCAGCCAAGCAGTTCGGAGTGATGGTTCTGCAGGTCTCCCAAGTATATGCAAAAGGACATTAAAAATTACAGTTCAGTATTTCTTTATAATGGGACAGCCCATGCCATATGAAATAATTCAGCTTTTTCAACTGGATAAAAAGAACAAGTGGGTGAGGGATGCATCCGTGCTCACTAGAGCTTCTCCTGGGTAAAGTAAGCAATATGTAAATATTTTAACCATGTGAGTTGAAGTCACAATGATATGACTAGCTCACAAGGGGCCATTCTTTCATCCCTCCAGTTGCTGTCATCCAAGGGACCCACCTATGTCTCCCATCTCTTCCTCAGCCGCGCTTATAGGTTTATAGATCTGGGAAGTTACTAACTAAGGACTTATAAACATGTGATATCCCTCTTTCTTAATGGGACCCATAAGGATTATCACCTTTAGTGGTTATATTCTGGCATCTGAAATAAAGAGGCACAATGGGGTGACAGTTTATGTTGACTTTGCTAGTATTTATAGAACTGGGATTTCTGAAGCACAACCTTCCCCTGGAGCTCTTGAAAACACTTAATATGTCTTGAAAACACTACTTATGAGAGCCCGGCTATATAAATCCCCCTGGTTAAGCACTCTGCTCATGATATGGCCTTGCCACAGAGGTTTCCAGCTTGATCTTACAGATACACCTAGTCAATCGAAGTGCTGACTTGCATGTCAAAATCACAACCCTGGAAACCTCATGAAGTGAACGTAGGATCAGAGGATTGGGGTCTGCACATTAGTCCCATTATATTATCATAAGCAGTTCGGGAAACCTTTGCTTGGAAAACACGGTACTGCCCTCCTCAGTTTAACCAGCCGTTAAGCTCTCATGGCTGGAACTTTTGTTTTACAGCTGAGAGTAGTTCATGTTTTAAGGGCCTTGTTTGTAATATTGTTGCACTAGGCCTGCCAGCCCTGAAATTGTTTAGTGCAATATGTCCTGTAGGAGCTAAATATATGGTTACAGTGCAGTACTTTCTACCATTCTATATTTGTGTGTTTACGCCTTCAAGGGGCTAACCATATAGTTACATGACCATGTTTTTTCCAGATGCTATTTACAGTGTGGTGTTCTCTAGGGGTTGTTCTAAGCATTACAGTGATATCAACTTACTAAAATATTTGTGTCACGGAAACTTACCCCGTATTGTTTGCAGGACATCACTTTTACAAAACAATTTTGCTCATAACTCAGCCTGTGGTGGTCCTAGGACAATGAGACCACATTCAAAACATTCACCACAATGTGCTCTTTCTGCCTACATCATCACTGGATCCCCACACTATGTTAGTGGGGACTCCAGAATAATAACCCCAACCACCATTCAGTGCCTTTTAAGCTTTCTCATGGCTAGAACGTTTGTTTTACAGCTGGGAGAAGTTTTGTTTTAAAGACTTTGTAATATCATTGCAGGAGGCCTGCTGGCCCCAAAAGCGCCCTCTCGGGCTCAGTATATGGTTACACTCTATTCCTTTCTCCAGTTTTTTTCATGGGGTTATGTCCTCCAGGGTCTAACAATATGGTTACATGACCATGTTTCTTACAAATTATAATTTATGTTATGGTACCCTCTGGGGGCTATTTTGAGCATTACAGTCGAATGCCAAAAGTTTATTCCTGATAACGTTTTATATGATGATTGGATATGTTTTAATAATCTCTCCTTATTACAGTTATGACCATGATTCAGGCCAACATAACATCCTTATTACACAATGACTGTTTGAACACTCTTGATATGTTTGAGTGACCCTTCTAGTTTGTTTCTCCTCTGTGGCTGTCTTGTGTCTTTTTTTGGGAAACTGCATTAGCCTGCAAGCAACTCTGATGGTGGGGTGGTGAAAGTTGTATTCGATTGGGATTAGCCTGGCAGAATTAAATTAGGATGCTAAATGACAACATTTAAATTTTTTGCTGCAGATAGAGGAAGAAGGTAAATGGAAGTGCTTTAGTTATATGCAGGACCACTGGAATTGTATGGTAGGAAAATACAAAATTATGAGACAGGATTCATCAATGTATGTGGCAAAAAAAGTCCAGTTATGAATTTACAATGCCAATAGCTCTAACCCAGGCAAATGCAAGACTTTTGCATTGCAAATGTTTGTTCATAGATAAGATTAACGAGAAGCTGCAATTCAAATCAACTATACATCACCGTTTCAATCTCAATCTTTTGGGAGTCAATGGTGAGAGTTGATGTGAGTTTCACAGCTTCATTTAAAATCTCTTTGTAAGTAAATCTTAATCAGCATCAGAAATAATCAATCGATAATCAATATAATTAATTAGCCTAAAAGCAAATGCATAAATCACGTTCCATAAATGTATGTATGTATGTATGTATGGAGGTATTTATAGAGCGCATTCCGGCCCGGGGGCATCGAAGCGCTGACTAAGGAGAGACAGCAATGTCCGTGGAAGAGAAGGAGAAGACTATTGAGGAAACAGCCAGGTCTTAACCCGTTTCCTAAAGATAAGATAATTATGCTCTTTTCTAAGATCCAGCGGGAGAGAATTCCAAGTCCTAGCGGCTGCTATAGTGAAGGCTTTATCCCCCCACTTTACCTTCTTCGTGCGGGGGACCTGGATAAGAAAGGTACTAGCAGATCGCAGCAGCCGTGTAGATCGGTGCCATTGGAGTTTTGTAGTCAAATACTTGGGCCCAATCCTGTGCGTGGCTTTATGAGAGATACATAGAGCCTTAAAGGATATCCGTTGGGCTATGGGAAGCCAATGAAGATTTCCAAGGCTATCCTTAGCGGAGGCAGATCGTGGCAGATTCAATATTAATCTGGCAGCTGTGTTCTGTATCGGCTGCAGTTTTTTAAGAGATTTTTTGTCCAAGTTAAGCAAGAGGTCATTACCATAGTCCAGTCTGGACATAACCAGAGCCAGAGTGGCAGTGATTCTCCATTCTTTAGATAGAAAGGGGAACATTTTCTTCAATTTCCTCAGAGTCCACATGCAGGTTTTTGTGGTCAAATTGACCTGAGGTTGGAAGGATAAGTGGTCGTCGAAAAGAAATCCTAGATTCCTAGACAGGGAACCCGGTAGGGGCATAGTGCCACACGTTTTAGGCCACCAATTAGGGGACCACAGTGCCCTACCTATCCCAAAACAGAGAACTTCTGTCTTATTACAGTTCAATTTTAACCAATTGGACTTCATCCAACTGCTTACCGCCGACATACAGGCGTTAAACCGAGCCGCGACTATCTCCACATCATTATTGATAGGAATAATAATCTGGGTATCATCTGCATAAGAGGTGGGGGTGAAGCTAAAAGAACGTATAAGTTCTGCCAGAGGGGCCACATAGACATTAAACAAAGTGGGGCTAAGTGAGGAACCCTGAGGGACCCCACAAGGCAGAAGGTAGGCAGGGGACCTGAAGTCTCCGCAGCTTACCGTAGACCACCTGTCAGTGAGAAAGTCCCTATTCTAAGCTTAGAAAATGAGAGAAAAGCATTGGTTAGAACCCATTAAGAGCTCTAAATTGAGAGGTCAAAGCATGAAGCTCTTAGCATGAAATCTCAAGTATTAATCAAGGCAGAACTTCCCATAAAGAGAGGTACAAGGAACCATTAGCGTCTCACAGCTGCATATATTCAGGCAGGGAAATAAAAGGACCTCTCAGAGTGAACCTTAGATTTGTCAACAAGGGCTGTCCAGAGAAGTCCGGAAAGGGTCTAAGCAGAATCTCAGCTTACTCTAGGAGCACACACTTAATCTTTTCTTATCAACATTAGAAGTTATTTCCATTTTCATCTCAGCTCATCCAATCAGCTTGTGGTGTCTTCATGGGAACAGGAAAACTTTTGTCATCTAAGCAGTCAAAAAGCAATAGCATAGAGATATTAACATTCAACTGAAACATTTTGTGAAACATTTTGTAGAAACTCAGGAGAGTTTGCACCATTTCTCCATTATAAGAAAAGTACAGTTCATGGTTGGGCCTCAGCATCACACCATTAGTTCATACGTTTCTCAGCTATTTCAACTATCAATACCATTGTTAATATAGAAACATTCTATGAAAAATAACATTTTAATACATTTTTATATTCGTTACAAAATATGCCTATGAGAAGGTCATTACCTGACATGTTCTTATCATCATTGCTTCTTGGGTGTTCACAAAGGCGATGGTGGTGGTCACTGCCCATCTTCAGCGGTCTGGGGTTACTGGTGTTTTTCTACCTTGTTGACTGGATGTTGAAGGTGGACTCACCATAGTCGGTCTCTGCCCCCTCCAAATAACTGTAAATCTCTCAACATTGTTTGGGTTCTCAATCAGTCTGACTCCTTCAGAGAGGTTCCCTTTCATAGGAGTAATTCTTGATACAGTGCACCTTAAAGCATTTACTCCGCATCAGTGAGTCTAGGACATTTGGGCTATGATCCAGATGTTTCGACCAATCTCCTGGGTCTCAGTGAGGATGGCTCTGAGACTTCTTAGTCTACAAGTCTCTTGCATCCTGATTGCTGACCATTCCAGGTGCATATGTGGACCCTACAATGGAATTTGAAGTCTCAGTGGGCCCTGCACCAGGGGAACATGTCCGATGCCATCCAGGTTTCGGAGGGGACTGCAAAAGATGTGCTGTGTTGGCTGCTGGACTGTTGTTGGACCAGCAGCACAGCCCTCCTCCTACCCCACCCAGCACTGATGGTGGTGATGGGGAGTGCATCTGGGAGACTTGGAGATCTGAGGCCTCTGGTCTCTGGTAGAGGCCCGCAGACTCTGGTCTCCACATCAGTTTGCTGGAGTTTGAATTTGTGGGTGAAGTGCTTGGCCTGAAGGCCTTCATACCCACAATCAAGGGGAGGCTGGTACAGGTACTCACAGGAAACACCACTGCCATTTGGTATTGCAACAGGCAAGGTGGGATGGTGTCCCGAGACCTAAGCGAAGAGGCCCTCAATGTGGCTGAATCGTCAGGGAATTCCCCTGGTAGTACACCACCTGGCGGGATCTTTAAACTACAGGGCAGGCCAACTCGACCAGTGGCGCCTGCCACATTACAAATGGCAGGTACTTCTGGAACTGGTACAGGGCATCGTCCAACAGTGGAGAGTACCCTTGTTTAATCTATTCACCACTACAGGGAGTACACAATGTTAGAACATTTGCCTTCTGGAGTTTCCAAGAAGGCTGTCTCTTGGAGAATCATTCCAACTTGAGTGGAGTACAGAACTTCAGTATACCTTCCTGCCACTTCCTCTTCTGCCCGAGTTCTGAAGAAGATTTGGTACGACCGGCCCAAGTTATTCTAGCGACTCTAGTTTGAACCAGGAGAGTGTGGTACTGACGCTTATGGACTTTATCCTGTCCTGTCCTCCAGTCAAGATGGCACTTTTATAGGATCTTCTGTCTCAGCAGCAGGGCAGGGTTTTACACCTGAGCCTGCTCAAGCTTCACCTCTAGGCATGGAGATTGAACAGCAACAGTTGATCTTCTTTGACCTCCCTTCTCAGTGTCATTGATGACATCTTGGCAGCTAGGCATCCTTCCACAAAATCTGTGCATGTAGGATACTGGTACAGGTTTGTGGATTGGTTTGGTGCCCGTCAGTTGGACTCATTGCAGGCAAAACTGTCAGATGTATTGGTTTGTGCTTTATTTTTGGACCAGATGGGTCTTGCTCTGGGCACAGTTAAGGATTACCTGTCAGTTCTTCGGGCTGGACCAAACTTCCTTGTTCAAATCTCTGGTTGTAATGCATTTCCTAAGAGGTTAACTTCATAAGTTCCCAGCTAAGCCCTTTGTGGTGCCACAGAAGACTTAAATATGTTTGTCATATTCCTGTTGTATACCTCTTTCTTTTACCAATGCACAGTTGTCCATTGTGCCTACTCACCTTCAGAACGGTCTTCCTGGTTGCAATAATATCTGCCCAATGGGTGCGTGAACTTCAGGCTCTTTTGGTCCAGCCGCCCTATACCACATTTTCATGGAATACTGGTGTAAAGGATAAGAGCTGCATTCCTATCAAGGGCGGTGACACCTTTTCATGTTGGACAAGACATCACCCTTCCATCCTTCCTTGCTTTACCTCATCCCTCGAAAGAGGAAGTGAGACTCCATTGTTTGGACCCCAAGAGATCAATGGTACCAAAGACCTTTGGGTGGATTATCAGCTCTTTGTGGGGTTCTCTGGGACAGAGAAGGGCTGAAATGGACCAACTCTTGATAGATAGTTCTCTCCAATGATATCTGCTGTGCTTTGGCTAAGAAACCTCCAGAGGGTCCAGGAGTTCATTTCACCAGGATCAAGGCTGCTACTACTGTGTTGGCATGGAGAGTGCCTATCCTGAATAACTGTTAGGCAGCTCCTTGAAAATCAGTGCACACATAAACAACAGTGCACTACTGCCTCGACAATCAGATCTGCCAAGATTGACATTTTGCCATCTCAGATCTGCAGGTCTTTGTAATCTGAGCCATTCCACACACCCACCGCCTTCGATGTTACTGCTTTGGTATCTATTCACAAGATGAGAAATCTGATGTTAGAAGTATCCATCAAAAGAACAAGTTACTTGCATCTGATAAAGCTCTTTCTTATGGATACTTGATCCAGCTGCAGATTCCTCACCACCCTCCCACCTCCCCATTCTGTGGATTTTCTCTTGCATGTAGAAAGATCCCAATTTAGGAATCTGCACGCTAGTTTAGTCTATACACAAATGGGTCCATGTCTGAGGGAGCAGGCGAGTTTGTGAAAGAAAGTGAAGTAATCGTTCATGGGTGGCCCTTATATACAGCTTTATGCCTCACTTCTGGAATGGAACATGACACAAAGTCACATGGCACCACCTACCGGCATGCAGGAGCACTGCTTTTGAGTTTTAGGGATCCAGTCCGGCACCTGGATAAAAGTCGCAGGGCGAGTATCAGTAGTTAGATAGAGTATCCTCCACAAAGAGCGCTACTGAAGGTAAGTAACTTGTTCATCTGTGTGCATCTGCCATACTACTCCTTCTCCAGCACATCTTTATAGAGGATGCCTGAATGACATCTCTGGCATATGTCATCCTAGCCCTTCTTCCTCAATGAAAAGTTATGTATTCATATAACCCTGTCTTTATATGAAATTGTACATAATTACGTGTTATCTGTATTCCCCAGAGGAGCTCTTGCAGAATGTTCAAAGCACTTCGGCAATGGCAGTAATTCTTTATCTGAAGATCATGTTTGAGCCAGCTGAGAAGTTGCCTCGATTGGTAAGCACCTTTCTGTGCCAACATTTAGAAAATATGTTCTAATTTTGTATGTTTTTAAATTAATACACATTTACCATAGTGATCTTCCCGTTCGATGGCATATGTTGCTGCAGATACACATGTTTGGCACAGTCCGCTGCCTGGTGTTGGGCTCGGAGTATTACAAGTTGTTTTTCTTCGAAGAAGTCTTTTTGGTCACGGGACCGAAGGACTCCTCCCTCCTCGGCTCCATTGCGCATGGGCGTCGACTCCATCTTAGATTGTTTTTTTTCCGCTGTCGGGTTCGGACGTATTCCTTTTCGCTCCGTGTTTCGGTTCGGAAAGTTAGTCAGAATCTCGGAAGAAAGCGTCGGTATTGTTCCGTTCGGTATCGGGATAGTTAGGTACATCGACACCGATCATCAGAAGACTTTGGGGTAGTTTCGATCCCCCATCGGGGCCTGGTCGGCCCGACCGCGTGCGACATCGAAGCCGATGGAACGGACCCCGTTTCGTTTCTGCCCAAAATGTCACAGTAAGTATCCTTATACAGATCAGCACTTGGTCTGTAACTTGTGCTTGTCCCCCGAGCACAAGGAGGATACCTGTGAAGCCTGTCGAGCCTTCCGGTCCAGAAAAACACTCCGGGACCGAAGAGCCAGGCGTCAACAAATGGCGTCCACGTCGACAAAACAACGTTTCGACGAGGAAGAGGCAACATTCTCGGTTCCGGAATCAGAATCCGGAGACTCCGACGTCGAACAACAGCAACAAACTGTGAGTAAGACGTCGAAAAGTAAATCCATCGACAAACCGAAAGCCCAGGGGACGCCACTGCCAACAGGCCATGGCTCGACCCATAAAGCAGGCGACCCGTCGAAGGCGCCGAAAAAGGGCACGCCCATAGCGAAGACACCCGACTCCGGTCGAGGGACCGCCATGGAGCAACCTCGGAGCCGAGAAAGCGGCTCCGAGAGACAAAAACAAGATACTGGCACCGAAAAACATCGGCACCGAGAATCCATGCCGAAAGGAACAAAAATTCTGTCGGTGCCGAAACCGAAAAAAGATTCTCTCTCGGCGCCGAAAAATACCACACCTTCATCCTACTCAGAGGAACAAGGAATAAGTGGCCAAATGCACAGATTTGGACAAGAGCTCCAAAGTGTAGAATCGGACTACACACAAAAGAGACTGTACATCCAGCAAGACACAGGGAAGATATCAACCCTTCCCCCAATCATGAGGAAAAGAAGGATCGGACTTCCAAAGGATGACGCACAACCACAAGCCAAAGTGGTTAAAAAAGTCACGCCTCCGCCCTCTCCACCACAGGCATCGCCGGCACAAACACCGCCACAAATGCACTCACCAGCGCAAACTACCATAAGTCATGACGATCAGGATCAAGACGCTTGGGACCTGTATGACACCCCAGTGCCGGACAATGATCCCGAGTCATACCCCACAAAGCCGTCACCGCCAGAGGACAGTACCTCATACTCGCAACTGGTGGCTAGGGCAGCAGAATTCCACAATGTCCAACTGCATTCCGATCCTATAGAGGATGATTTTTTATTTAACACCCTCTCGGCTACACACAGCCAATATCAATGTCTCCCAATGCTACCAGGGATGTTACGGCACGCAAAACAAATTTTTGAAGAGCCCGTAAAATCAAGAGCCATCACCCCAAGGGTGGATAAGAAATACAAACCACCACCCACAGACCCAGTGTTTATTACTTCGCAGTTACCACCTGACTCCGTGGTAGTAGGGGCAGCTCGCAAGAGAGCAAATTCACATACATCTGGCGACGCCCCACCTCCGGACAAAGAAAGCCGAAAATTTGATGCGGCAGGGAAAAGAGTAGCATCACAGGCAGCCAACCAGTGGCGCATCGCAAATTCACAAGCGCTGCTGGCCAGATATGACCGCGCACACTGGGACGAGATGCAACTTCTCGTAGACCATCTTCCCCAGGAATACCAAAAAAGGGTGCAGCAAATAGTGGAAGAGGGACAAACGATCTCAAACAATCAAATCCGCTCTTCACTAGACGCAGCCGATACTGCAGCAAGAACAGTCAACACTGCTGTCACCATAAGGAGACACGCTTGGCTACGCACTTCAGGCTTCAAACCTGAAATCCAGCAGGCTGTCCTTAATATGCCCTTCAACGAGAAACAACTGTTTGGCTCTGAAGTGGATACAGCCATTGAAAAACTTAAAAAGGACACAGACACGGCCAAGGCCATGGGCGCACTCTACTCCCCGCAGAGCAGAGGCTCTTTCAGAAAAACTCCATTTAGAGGGGGGTTTCGTGGCCAACCCACAGACACCACCAGCCAACAAACAAGAACCACACCATATCAGGGTTCCTTCCAAAGGGGAGGTTTCAGGGGATATCGGGGGGGGTCAATTCCCAAGGAGTAGGGGAAGATTCCAGACTCCAAAAACACCTCCACCTAAACAGTGACTTTCAAGTCACGCAACCCCTTCACTCAACACCAGTGGGGGGAAGACTAAGCCAATTCTACCAATCTTGGCAACAGATTACAACAGACAATTGGGTATTAGCAATAATCCAACATGGCTATTGCATAGAGTTCCACAACTTCCCACCAAACATCCCCCCCAAAACACGCAAAATGTCACCACAACATTTAGAACTTTTAGGACTAGAAGTTCAAGCACTACTGCAAAAGGATGCAATAGAGTTAGTACCAGTACAACAAAAAAACACAGGAGTTTACTCCCTGTACTTTCTAATTCCAAAAAAAGACAAAACATTAAGACCAATATTAGATCTCAGGACACTAAATACCTACATCATATCGGACCATTTTCACATGGTCACACTACAAGACATCATTCCACTGCTCAAACAGCAAGATTACATGACCACATTAGACCTCAAGGATGCGTACTTTCATATACCAATACACCCTTCTCACAGAAAGTACCTACGGTTCGTATTCATAGGAATACATTACCAATTCAAGGTGTTGCCATTCGGAATAACAACTGCACCAAGAGTGTTCACAAAATGTCTAGCAGTAGTAGCAGCACACATCAGGAGACAACAGATACATGTGTTCCCTTACCTAGACGATTGGCTAATCAAGACCAACACAGTAAAAAAATGCGCAAACGACACCACATTTGTCATACAAACCCTTCACAAACTGGGGTTTTCCATCAACTATACAAAATCACACCTAGAACCGTGTCAAACACAACAATATCTAGGAGCAACCATCAACACATCAAAAGGAATTGCCACTCCAAGTCCACAAAGAGTGCAGGCATTCCACAAGGTAATAAGTGCTATGTTTCCAAACCAAAAGATACAAGCAAAATTTGTGCTAAAACTTCTAGGCATGATGTCATCATGCATAGCCATTGTCCCAAACGCAAGACTACACATGCGACCCTTACAACAGTGTCTAGCATCACAATGGTCACAGGCACAGGGTCAACTTCAAAATCTGGTGTTGGTAGACCGCCAAACATACCTCTCGCTTCTATGGTGGAACAGCATAAATTTAAACAAAGGGCGGACATTTCAGGACCCAGTGCCTCAATACGTTATAACAACAGATGCTTCCATGACAGGGTGGGGAGCACACCTCAATCACCACAGCATTCAAGGACAATGGGATATACACGAAACAAAATTTCATATCAATTACCTAGAACTGTTAGCAGTATTTCTAGCGTTAAAAGCCTTCCAACCCATAATAACACACAAATACATTCTTGTCAAAACAGACAACATGACAACAATGTATTATTTAAACAAACAAGGAGGAACACACTCAACACAATTGTGCCTCCTAACACAAAAAATTTGGCAGTGGGCGATTCACAACAACATTCGCCTAATAGCACAATTTATTCCAGGAATACAAAACCAACTAGCAGACAACCTTTCGCGAGACCACCAACAAGTCCACGAATGGGAAATTCACCCCCAAGTTCTGAACAAGTACTTTCAAATTTGGGGAACACCCCAGATAGATTTGTTCGCAACAAAAGAAAACTCAAAATGCCAAAACTTCGCATCCAGGTACCCACACCGCGAATCACAAGGCAATGCTCTATGGATGAGTTGGTCAGGGATATTTGCGTACGCTTTTCCCCCTCTCCCTCTCCTTCCATATCTAGTAAACAAGTTGAGTCAAAACCAACTCAAACTCATACTGATAGCACCCACATGGGCAAGACAACCTTGGTATACAACTCTACTAGACCTTTCACTAGTACCGCATGTCAAACTACCCAACAGGCCAGATCTGTTAACACAACACAAACAACAGATCAGGCATCCAAACCCAGCATCATTGAATCTGGCAATTTGGCTCCTGAAATCCTAGAATTCGGACACTTAGACCTCACACAAGAATGCATGGAGGTCATAAAACAAGCTAGAAAACCTTTCACTAGACACTGCTATGCATCTAAGTGGAAAAGATTTGTTTACTACTGCCATGCCAATCAAATACAACCATTACATGCCTCTACTAAAGACATAGTAGGATACTTACTACATTTGCAAAAAGCAAATCTCGCTTTTTCATCTATAAAAATACACCTCGCAGCAATATCTGCTTACCTACAAACTACTCATTCATCGTCTCTATTTAGAATACCAGTTATTAAAGCATTCATGGAAGGGCTAAAAAGAATTATACCACCAAGAACACCAGCAGTTCCTTCATGGAATCTTAACATCGTCTTAACAAGACTCATGGGTCCACCTTTCGAACCCATGCATTCCTGTGAAATGCAATATCTAACCTGGAAGGTCGCATTTCTCATTGCAATCACATCCCTCAGAAGAGTAAGTGAAATACAGGCATTTACCATACAAGAACCATTTATTCAAATACACAACAATAAAATAGTTCTAAGAACAAATCCAAAATTTCTGCCAAAAGTAATCTCACCATTCCATTTAAATCAAACAGTAGAATTGCCAGTGTTCTTCCCACAACCAAATTCTGTGGCTGAAAGGGCACTACATACATTAGACATCAAAAGAGCACTAATGTATTACATTGACAGAACAAAGCTAATCAGGAAAACAAAACAACTGTTCATAGCTTTTCAAAAACCACACATAGGAAATCCAATCTCTAAACAAGGCATTGCTAGATGGATAGTCAGATGCATTCAAACATGCTATCTTAAAGCCAAAAGAGAATTGCCTATTACACCAAAGGCACACTCAACCAGAAAGAAAGGTGCTACAATGGCCTTTCTAGGAAACATTCCTATGAGCGAAATATGTAAGGCTGCAACCTGGTCTACGCCTCATACGTTTACTAAACACTACTGTGTAGACGTACTAAATGCACAACAAGCTACAGTGGGCCAAGCTGTACTAAGAACATTATTCCAAACTACTTCAACTCCTACAGGCTAAACCACCGCTTTTAGGGGAGGTAACTGCTTTATAGTCTATGCCAAACATGTGTATCTGCAGCAACATATGCCATCGAACTGAAAATGTCACTTACCCAGTGTACATCTGTTCGTGGCATTAGTCGCTGCAGATTCACATGTACCCTCCCACCTCCCCGGGAAGCCTGTAGCCGTTTAGAAGTAGATCATAAATCTTAAACATCTGAACATTTGTAAATAATTATTAGAAACTCTTATCGTACATACATATTCACTCCATTGCATGGGCACTATTTATACCAAACAACTCCATCCTCACCCTCTGCGGGGAAAACAATCTAAGATGGAGTCGACGCCCATGCGCAATGGAGCCGAGGAGGGAGGAGTCCTTCGGTCCCGTGACCAAAAAGACTTCTTCGAAGAAAAACAACTTGTAATACTCCGAGCCCAACACCAGGCAGCGGACTGTGCCAAACATGTGAATCTGCAGCGACTAATGCCACGAACAGATGTACACTGGGTAAGTGACATTTTCATTATTCATCGTCAACACAGAACTGAGTGAAGATCTGTTTCAGACTGAAGGGTCTTTCCCAGTGACAGTATCTCCTACAGTAACTCAAGCATGTTTAACCCCTTTAATCTGAATGTTAGTGCTAGCTTAATTAAGGCTAATCAACATTTAGAATTCCAACATTGTGTTTTGGGTTGCATCCTTCATGATTGAAACTAGGCACCTCGGGCAGCAGGCGTACCCAGCCCCGGAAGCACAAGCAGCAGGGTCATGAACGTGGAGCAACAGCAGGCATTCTGGCTAGTGTGGATCTTGGTGTGCACATCGAGCCCGAGGTGCTGACAAGCCCACCAAGGCAGATTGCAGCCAGCTATAGGGGGAAGTTGAAGATTCCTCTGTTAGTTGGATGGACAAGAGCTGCAGCTGGCCAGCGCTGATCCTGACACTCTGAGTTTGGCGTGCACGCAGAGCTGGGTGGCTCTTAATGCAGTAGTGTGGTGCTAAATCTAGTGGAGCAGAGCTGGGACCAGAAAGTCTGCAACCTAGTTTTTCCTCAAACTGTTCCCTGAACTCCACGACAGTGACTTACCCAGCATCTGCTCTGCCGATGATGGTTTTTGCAGTCCCTATGGACAAAGGTGAGTGCTGCTCGTCTTGAGGAGTCGGGACAGGCCAGGGCTTTCCGCTTGGGGGCTGCTACAGCAGGGTATGGGAAGCAGTGTCAGGAGGGGCCGCAGTGTGCCAATGTTTAATAAGTTGGTAAAGTGGCAAGGAAGACCAGGGGAACTGGCCGTATCGAACTGATGAAGAGCAGCCTATGGCAAACGTCCCTGTCAGAGTTTGATTAAAACTGGATGGAGGCCCTAGTATGGTGGCAGATTAGTCTTATGGGACCTTTTCTGGTAATTTACGCTGCTCCATAACACTGGCTGTATATAGAACCTCCCACCCCTTTTTTAAACAGCTTGGTAACATACAAAACCATCTACCACAATATTCAAGCTGCTCCTAGATTAGAAACTCGCCATAAGCTGCTTTTATACGCCCCTTTCTTGAGTAGGCGGATGCCTTCCTATTGAGGCTTGCAGTTTGGGGACTTTCAGCACTGAGACCTTGCCTTTTTGCACCGCTTGGGAATTGCTGGCCTGTCAAGTGAGGTTCTGTAGTAAATCTGGGCAAATAACCAAGTAAGGAAGTATCTGGAGTAAAAAACAAAAAAAAAAAGCAGCAGGGTGGTGGTTGACTTTTGTTGCAAGCAATACTGTACAGAATGCGAAAATAACCCTTCAAATCTGTGAATCCCTCTTGCAATGCAAATATCCTATCTATGCCAACCCAGATATGAAAAACTCTGGGAGATCCATGTTAAATTAGGAGCAGCCCGAAGGAATAGCAAAGCTCAGTTGAGGATGGAATCCAAGGCCAGAGAACAGCTGAATGCTGGGAGGCTGGAAAGATGTACCAGAGAAGAGGGGGGTGGGAAGGGGCTGGAAATAGAAAACTGGGGAGAGTTTCCAGATCCCCACCTGGTGGCTTCGGGATCATCTCCTTCGATGCTGGAGCTCACATATGGCAATATTGAGTTGGCAGCAGATATCAACAGGTAAGCAGCTGCAAGTCCATTCAAAATCTAAATAATACCTGCTGTTCTCAAAGCCTTTGAAGACTTCTAGGGGGTCGGTATCAGCTGTCAGTGAACAAGGGGTTAAATCGGCAAGCTCTACGGATTTTTCCAGAGCTTTTAGATGAGCAGCCAGATGTTCAGGATAGTCCCCAAGTATCAGAGGGGGCTAGATTACTAACCTCTCCACCACAGCAGAAAGCCCCTCAAGCATCACCAGGCTTGTACACGGAGGCATGTTACAGACAGCACTGGTACAAACTTCCTCAGAACAAGGAGAGATTCTGAGGGTATCAAAATATGCAAAAGGAACCAGGGGCAGCAATGCTGGGTGCAATCAGTCTATTAAAAGCTTGCTTGATACTATCTTATTTGAAATAAGAGATCTGAAGTCCTCACAGGTGAATAAAATTGCTACTCTCCATGAAAGATTGACAAAAAATGAAGAGGGTATGATCCGGTGAAACTAGAATCTCTTGTTTAGAGGCCAATGTGATATCTATGCAGAAAGATCTGCTCCAGCTTGAAAAGAATTAAAGGCCTTTTGGAAAGTAAGGTGGACGATTTGGAGAATTACAACAGGCGGTCTAATCTCCGAATTGTAGGGGTCCCAGAGAGGTGCGAAGGACAGCAGATGACTCAGTGGGTGTACTCATTGATCAAGAAAGCATTGGCTCCTCTGGTGAGGGATTCATCTATCACTAGGGCTCATAGCGTTCCAGCCCAACGATCCCCCAGCATTAAGCATTCTTGCATGATATTGGTGAACTTCGCTGATTTCCCTATAAAGGAGCACATTTTGTCCAAGGCCATAGAAATGAGAAGCTTCTCAACTAAGAAGTACCCCAGTTCTGGATCTTTTCTGACCTGTCTGCATCCACAGCATGGCGACAAAAAGAATTTGTCAAGACAATAGATTAGTTTAAATCCCAGTGGGCCCAGGCATCCATAGCTCAACAGTCAAAGCTCAAAGTTCTGGTGAAAGAGCAATTATATCTTTTCTCGGCCATCGGTGTGGCACAAGAGCTTCTCCAGAAGTTATCATACAAGGTCTAGGCTCTACGATGGACTTGAGATGTGTCAGGGCATATTGTTCCATGCGTTGTAGTCATCTTTGATGAGTGGGGTGCTTTCGGGGGGCATCCCCTTTTTAGATGTCAGTGCAGTGCCAGGGCACCCGTTTTTTGGTGGGCTGGGAGAGGGGTAGTGCGGGAAATTCCCCCCTTGAGGGTTGAAGGGCAAAAGGGCACGGGGTTTTTGGTACGGGTGTGGTTTGGGTGGAAGGGGGCACATGTAGGGGGAAGACAAGAAAAAATTGAGCTCTGTCACAGTAGTTGTTTTGAAATGAGGGTGAGCAGGGCCAACAGCAGCAGATGATTGTAATTTAGTAATGCAAAATTTAGGGAATATCTCTGTAATGCAAATGGTATCCTTAACAAGCGCAAATATGGGGGGGACTCATACGATGGCTAACATCACTCTCTCTAGAAGTAATTTTCATACAAGAGACTCATTTGAAGAGTAATGCTCCAAAATATTTTATTCCCAAGAGGTATTCTCATGCGTACCTTGCTTCAGGTGGGGTTGGGAGCAAGGGGTGTAGCGATTTATCTAGGCAGTGGTATTGACTGGAAGGTAAGGGAAGTGATATGGGATCCTCATGACAGATGGTTGTGGCTGAAAGAATCGGTCCATCACTCCCACCTCAATTTAGTGATTTACTATGGTCCTAGTAGCGACGAGATGAAAACTCTATTAGCCATCTATATTTTCGCAGTGGGAGCAGAGGGCCCGTTGATTTTGGGAGGGGATTTTAATTTTATTCTGGATCTGTCTTTAGATATGTCCAATAGGGTTAAAAACGACTGAAACCCAAGACTTTGGAACTGATTTCTATGCTAAATATCTGGAATAACACAGTTAACATGCTTTTTACAATGCTTTCAAACTGCTTGTCGGCTTGATTTTTTTTGGTTTGGCATCGCAGTTCCTTAAGAGAGCTTGGTCTGACACCTGGTTGAGTGCTTTTTCGGATCATTCAGTGGTCTTAATTTCAATAGAAATAGCTACTCCCACAAGAACAGGGTCTAGGTGGCAGCGAGATAGGGCTTTATTAACTAATCAGGAATTAACAGAAACGGAAATACGACCTTGCTGTTTTCTGTTTGGGAAGCTTTCAAGGCCACGGTACCTGGGCATATCATTGCTTATAAAGCCAGTCAAAACAAAGAGCGCATTAGGCTAATAAAGAAGCTATAGTCAGCGGTAGATTCCGCTATGAGCGCTGTTATTCATTTGTCGGGTAATGGATCCTTAGTGAAGGGTTTGAAGAAGGCTAAAAAAATTCAAAGGATTTTTTTTATATTTGAAAAAGTAATAACTCTAAATCCTATCAGCTACAATTGTATGAGGAGAGTCAGAAGATTCTTAGCTTGGTCCATGCTGACTATAAGCTCCTGACTAAATTATGGGCTACGCGTATCCTCCCTGCGGGCCAAACGCTGATTCATAAAGACCAGAACGGGTTTGTTTCCAATTGCCTTATGGCTGCAAATACTAACGTTTTGCTTCATGCAATATATTTCTTCTCGTGTAACCAAACGCCTGCAGCAGCAATTATGGTTAACGCTAAGACGGCTTTTGACCTGGTTAATTGGGACACCTTATTCCTTTGCTTAGCCAAATTTGTCTTCCCCTCGGAATTTGTCACTCTGCTAAAGAACTTGTACCAGGGAGTGCAGGCCAAGTTAGTAGTGATTTCCAGTGCTGTGGGTAAGGTGTCTATCAACAAGGGCACCCATCAGGGATATCCCCTGTCCTCAATACTTTTTCCTTTTTTTATTGAACCATTACCTTTTAAACTTCGTAGTGCAATAGCAGCACTGGTGGAAGGGATGTCTAAATTAAAGTTGTTTGCAAACAATATGATTTTGTACGTTAAGTCCGATCAAGCTTATGTACAGGAGGCGTTCAACCTTTTATACATGGGCATTTGGGGGTACAAGGTCAATCTGAGCAAGACGGAAATGTTGCTTGTTAATGCACCAGTTGAAGGACTACCTGTTTTTCTACAACATCAGGCTAGTGCTCAAAGCCCAATCAAGTATTAAGGCATATACGTATCTGGTAATCTTTTTCAGTTATTTCAGCTGAACTACATTGTTGTGTAGAGGATGGCACAAGAATTACTTGGTAGATGGTCTCTCCTCCCCATGACGGTTATTGGGAGGATAGCGTTAGTTAAGATGTCGATATTACTTTGGTTTCTGTTTTTGTTTTCCAACATTCCTATTAAAATTAACAGTAGTTATTTTCAAGAACTCTATTCTCTTTTTAGAAGTTTTATTTGGAATAAGAAGGCCCCTAGGGTTAAATTTGGCGTCTTGCAGCTCATGAAGGACAAGGGAGGTCTGGCGCTTCCGCATAATCCGACGTACTACCAAGTGACTCATCTTGAACTAGTAGGAAGATTACTTGAAGGCAAGGGAGTATTAGATAATTACTTTTTAAGGAACATGGTGCAGGAACCTGCAATTAGATTGCCAGCTCCCATAAAAAATTGCTAAACTGCCAGAATACACTTCAGGAGTTGGGGAGTAGGATAACATTCTTATACAAATATTACCAGATCCCAGCAGGCTTCAGCTACCTTCAGATCCAGGAATGCAATTATTTTGGCCTGTCTTTATCAAGGGCTATGCTGTCTTTTTGGGTGTTCCATGGTTTTAAGGAGCTTGCACATTTTGTTATAAGGGGCAAATTAACAGCCTGGGACAAGGTAGGGGTGATATTGGGGATGGGGGGCAAAAGTGGGATGGCAAGGTAACCGCTTTAGGTAAAGCTTCTTACAATGAACTCACTTTGGTTTTAATTCATATGATCCCAGCAAGGAACCACATCAGGGCTTACATTGGTTAAGAGCGGGCTCACAATCATCGGGACATGCTACAGGTTGCTGCGTAGCATTTGAGTCAGGATATTATTCCTGGGTTCCTCGAAAGAATCTTTGAAAAAACTCAATGTAGACTTATGGAGAACAATTGGCAGGTCATCTGTGAGTTGGAGGACAAGTTGCTGAGAGCTGCAAACTTTAAGAGAAAGTCCTTTCTCTCCCAGTGCTTGGCATACTACACTCCTAATGCTGTGCATAAAATGTATTTGGACGTCTCTGACCAATGTTTTCACTGCCAACGGGATGATGCGGGGATTGGCTCCATATATTCTATACGTGCCCAAAACTAAGTAATTTCTGGGATTGCTATTCTCCTTGATAAGTAAGGGAGTAAAAACCGCTTTTGTCCCCAACCCTAGTCTGGTACTTTTTGGACCTCAAAGGAGAGCCAGAAAATTTGTAAGACAGGCCAGGTTTTTATCTCAATTGCAATAACTGTAGCCCAGTCCCTGATCTTTTAAAATAGGAGCACTAATCAGGCCCCTCCCTGCATTACAGAGATGGTGGGAGGAAATGTTGAGGACAAAAAAAATCGAAGAAGTTCATGCAAAGCGTGTGGGGGGGATATAATAGGTTTGCAGCTATTCAGTACCATTCTGAACTTCTTGAATGTATTTCGGGACTGGTCGGTTCCATCGGGAATTCCAGTATTTTTTTATTTATTAAAAAATTACTGACTCCATTCTCCACGTTGAATAGTGCACTAGAATATTATTCATGCTGCTGCAGTAGTTTGCATTTTAAAGCATGTTGCACTTTATATGATACTAAATCTTTTTTTAGCTCAGTTGTCGGTTCGCTCCATTAGGAGGTCTTACTAAGTATGTTAGTAGGCAAGTCTGTCTGGCCTTTTTGTATGGAGTACACAGGACTTTTGTTATTCAGGTCACTTCAATAATTTATTTCAAAGCATGTAGCATTTACTCCAATAGTTTGGGGGAATTTAGCTGCACATGGCACTTTATTCTATTGCACTTTAATTAGGCTTGGGAAAGCCAGCTGCATTCCTTAGCACTTACGTGAGTACAAGGCTGTTGCATTTTATTGTAATCTATAATATGCTGATGTTCCTTGAAGGATATCGACATAAACAATTTGCATTTTGTAGCCGGGCACCCCAGCTGCCTCTTCTGCATCATATTTTCCCATTTCTGTCCGATTGTTTTCTCAAAATTACGAAATTTTTACTATATCTGGCTGTTAAGCACAGACGGCACCCCCATTGTGGGTTTGCGCATAGGCCAAGATTGTGCTCCATCATTATATTGCTTTTCGATGTTTAATTTGAACTCTGCACTGAATTATTTTTGGGAATATACAACTGGTATGTTAGAAATTGTTATTTATGCTGTGGGCCTGCCCTACAGCAGGATTTCAAAATCAGTAACCTGCAATGACTTACATGTATTTGTCTTTGATGAATGTTTTAGTCAGTTGGCTGTATGAGCTCAAATAAATAAAAACCTTTTAAGAAAATGATTGAAACTAGGGATTTATGCTGAGATATTAGGCTGCAGGCAGGTGCTGTTGTTAAAGAGAAATGTAGATTTTGGGATTTGGAAAGTATGCGATGGAAAACCCTGTGTCTGTTTTTAGAGGTTCAACATTGCAAATATTGTGTAAGTAGTAGAGACCGGATTTCGGTATCGGATAGTGGTAGGATATATAAAACGGAAAGAAAATGTTTAACATATGTATTTTAGCTTTTATGACCACCTTCATAGCGCTGTGCTGCAGCTATTAGACACAAGTGTTCAGGTGTGCTCTGTGACACCCTGTCCAGAACATATGGTCAATGTGGGAGTATCCCATCTGTCAAGAAGCACACCCAGTGTGAAATGGTCCTTGGTGCTGTCTACTTGCTGTGCCTTTGAGACACTTACAGTGGCTTAAATTAAAATATGTACTTTTAACACCTCTAAACTCTGTACGTTAAAACCAGTGATATTGCTAACCGTAAGAAACAATTATACATATTTGTAGTCATGTATATCCACATCATTTGCTGTAAGATTGCTCTTAAGCAGTACACATGTGAAGTAATCTTTTCAAATGTCATTCTTCTTACGTAGGTGAGTAACCTGTTACTCCGGTCAGTGGATTCAGCAGGTTTACCAGACTGGTTTCTGAGCAGCTGTGGGAGCCTGTGCAAGGAAGACGTGCCCGACTCAGTCCTCCTCTTCTTGTGTCATGGAGCTCTGGCCATGCTGGATTGGGGACAAGGACGCATGGGCTGGAATGGAGAAAAACTGCTCCCAGGGATTTTATCGGTTTTATTATCCCTCAGTTCACGGTAAATGTTGGTTTTTGTACATATAATATTTCATAGTTTAGAGATGCTTTAAATGTGCATGTACTATGACACTAGATGTCCAAAGACTGACACATACACTGCTGCGTATTTTAAAGACCTGAAATGATGTCACTGCTTATGCTGGTTTTATCAACACATCACAAGACTTGGTGTAAATCATTTACAGGAGTGATGCTTCTGCTGGTGCCAGGATTGATGGTCACCTGTGTTCATGTGGTTCACAATAGTAGGCCTGTGATTGGAAATAATAAACTATGGGGGTCATTCTGACCCCGGCGGTCAGAGACCGCCGGGGCCAGGGTCGGCGGGAGCACCGCCGGCGGTGCCCCGCAGGGCATTCTGACCGCGGCGGTTCGGCCGCGGTCAGATGCGGAAAACCGGCGGTCTCCCGCCGGTTTTCCGCTGCCCATGTGAATCCCCCCCGCCATGGGGATTCTGACACCCCATACCGCCATCCTGGGGTTCCGCGGGGCCCCTGGGGGCCCCTGCAGTGCCCATGCCAATGGCATGGGCACTGCAGGGGCCCCCGTAAGAGGGCCCCACTTTGTATTTCAGTGTCTGCTTTGCAGACACTGAAATACGCGATGGGTGCCACTGCACCCGTCGCACCTTCCCACTCCGCCGGCTCAATTCTGAGCCGGCGTCCTCGTGGGAAGGATGATTTGCCCTGGGCTGGCGGGCGGCCTTTTGGCGGTCGCCCGCCAGCCCAGGGCAAATCCCAAAATACCCTCAGCGGTCTTTCGACCGCAGAGCGGTATTTTGGTGGGGGAAGTCTGGCGGGCGGCCTCCGCCGCCCGCCAGACTTAGAATGACCCCCCATATCTTGTTTCCAAGTGCATTCCATTCAGCCTTCTAGCTCAAGGGATTTTATCTCCTGATAAATGCCCATTGGCCATGTCATAGCACAAACTTAGCAGGAGCTTAGACATCCACTTCCTGACCCTCTCCAAACCTATACCGATTAGGAACGAAGATGGTGAGTTCACATTTTGGCTGGTTCAAGTAGACTCAATTTACAGTTCAGACACAATGTGGTGGTGATCTAAACAAGCTAGGACTCACATTGAAACCAAATCTTTTTTTAAACTTACACCAAATTTAGAACAATAGGAGAAATGTGGAAATGTTAGTTTTGTGGGTTTGGAGGCACTTTTAACTGTTGAATCCTATATATGAGCAATCAGATTATCAAAATTAGTAGAAGCTACAGACTTCAGCTGGTATAGTGAGATGGGATGATTTCATTTGTGGAATTTCACTCCAGTGTTCCAATACCAGATGGTGACATTTAGTGGTATGTGACCCTTAAAAGAGCCTTGAACTTGGTCTGCACCGCCAGATATTTGCATGGAGTCAATGGGCAGTTACAAATTCCTACAAATAGCGAAAGGGAGCAATTAGGAAGGTAAATGGCTGCCTATAATATTTCTAAAATGACCCAATGACACAACTTAGGCAAACATGAGAAATGAGGTTACAATTTGATGTCTCAAAGAAGAATTGATCCTATTTGACATGGCACGGCCCTTGAAATACCAACGGGCCAGACTGAAATATTGCATTTACATGGATATTGACATACTGACAAGATGTACGGTTCAAATTTGGGGGTAGGTAATATATGTTGGAAGTAGAAACAAAGCTGTATCTTACAGGACTGTGAATTGTGAAGTGTTATTGGAGGGGAATATTTTAGCAGTTAGGTCTAATTCTTCAGAAGCAAGTTGTATGACTTAGCAAAAGCCAGGAATTGTTCTCATTGGAGCATTATGCTCTACATCAGATATATTTGTTTTATTGAGCAAGATGGTAGGACTGTTGTAATCTTTAGACACAGAAAACTTTAAATAAAGATAAACATTGCCTCACGGATGCCGGATTTGACTAAAGAAGTAGCACTGGAGAAGCTTAGATGATAAAACGTAATTGGAAATTTTTCATATGTGCAAATATTACAATCCCAATTAGTTATGGAGATATCATACATTTTATATATATATACATTGCCTGGTGTTTATTTTCTGAACGAGCATCCAACATGACTTTAATGGCATACATTTTTTCTCTTACATCTGTTATCGTTAACCTGGTTTTATTGTTCACATAAAGGGAACTTACATGGTGAAACTTACTGCTGTTTTCCTAGAGAAATAATGTATCAAATACACTTATCTACTTTTTTCATTGGCCTAATTTATGACACCACAACACTTTCGCTGTATTACTGTAACTCCTCGTGTAAGGAGCTTTATTCTCTTAGTATTTATTGGAAGTTACTTCCCAGGTGCTAATGCAGTCTCTCAGTTACTGCAGAAATAGCTTTGGGGTAAGGTAACATTCGCTGTCATCATTCACACCCATCTCACTGCGAGCTTACATTGCCTCGTCAAACAGCCCAATCATAACTTTATCTGCTTTATGTCAATCTGAAATAAAGTGGAATCCTGTAGTCGACCTGTCTCGTACTGCTTTGGTCTGCTTCTTACTTGTCATGCAGGTGGCACAAATTTGAGTCTGAATGCACACCTGCGCTCACCACCTGAGCCTCTGGACATGCATATAATCTAGCAAAAAAATAGGATTCGATCACCCAACCAGGACAGTTGGACAGTGGCAGTGCCTAAGTTAACATAAAAGTAGGACTTCTGAGCCAAGACCTCTCAGTGCCAGCCAGAAACATGTAAATAATGTACCCATGTGGTTTGAACAGCAGAGCTAGGCTAGGGAAAAGTGCTTTAACTGCAGTAGAACAAGAATGCCAACATTGAATTATTAATTTATTAACCTCAGGGTAGGATTCTGGTGGAGTGATGGTCATATGAATACTATGTCATGTGATGCGAATACACATTGAATACTGCAGAGATGGTAACGTCTTATTTTGTCAAGCCTACTCAGCTAACCAATGGTAGGTGACTTATTCTGCAGCATCTGCTTTATGTGGCTGAAATGGAATAAAATGGATAAATGGGATGTTTCATATGTTATTCAACTTTTTGTATGTTACATTATATTGAAAACTTAAAACATTCGGATTAAAAAAGAAACATGCAAAGGTGTGACAGTTGGCATGGCTCATGTTTGTTTTGTTTGCATTTCTGTAATTGGATCTGAAACAAACGTTTCTCTCGTAGGTTAAAAGAGTCAAGCGTGGCTATGTTGTTGTCTCGAATCTTAGCCATGTGGACCAGCACTGCCCTGGATGTTCTTAATGCGTGCTCCCAAGACCTTCGCTGCAGTCTTAATGGAAATACGGATACTCTTGGCACTCTTCTGGAATATGTCTACACACACTGGGAACATCCATTAGATGCTGTCCGGCACCAGACAAAAGTAATATTCAAAAACCTCCTCCAAATACACATGTCAACCATGGATGCATTGGATATTAAACTGGACCCATTCTTTTCCAGACTAACAAAGAGCTTGCTGAGTTTAGAATGGCACACTAAGGGGAAGTATGCATCACTTGCATGCTTAGTGGACTGTGTTGGTGTAGAAAGTATACTTGCAATAGACAGAACGATCCCAGCGCAGATCTTAGAAGTAATGGGTGATCAGTCATTTGCTCCGTATGCAAGTAATCTTCTGGAGGCCATGTTTGTAAACCACAAAGATAATCTAAGGGTCACAATGCAAGGAAAATGCTGGATTGACCAGTGGCATGAAGCCTGGGTGTCCCCTCTTCTCTTTTTATTGTGTGAAGGAAAGCCTCTCCAAACAACTTACATCATCGATTATTACTTACCCAAGTTACTGAAGTGTAGCCCTGAAAGTTTAAGCTACATGGTGAAAATACTAAATACCTCTGCAATGACTAATGTTGGTGAGTACAACTTTAAAATGTGATTTTTCCATATATTGCAATAGCCAATAATTAATACATTTATGCTTGTTTGTAAACTTGGATACGTTAATTCATACGCATAAATGGTTCAGGGCTTTTGGAGGAAGCTTTGAAATATATATGAATCTTTTCCTGTGGTCTTATCTAATTCAATCATTCCAGAACTGACAACCAAAAAACTGCATGTCCAGTTTCATTTATGATTTAGCAAGTGGTCTGGTCATTGTAATCTACCGGGCCTTGCAGTCAGGCAGCACGTTTCACCCTAAATTGTCATTTATCTTTGACCCAGTTGTGATTGCAGCATCAGAGCAAATCGCTTGGCAATATAAGGGATCTATGTGTATTATGTGAAATTGTAGGGTTTGTGGTTGGGGCTGCAAGAAAAGGTGTGTCAGGATGATGCATGGCATGCAAAGTTCAACTGTTCTTGATGCAGC
This sequence comes from Pleurodeles waltl, assembly GCF_031143425.1. Taxonomy (NCBI): domain Eukaryota; kingdom Metazoa; phylum Chordata; class Amphibia; order Caudata; family Salamandridae; genus Pleurodeles; species Pleurodeles waltl. The sequence goes on along the minus strand of NC_090444.1, from coordinate 261,721,604 downwards.
ATCTCTGTGTGCATTCTTGGCACTTAAAACAAAAGTGACTCTTTGTTCACATTTTAGGGCTACCCATTTGCTGCGATACCTCTGGGTACATCACTCCATTTTCTAACTGAAAATGTAATTAATTTCAAAGTGGATTAGAGAATCCTAACTTCGTAGTCACTTATAAAAACTATTTGTAGTATGTTTAGCTGGAGATCGCATGTTTTGCCTCCTTGCATTTAGTTTTTGGTGCGGATGTTGAAAGTGCTTTTTTCTTCAAAGTGTACATTTCAAATTTGAGGTAACTTGTGATCCCTCCCAGAAACCCTCAATTTACTAGGGCACAGACTACACCTCAGATTGTTTTTTACCACCTTCTTCTCAAGGATTCTCGAGTTGGGGTCAACAGTTGTTCAACCTGAGTGATGTTAATTCCATTATACATCATCAGAAGAACAACTACTACCAACGAATGCTCAAATTCAACCCGGTCTGTGGGGTTTCTTCTTGCACTAGGTTGTATGAGAATTGCTCTTGGGTAGTGCTTTGTTGTGGAGAACACACCCTTCATTTCTGTCCCAAATGTAAAAGCAAGTCCTGTGGTGCGGTGTTTACTTGCCAAGTGGCCAGGATTAATCACGCTGTTTGACCTGCAAGCCCTTCAAAAACAAAAAGACTATTAAATACTGAAAAGAACATAGGTGGGCAGCACCAGGATCTCGCACCGCCGGCGCTGGTCATCAGACCAATGGACAAAGTGGGAGCTGATTGAGAAGTCCAATCTAGTATCCCAGCTGGTCAGCTGGATCGAAGTCCTGAAACTCTCTTCTCTGAAGCCTCTAACTTAGGATGAGGAAAAGTGTTCAAGGGCCTCAGTCAAACCTGCATGTAAGGCACAAACTGCACTGAAGATGCAGACACCTCATGTGCCATCTGAGACTCTACTTTCCGGGGTTCAATTTTGACAAGAGTTTTATGTCCAGGGGAAGCCCCGCTCTTGAGGCAGTTGGGCTTTGAGCCCTGAGACTATTCTCAAGAGGCCTCAATAGTCTGCTTCAGATGCTGTGCCTAAGTCTGCTTGACACTGAGAACCCAGTTTGGCTCTGGAGAAATCTCAAGCTAACAGCTCAAGCCTCGGAGCCACACCTCCGCTCCGAGCCGTCGAGCAGAACCCTTCAGCACTGAAGTCTGCTCTGAAGTCTGTGCTGAACACACATCTCGATGCCATCCTTAAAGCTGAGTGACATGACACCAGCCATCCACATCGTGGAACAGCCTGTCAGGCAGGGGAAGATTTATATTCATCCTCAATCTGGCAAGATCTTATTTCACCTTATATTAGGCGAGCCAGACCCAATACCTCTGAAAAGGAGGAAGCTGACATTTGAGGAAATTATTTCAGAGGCACTGCATTAGTTTGCTATACCAAAGAGATGCAAGCAGAAAGACACCAGCCCTGTTCCTCAACTACACCACACCATCCCATCTCACCGACACACTGTCAGTCAGGAACAAACCTGGCTGCTGCCAGAGGAGGTAGAAGCAGTTCTCATCAAATACAATTTAAAACCTGTTTCGCCGCACTGAAAGGGTCAAGTGAAATACTCCTTATACTAAGAAGGGTAACACTGTACGGTGCACCTTAGACTGCTAAACTGTTACAAAGTTTTGGAGAGCTTCCAGATGACCACCCTGGAGGAAGTCATACTGCTGCTCCACACAAGATATCATATAGTGACCCTGTATAGCAACAGCACTTACTCACACATCCCCTTTCATTTGGCACCTCGTAGCTGTTTTAGAGTTGTGATAAGTGAACAACTCTTCTGGTTTAAAGTTCTAATTTTAGAGGTCACAACACCCTCAGTATTTGTTTTAACCAAGTTCCTATCAGTGGTTTCAGCACACCTGCCCGCAACTCCATAAATATCTTTCCATATCAGGGCGATTGGCTGGTAAAGAGCAGTAGTTGCCAGCAACCTTAGACAGCTGTGTCAATGTTACGTAGGTTAGTTTCCACAGTCATTACCAAACAGTCTCATCTCTCCCTTCAGCAGATAAAATCTGTTTTTTGTTGCAGTATTAATTCCAGCCACAGGCAAAGCCTATCCAAACCAGGAGAAACTGATGTTAATATTATATTAAATTCAGGAAGACGAACATACTTCAGCTGACAACACGGGCACAACCGATATGGCAATGGGCCAGTCGTCACCAAATTTGACTTTTAGTTGAGCATCTGATAGGGGTGGACAGCGACTTTGCGGACTTGCCAACAAGGATGCATCAGGAAATTATTCAAAAATACTTCTGGCAATGAGGGATGCCTACAGTGGATCTGTTTTTCACTGCAAAAAATGGCAAATGCCTAAGCTTCACCTTCAGATACCCACACACACAGTCAAGGGCAGTGCACAATGGATGAGCTCGTTAGGGATATTTGCCTACGATTTTCCCTCATTATCTCTCATCCCACATGTAGCGAGGAAGGAGAGAGCATGGTGCTCATTCTCATTGCTCTGATGTGGGCAAGACAGGCATGGTACTTTAGTGCCACTGGAAATGTCAGTCCCACCAACAAGATAAATTTTCCTTATGAGCAGATGACCTGACCCAACATCAGGGTCAGTTGAGACATCCAAATCTCAGTGAATTTAACCTTGTAATTTGTCACGTGGGGCCTTTGTATTTGGTTACCTGAGACATCCAGAAAGGCACATGCTCATTTTGTGTGAGGCTTGCAGACCTACCACTCAACCATGTTATGCCACAAAATGGACACAATTTGGGCACTTTTCTGTGAGTAGACTCTGTTAACTTCTGCAATCTTCGGTTCAGGTCTTAATTTGCAACACGTTACACTTACAAAGGTCAGAGTTAGCATACGCATCTGTAAAAGTTCATTTAACGGGGATTGCTTCTTGCAGAGAAACTGTACAACATGCATTTTTGTTTAAGATCCCAGTAATCAAAGCATTTATGGAGAACCTCAAGGGTTATTCCTCCAAGGAGACCACCAGTCCCAACCTGGAATCTTAATATAGTTCCCACAAGACTAATGGGACCGCTGTTTGTGCCCATATATTCTTATTATTTTCAAATGATGCATCTTTCCTAGAAAGCTGCATTTCTAGTAATGATCACTTCATTGTCGGTGAATTGTGGACCTTAACGGTGGAAGAGCCTTTTATTCAGGTTCACAAATATCCGGTTACCCTGTAGACAAATCCACATTTCCTGATAAAGGTTACCTCCCCATTTCATATCAATTACACCTTTGACTTGCCTATTTTCTTTCTGAAACCTCAATAAGTGGCAGAAAGAGCATTGCATACATTATACCTTAAGAGGGCTCTTCAGTTTTATGGCGAACACACCATATTAATTTGCAAGGTCAAGCAGCTGTGTTTCTGCTTTCACAAAAACATTAGAAAAATCCAATTCCCAAACCAGACCTTGCTAGATGGTTAGTAAAATGTATCCAAGTATATTACGCTAAAACGAAACACACACTGCACACAGTGCAGAGAGCACACAAAAAGATGACCAAAGCCTGCGATAGCACTCATGGTAGGTAAGCGAAGGGAGGGAGTTCTAATCCCATAGCTACTGAGGCTTCCTCCCTCCTGGCCCTCCCAGCGTGATGAGTCCTTGTTGATGATTGGAGCACTTTGCACGTGAGCACGTGAGCCTTTATAGCTGTTTTTTCCAAAAAAGGTAAAAAGGCCAAATTTGCACATTTATTTTCTAAAAGCACCACAGGGTTGTGGATTCCCCTGAAAGGAATGAGAAAGCTTCCAAAATATAGCAAAATAATTATTATATATATTTTTTTTTTTTACATTGGGGAAATAAGTGCAAGAAAGTGATTTCTTTTGTTGTTAAAAAATGGCAACAACACAAGGTTTGCTGTGCCGCAATCACAATCTTCCTGTCTTTCAGGAACAAACAGAATTCTACTGCTTTTGCATTTGTTTAAGTGGCAGTCCATTTTTCCTATTTTGTTTGTGGTTTGAACCTATGTAAACCAGATGTAGAACGCATGGGTGAATCTTAAAAGATGTACATTTTTGTAAAGAAGACAAAAATCCAAGTTCAGGAAGGGGGGTCATTTGTGTTGCTTGCTCAACATTTTCCCAAAGAAATGTATCGTTGAAATAAAAAATGTGAAAAAATAAGAACTAGCAAAGGAAGTTATTCATTTTGCCACAATGGCCTAGTTACACAACTATTATTCTGTTATGCTCCTGGTTGCACTGATATATTTTATTTGTTAGTTGTAGCAATTCATATGTGATGAATTAATGAAAACTGGGTATAAAAGAAACCTATGCATTTGGTAAATGTGCCCTAAATACTCACTTTAGGAATATTGGTTATTTGTACAATTATGAATTTGGGGGTACTCATACTATCGTGATTCAAACGGCATTTTGCAAAATGTTTTTTTTTCTGGCACACCGGCTTAAATTTGGACGCTAAAAATTGAGTGAAATTCAGTTGACAATAAGAAATGTTTTGTTCTTCTGAGTTCCCACACTTACTATAATAAAAACTGCACTAAACCTGTGAAGGTGCACTTATTGCCTGCAACGAGAACAGATGAAAACTGTGGTTATGTGAAGTCATTGTGGTCTTCACTAGATTCCTGGTTTGATCGGTTCCTGTTGTGGATGATAGATTAGGTATTAACTCCCCACAGCCTTTCCAGGTGGGGCTGAAAGACTGCTGGGCCCATTCTAGTTGTAGGTATGGTCAGATGTCTCGGCAGGACCCTACTCCCGTTTGTTTCCCTTTTTTGACCAATTTTCCCTGGGATCTAGGGTTTTTTATCCCTCCAGATTAGGGTCAAACCCACCAGATCTGCCCTCCCCCTCCTGCTACAAAATGACTGTTGGTCTAAAAGCGATCTTGTTGGAGCGTCTTAGCTAGTGCAGTACATGAGACTTAGGGGAAAGGAAGAAACACTGGAATCTTCTCTGTTGCACGGAAGATGCACTTGGTTATTATACATATGCCAGCACAGTAGATCATTAAATTCTGCACATTTTATAAATGCATGTGTACCTCTCACCAAGGGAGAGCAAAGCCCCAGGTGGTGCATGCCAAAGGATACGGACTCCAGGCAGATTCTTGATCAGAGTTTCATCATGAGCAGGAAGGTACTTAAAAAGTGAGTTAAGTCAGATGAAAAGTTAGCAGAGGAAGGGAACATGAAGGAACAGCTAAAAAGGAAAAAAGGTGCTATTTTAGGGAAAGTTTGATGCGAACTAGGAGCAACAGCAAAAAACCTGTCAACATGCTCAGTCACACAAGGAAGTGAAGTCACTTCCTTACCTTTTAAGCTTCTTGCCACACCTAACCAGCAAGAGGAAGTAAATTTCATGATGGGCACCATCGTGGACTGGTAGTGGTGGTCATTTTGTTTTCAGAAGGATGCTGCATTTTCAGCTTATTGTGTTGATCCTGGCCTCCCTACTGCCATGAATCTCCTGAAGACCATTACGTAGTAGGACTATGTATCTGGTCAACATAAACATCAGAATATAGGGACTCAGTCCACATATGCCATCGGGAAATGTTAACATTGTTCCGAGCTAGCTCACAGTGTCCCGTCTGAACGCCTAAACATACCAGGGTACCATATGGGTTTCGGAACCTCAAACATGACTACTCAGTTTCTCAAGGAAATCATGGAAACAAATCTATCCTTTCATTGTCATTCAGAGTACCGAAGATGAGACACAAGAAAGATGTGGAAATGCCTCTCAGAATATTTATTGCAACAGTCTTATTCTTGCATAGAAAACCTGAGCTTCGATTATTAGGCAAACAAGGCAAAGCATAGTAACTAGCATTACAAAGATGGTAAAAAAAAACAAAACAGTTCAACCATGGTTTGTGATTGTGTTTTAACACTCCTTTCTGTAACTACCTATACTACAGAGGGCATAGTGGGAGCACCCTCTGCCAGATCTTTTGGGAAAACCCGACTCCTCCCATACCTGGGGGTGATGTACTGGGAAGCCAGGTCTGGTGCAGTGCAGGCTACTTGTCCTGTGCTGATAGAGGTCAAACTCAGGATCAGCATCAACGTCAGCCATGCCTCATCACGCCTTCCCAGCAGAAATGCTCCTCAACCTCCTATGGCTCAGAGGCTGTTTTTATAATACAAGCATCATCCATGTCATACTGTGTCAGAGGCGCAAGCTCTGCGCTGTCATATATTTACAAACGCAGAGCTCTCTCCATGGACATCAGAATGTTTAGATATCATGTTGTGTGTGCTCAGCCTTGGACAGAGTGTACAGACTAGATGGCATCAGTACTTACTAGGACCAAGCAACTTGTACTGTGATTTTTCAGTACATTACCACATAAACGAAAAGCTATGTAAAAGGTTATCAGTGGATAAGAAATGCTAAGTGAAAATGTGCATTTAAAAATGGAAACTCTGAGCAGTCCCTAGCATGCTGTACTACACTACTCCATCAACTACTCCATTGACTACTTGGTCCTGCCAGCCCACATAGTCATCAGCCTTGGTGCTTGCTTTCCTATCCATGTGTGGAATCTATGTAAGATTTCAGGTGAGTCGTGGCAGAACCTCCACCTCTGAAATGCCTCTATGGCTTAGATGGGAGGCAAAGTTGCAAAAACTTGGACCAATCGAAAAGTTTTGCCAAATTAAAAAGGCTCCCAAACAGGGCCATAACCCTTCTAATGAACGAGGTACTGTTTTTGATCACCTACCCATCTGAAATAAAGGATTGCACAGATTTCTTACTCAGGATTATTACCTTATACTGATGGGAAAGGAACAGGGGTATGGGAAGGACCAGGAGGTGATGGCTTCAAGACTGAAGCAAAAGACTGGCCAATGCATTGGCAAGTTTAGTTGGACAGGCAGAGGTTTGATTACAGCAGAAATTAGGAAGGCCCCTACAAAATATGGACAAATACCCAGGGAAGTATATGTACCAAATGGACAGCCATGCAGAGTCTTTGATCGAGTAAGAAGGACCTGGTGAGTGATGTGTATCTACATGTATCTTGTAAAAGATGTTAGCGCTTTTCAGGTGAGAAATTGCATCAGTGCCAATGGATCAAAAAAAACATACCAGGGCATAGGAAGAGGAACTGGACTTAATGGTAGGTCAATGAGTAAGAAACATGCATGATGAGAGCTAAAAGAACAGAAAAATGGAGATGGTTTGATGGGCCTGTGTAACAAATTATCATATGCAAATTCTGCAGTTGGAATCCATCAAATCAAGTCATCGTGGCATGAGAAGTATCTCAGACATTCGGTAAGATTCACACAGTTAAGCAAGCAAAGGTTGATTTACATGTGTGAATCCTTCCGAATGTCTGAAGGCACTTCACCTACTGTTTCTAGGCACCTCTGAAATAAACTTAACATGCTGTGCTAAGCCTGAAAAAATGATATGTTTTGTGACCACACTTCAAGATTACGCTTTCTGCAAAATAAACGAGATACTCCTTATGTGTTGGTGGCCCTAAGGACGCTATTGTAATTTCGCAAAACCCGTGTTGGCCCGACGGTCTGCACAATTGAAAAAAAATGAATTAGACAAATTAATGGGAACGCAAGAATGTAATTATTTTAAATTTTCAGTAAAGAACTTCTTAATCTAATTTCAACTTGAGCTCCTTGAATTTGATGTGTTTTTTTGGTTTGAGTATATTACATTGAAAAAAACAGTATAAAAAAAGGAAAAGAGGGTCTTTATATTTGATACTTGCCCACTTTGAGTTGTTGAATGTCTTGCATGAAAGTTTGGATTAGAATCTGTGATGTTGGGGAAGATTTTAAAGGCAGAACATACCACAACTTGGCGAACAACTCACTCACTACCCAAATGTTACTATAGGAATTGGATGAGGGAAGATCCACAAAGTTCATAGTTGTAGTGGCCCAAGGTTGTTAGGGAGTAGGAAGTAGTGTAGTGATCCCATCAGTGTTATATGAGAGGATTTAACTTGTGGTACATGTTTTACATATTCTTGCACAGTTTGTTGGAGGTTATGCCACCACAATAAACAAGAAATTAAGCTGTCATTTATTTGCCTACCAGAATACCCTGCCACAGGGGCACAATCACATCAATGGGTTGCCACGCCTTGCTGGTCTTCAGTTAAAAGATCTAACTTCACTTTTTGACATAAGTTAACTTATATATATTTTATGGGTTTGAATTCTTGGTGATTTCAATCATTCTCAAGAAATCTTGTTGAACCTTTTGTAGTTTTTTTTAAGACATTACCTAGCAAGCACAAATAACCACTGCAGCTAGCAGGATTTTGGGAGCCTACTAGCTCTGAGATTCCTTGAGAAAAATGTTTTTTCATGTTGGTTGTCTTGATTAAATTTGATGTTGAAGTTGAAGTGGAAATGAATAAAATCAAATAGTGCTCAATCCTCTTGCCTTTCAAAAAGCTGAGGTTATTATAGTCTCTAGCCACACTTCTGCTTGATGATTGTCCGCCCCCAGGTAAGATCACTAATGCCCAAATGCATTTTAATGGCTAATACGTTGCAATCATAAATGGTATAATGTTGTTCATAGTGGTCAAAGCGCTAGAGTAAAAGGCCCCAGGATGTAATTCATCTGAATTTTCATTTCGTTGAAAGAGGATTGCCCATGCCACTGTATTGGAAGCACCAGTTTATACATTAGTATGCGGGACGCCATACCGAGGGTAGGTCCAGAATGCAGGACCATTAATCGCACAAGATTATTTTAAGTCCACAGTACGTGCGTCCTAAGGAGCCCATTCTCAAAATAAGGGATGGGCAACCTGACTAGGTGATCACAATGTAAGTGACTGTTTCACCTTTAAGTTAGGAGACTTAGATATTTTTGATTACTATATCTGATTTTGTTTTTTGGAGAAGACATTCTTTATTTGGTCCTGATGAAGCGTCAATGGATCCGGTGGGACCGTGAGGACGCGAAACATGTTGGCCTTGTTATGTAGAGGCACTATGTAATTTATAGCTCCTCTCTATTTCTTTGTTTTGGAGAGTCACTTGAGCATTGCACTCTTATCTGACCCTCAACTTCTCTTTTTAACCTTGGTCTTCATCTTTCCTGTACTGATTAAAGTTTTTGATGTTTTGGTATGATGAATAACCAATTTTAACTGTTTTTTGCTCTCTCCATTTTTTCCACTCCTTGCGTAAACTACTACGCTTACTCTAGTTGAGCAATACGGCACAAGAGCCCCCTTCGGGGAGCCCACCAGGCATTGCAGAGCCGGCCTGGTGAGGAGCACTTCCCGATGATGATGCTTGTCATCCATTGTGATGCATGAGGGCTCTTGCTCCTGATAGTTAAGGTCCCCTATGAAGCCAGTAAAGTTTTGGAACAGTGTACCTTTATTTATTATACATTAATGGTCGACAAAATGTGAAGACTGGTTTTAACATATCAGAGGCTTCTTGTTGTTTTGATCTCCATGGGAAGAGACACTTCTTTCTGAATCAGTTGAGTAATTGGTGCAGTGATAGTGGAAAACAGTTTTATTAACTGGCTGTAGCATTTGGCAAAGCCTATAAAGCCATGGATCTCTTTCACATTAGTTGACATAGGCCGCTGCATTGCCTGCATCTTAGCAAATGTTTAAGTAATCGACCCATTACCTCTTGAACATGTTTCCATGTTCTGCTAATGTTGGGGAGAAAATAAAAATGTCATCTAGATAGACTTTAACATATTGGTCCAATAAATCTTGCATGATATCATTAATAAAGCGGTGGAAGGTCGTAGTGGTGTTACTGAGGCAAAGCATGATTAACTATAACACTAAGTATGAGCACTATGAATATTTAGTCCTCTCCCACCACGTACTCAAATAAGTACGGAACTGTAAGCTCCTTTCAAATTGAACTTGGTAAACCACCGTGCAGTATCTAAATGGTCTAAAAGGACAGATGCGAGGGAAGAGAATATTTATTTTCTATGGTTACTGACTTTAGCTCTCTAGTATCCACACATGGGCACCTCTTAGATCTCGGTACAAAAAATATGGGGGCTCCAGCAGGGAAGGAGATTGGTACATAAAACGCTGGCCAGATTCTCCTTGATGTACTGTTTGAGTTCCATCTCTTCTTTTTGTGTAAGAGCATAATTCAGTTAAATTCTGAGAATTTGATTTGGCCATTTATGACCATAAAAGAAAGGTACAAGACATAGAAAACAAATAGAAGATGCAAATAAATGTTAAAAAAATATATAAAAACTATAAAAGTGATTTATAGTTAAAACAGCATTGTTGGCCATGAAGGCCATATAGAATAACAGCCAACAGACTAGGTATTCATTGAACTGACGCAAAAGTTGACATTTAGACTAAAAGCCACAGTCATAAGGTACTCACAGTGAAAGTAGGAAAATACAAAATTAATATTACACAATTTAATTTAAAAAGACCCAATGGTTATAAATTTGAATACGTACAAAGAAGCTGCTAGTAAGTGCTGCTGCCAATAATAGACTCACGATCTTAAGCAACAAGGAGGGATAAATCACACCAGAGGTCTACCCGTCCATTGATTTTCTAGTTCTCACTGTGGCTTTAAGAAAGAAGCTGACCCTCAAACATATATCGCAGGTGTTCAGCAGCTGCAAGTGAAACAAAGCTATTCTGCATTTACAATGCCCTGCATTAATTAATAAAGGTTGAAGGAAGTGTCTGCGTGGAGGGTTACAAATTTTATAGACAAACATAAAGTGCAGTAATGTTTGCTCTACTGAACCATCATAGGGGCATCCACCCAAAGGGCCAGGGTCTTCTCCAAAACACAGGAGCTGCCAAACCGTGCCTGCCCTGAAGTGGAAGAGGAAGGACCTATCCCAATCAATGAGATCTAAAGATAGGTAAAGAGCAGGTTCAGCAGAATCGAAGGACAGTACTTTTCGAGAGTTTGGATTTCAGCCTTTTATACACAGTGAATTGTAAAAAGTGGTGCTTAAACCTTAATTTGTCATCTTTATTATTGCTCGGGAGGGTCATGAATAGGGAGGACAAACCCAGAGCACAGAAGGTCTTTGCAATGTAGTGCAGCCAGGGGATTGTGTATCCGTGTCCAGGCAATCCATAATGATGTCTCTACATAGCGACGCTTCCCCGGGTTAACCCACACACTGACCCATAACAGTAGGGCTAAATTCATCTTATCCATTATATTATGCAGATTTAGCTCCAAGTGCACAATGTAGCTAGAACTGTATGGTGGAAGATATAGGAATCTCTGGTGATGAGATTTTTTTCAAGTTGGAGAGGAGAGGTGTTGTGGTAACACCAAATCCCTGCCACATACTTAGCGACCAGAACGCACTGTGCATTGGAGAAGTAAGAGCATAAATTTGGCTGTTAGAAATCTTGGTTTTCAGGTGTAGTTTGATGGCATAATCATAAGATCCCTCAAGGGGAAGTTTATAAGCACTCTTCATAAAAAACATAAAACAGTGAATGGCATGAATTTCACTAAATTATCTAATAGTTACTTGCCCACTTGTGTTTGCCATGACTTATAGTGGAACCACAATGCTGATGTTAGAACCACCTCCAAGGCTGTACTCCAGCTCTACGACCAACTCCTACGAGACACCAAAAGAAGAACACTAACCGAACATATAGAGGCAAGTTCCAACAGCTACAAAGAGATCTTCTCTATCGTCAAAAAATTTACCACCCCTGAAGCTGCTGCCAACACCATCACAGGAACCAGCACCTTTGAGCAACAATCCAACCCCAGTGATCTGATCGCCAACCTGATCACCACCAACCAAGACAAACACTTGACCACATAGAAAACACTCACTGAAGAAGACACCACAACAATCATGAAAATAGGCACCTCAGCGCCCCCGGCGGACTTATGCCCCATCACATTTATGCCCACATCACATCTGCAACATGGGAGGGCCACAAATAAGCACAATCCTCATCCATATCATCAGCACTTCCATCAAATCTGCCACCTTCCCAGAAGACTGTAAACATGCAGCAGTCTAAGCCAGGCTCAAAAAACATTTACCGACCCAAGCGAGCTGAGCAGCTTCCGACCCATCTCTCTGCTCCCATACCCAACTAAAGTGATAGAGAAGCCCATCAACAGACAACTCACCAACCACCTCGAACTCCATGACCTACTGGACTGCACCCAAATCAGGTTTTCAGAGCAACCACAGCACCAAGACAACACTCATTGCAGCCAGTGACAAAATCTGCTCAAAACAGAAGCATGGAGTAACCGCTGCCCTCATCGTGCTCGACCTCTCCACTGCGTTTGATACAATCTCCCACTACACTCTCATCAGAAGATTGCATGACAAAGGCATCCAAGGACCAGCCCTCAACTAGATATGCGCCTTCCTCACAGGAAGAACAAAGCAAGTCAGAATCCCACCCTAGTCGTTGAAACCCAAGAATCTGATTTGTAGAGTCCCCCAGGGTTAATTGCTCATTCACAGGACACCGTTTTCCAGCATCATCAGGTCACATTGCATGTCCATCATATCCTATGCTGATGACACCCAACTCTGTCTCTGAACGACAAGTCCATCACCACCAGAACCATCTTCTCCGACTGCATAATCAACATAGTAGACAGGATGAATCACTCTAGACGACATGCTCAACATGACCGCACAGGTCAACGTGGTCAGCTCCTTCTGCTTTTATATGCTCTGTATGCTCCTCAAGGGTCTACCCCTGGAACACTAGACCCACTACCACACAAACCCTCATTACAAGCAGGCTAGACTAAGGCAACACGCTCTCCCCCGGAATCTCCAAACAACACAGCGCTGCAGTGAGACTCATCGTTGACCGCCCACAATACACCCACATCTGAGAGAGCTCCACTGGCTCCCCATACATAAACGCTGCCAATTCAGACTCTTCATGCATGCATGCAAGGCACTGCATAACATAAGACAAACATACCTTAACAACTGCTTTCATTTACACCAATATACCTGCACTCAGCCTCACTCACACACTCCCCCTGCATTAAAGACTTGGCTTTTTGACTAATTCTTCTAGGCTGGCTACCAGCTCCCTCATTCCTATGCGTACACGCCTGCTCCAGCGCCTGGATACCCTATTCGGTGATTAGCCATGCTATACAAAACAACATAACATAACTTCTAACTTGTGTTCTGAAGCTAAATTCTTAGGCGATACAGAATGTTAAGATATAGGGTATCAATGTTTAAAGCGAGGAGAAGGGAATCAAATAATTCTTCCTTCCAATCAGCGAACAGATTATACCATTGTAACCATGCATTTCCTAAAATGATTGGAATTGAAAGGGCATCAGTCACATCTATTCAAACTGACAGCAGATGGCTAGTCAAAGGAGACATTATCATTGATCCTATTGGCTGAATAAAATCTCCAGATGTGAACTCTTTTCCGTCAATGGATAGGATGGGCTCTACATGACTCTTCTTTATCACAGAAAAGATTAATTATGAGCATATTGTTTGTTCATAAAGCCCCCTGCCTCCCTGGAATCCAACTGTGCATTTACACTGCAAGGGCCTTCTGGCTTGGTAAAGTATCATGTCCAGGAAGAAATGTGCATTGTTTTCAACAGGATGCAATTCAGAATGGGTCATCTCTTGCCTGTTTCACAAGAAAGTAGCCTGCTTGGCCACAATACATACAACAATATTCCTTTCTTCTTATGTCCTTCTCAGCAGCTGTCAGGTTCTTCCTAACTGTTGCTAATTGCATTGGCTCCTCTGTGGGTGAATCTTGATTTGGTGTTGAGTGTGGCTTTAGGAACATAGGTATGTTTATGTCCCACTCCTCTCTTCTTATGTTGTGTATTGGAAAGTTATTGATCTATTTGCAGGACCAAATCAATCAACTAATTATTATTAGTGGGCTTCTCAAGCAGAATATCTAGAACATCTTTAAGTTTTTACTTAGGCATTCTAGAAGGTAGCACCAGCCGCTTTATCAGTCCAATGCTGCCTCAGCACACAGTTGTTGAACTTTGGTGACATAATGAACCAATTATTGGTTACCTTGTTTCATTGTCAAAGACCCGTGTGTGTGTTTTTTTTTGTTGTTGCTTTTTTTGTTTTGCTTCAAGTTGCCTTTTTTCGAACACTGCCCTAAATTGAGCACAAAAGATTTAGACACAACCATTACTAATGCAGCAGCACAGGTAAAGCGCATCCTTTGACACAAACTACAGCAAAAAGAACAGCTTAGGTTAGTATTGAAACTGCCTGGGAGGATTTATAACCTGTATCTGACAGTGGGTAAAGACAGCTGAGAAGCTTTTAGGATTTCCTGAAAACCTTTGTGACAGTGCTAAACAATTGGTCCTGTTACTAGTGGTGGTAAGAGTAGAGCTTGTGGAGGATGATGCTCATCTGATTGTGCCGGGCTGGAACCATCCCAAACGGGCTAGCCATGGTACTATTAGGGAACAGACAAATTGGACTCTGCAAATAATTAAGTTTGTCAAGCAAAGGGTTGGGGGAGGAGATACCATTAATGGTGTTGCCAGGGTTCAAAGTATCAGTCAGCCGTGCCAGACGAGACGAAGTCATAAGTAGAGGACATCCCATCCATTCCCCTATGCTGGAGGGCAGGTGGTCTGCCTGCTGTCTGCCCCTGTAATGTTTACCTGTTCTCAGTTTGATCCGAAAGGGGGACCATATTTTGTCAAATTTGTCTTCTGTGTTGTGCATGTATTCGGGCGGTCAGTTTCTCATTAGTGTACAGTGACCAGACCTTGCCCCACGAGATGTGTAGTGGTGGGGTCACATTTTGCTTTCAAAATTGTGCCAGCATGACGCAGGCAGCAATGAGGAGGTAGGCCACTAGTTTATACAGATAGGTGTTGTGAGTGGGTATGTGAAACGTTCATTCACCCCCTTGTAAGAGAAGAAGCACATCATCTGGGAGTTTAACTTTTGTGATTGCTTTCACCATTTATATTATCTCTTCCCAACAGATCTACCACATGTGTGTCATGCCCTCCCTCTCCCCGCAGCCCATCCAACATAAACCGGGCCCCCATTTATGGCCTTCATACGGACTGTAGTAAGGTACCTTTTAGTGAGGGTTTTGTATGAGTTTTCTTTATGTTGAACACATATCGAGAATGTGGCAGCTGTAACCCATATGGCCTCCCAGGTCTGTGGCTCTAGGTCTCTACTCCAAGTGATCGTGTAGCAGGGGGTCTGGTCTGCATAAGCATGATTTATTGTAGAGTATAAGAAGGAGCTTCACTTCTTTTCTTTTGGTCATAGAAGAGGATCTTAAACAGTGTTTTCTCCCTGTTGGATTATGTTTGGTGTTCTCTATTACCTTCCTCAATGTAACAGTTGGGTTAATCTGTACTCGTCGTGTGATTGAAGGTGGAATTGGTCCCTGCACGTGTCTCTGTCCTGCAGTCTCCCATATTCCCCTAATCGTAGAAGGGTGCCCCCTGTCCATCATTCCACCATGCAGATCAGTCATGCCTGGGAAAGAGTCTGGGTTATGAGGGACTGATGTAATCAGGGAAGGGTATAAAGTATTTTTCCATCTATGGGATACTGTATCCCAGTGTGCCAGTAGTATCGCAGTCAAGCGGAGGAGAGTATTGTCATTCAGTCTGGGTTTGCATGAGAGCCATGATAAGTGCTAAAGGGGGACCTGGGTATAGCGTACTACTCTCGAGCACAAGGTGATGGAGGGGGTTTGGTACCATCCTGGGCTTGCCCTAAATGAGCCACTTAAATATAAACAGCTATGCTGGGGAGTCCTATTTCACCATCTGCTGGCTTCCAGAAAAGAGTTACTCAGGACACACTGAGAGATTTATTTCCCCCACAGCTGTTTGTACAGCTGACTGGAGCTTTGGAATGGGAGAGCTTGAATGACATATAACGGGCAGGAAAGGAAGTACATTTTAATGCAAGGTACTCTTACCTGCTAAGAAATCTCTAGCCTCCCTCATCTTTAAAGTTAATTGTATAGCATATTAAGCTATGGAGGGATGCTAGCCTTGTAGACCTGGTCCGAGTTGTTGGGCAGACTGACACCTAGATATTGAAGAGAGTGGTCATCCCAGTGGAACCCTAGGTGGAATACGATCTGTTTGGATCAGGTTTACGGGACCGAAATCTCCATCTCAAAAGATTTAACAAGATTTATCTTAAGTCCCATGACTGTCTCAAACTAGGTGAGTTTTAGGGGAAGGGCAGGGAGCGATGTTTTCTGTTCTGTTGTGAAGTAGATGATGTCATAAGCAAAAAAAACAAATTTATGTTTTTTGGGGACTAGCTGGAGTCTCCGGATGGTGGGATTTGCAATTATTTAGTTGGACCAGTAGGCATGATGGCGATTCAGAGATGTTACATCTGTGAAGCACATTTTTAAGAAAAACATATTCAACTAGAGCAGAACATCAAGAAGTAAACAGAACACAGTTGCAAACATAATAATTGCAGATCAGGAAAGAAGAAAAGGGAGAAGGTTAGTGGGGCAGCATTCTGAAAGCCTCTCTCGAATGTTCTCAGTGGACGGCCACGTGGAAGCATGAAATTGTTGTGAAGTACATGGGTGGGTAAGTGATAGCTCTGTCGGCGTCCCCTTTCAGCGTTCGACATAGGCAAACATATGAAGAGAAGAAGAGGGAGAAGAAAAATATGCTGTTCAAGTCTTATTGGGGACCTGGATGACTCCTAGTTCAGTTTTGCTCACCTTGACGTTGCTGTCTAGGGGGTCAGGCGAGTCTCAGTTATCAGGTGTCATCCGAGGAGTGTGGTTGGACAACTTTTTCCATTTGCTTCTGCCGGCTGCATTGACTTGTTGGCCCCTGGTTTCATCCATTCATCACAAAAAGGATTGGTGGAGGGACCAGGAGCCGAGTCTTAAGTGTCATGAACTGATGACATTTGAAAGGGCTTGTGGGCTTCCTGCGTAGTATTGGCAATACTTAATTTGCCTTCATAGTGAAACAGCCAAAAGGAGAAACCCCAGTAATAGGGTATGGTTTCACATCTCAGGTGTGTCATCAGCTCTTTGAAATGTCAGTGTCAGGCTAGGGTAAGTGGGAAAGCATCTTGGAAGATAGAAAGTTTGAATCATGGGATCTCTCTGCCGCCTTGATGGATTCTTTCACTTCAAAAAGTGAACTAGTGTAAAAATATTTGAGGCCAGGTTTTGCTTCTGTTGGAAGGCTGAGTAGACTTTGCGCATGCGATCAAGTAGCATTTCCGAGTCTGATACAATTGAAGAAGCTGACGGTACAGGTAATGAACTTGTGATTCCAGAGCAGCGATAGGGACATTTTTGACTGGGCCTCTAATTCACACAGCTGTTGAAATAATTATTACAGGGTTAATTTACTGGTGAAGACAGATGTATTTGTAATATTTTTTGAAAATGCACTTTTAAAAAGGTACCTTTACCCTACCTAATGCTTCTGGATGTCCATTTGCATGAGCCTAACTGTCACCTGGCAGCTGAATAGGCTCTCGTGGTGAGGTGTGAACTTGCACCTAGAGCTGAGACCAAGCCCTTGAGTAATGGGAGGTGTTCCTCTGGCAGGATGTCCATTTGGGCTATGCCCAGGAGCTTAATTTACTTCAGGAACGCCTACCCTGTCACAGGCAGATGTAACTGTTACCTGGGCCTGTCCCTTCGTTGTCCCTCTAGTGAGCCAGGCACCAATCCCAGTGGGAGAGGAGCTTGCCCCAGAACTTGGTTTGAGTGACCACAGAGGAGGGGTTTCTCATTTCCTCTGCCACGCCTCTAAGTCGGGCATAGGAGATCTGCACAGGTGAAAACATTTTCTGCCATCTTGGTTTTAGGTAGAGAGGGGCACTGTGGGATTATTTGCAGTAGGCTATACAGGAAGTGCTGCAAAAGTGGGTAGGTATGTCCCTGTGATCACATGGACCACTGCCTACTCTTAAAAAATTAAACTGAAAGGATTCACTTTTCTTTTTGAAACGCACCCCGTTTTCCTTTAGGGAAAATGGTCTGCATTAAAAAAAACATTTCTTTATTTAAAAGCAAACACAGACATGGTGGTCTGCTGTCCCCAGCAGGCCACCAGCCGTGTGGTTTTTGCGATTCCCATAGGGTTGCAAATTGCAACCTACCTCATGAATATTAATGAGGTATGGCTGTTTGCGACCCACTGGGATCTGCAAATGGAACTCAAAAGAGTTTTGTGCTTTGGAAATTGTCATTTCCCAATTGGTATTCGCATGGAATCACAATTAGGAAATCACAATTTCTAACTTACGTACATGTGGCCCTAAATCCGAAGGTGTAAAACATCAGGCTAGGTTGAACCTGATTTCTGTATATGATCCGTGCTCCATCACGATCGGCCTTTATGCCTCTTAGTCTGTGTATTGGTAGCAGTATGTCTGTTTGAGGATATGGATGGGGTTCTTTACTTTGTGTACATGGAGTTTTGCATGTCTGTTGGCATGTGTTTGTGTTCCTGAAAACCATTTGCCCGTTCACTGGCCCATGTGGATAGGTTTAAAGTGAAGGAGGTAGAAACTATTTTAACCGGGGGGGGGCACTGCCTCCCAACTTATACCTCTTTTGTACAGGTGAGACCCAGCCACGTCTAGGATCACCACTCGGGATGCCCTGATCGTGCTAATTCCCTGTTCTTGAAATGTAAAGATACTTAATAGTGCAGTTTATATGTTCTCCTTTTAGGCACCTAATTAGTAAAAAAATATTATTATACTTGGAAAATCCTTATTTCTAAAGAAAGGTGTCAGTTACACCAGCCAGCTGCATATGGATTGTCTCAATATTTATTTTTTCACATAGGGTTATTCTTTACTCTTATTTATTTATTTTTCTGTCCATAAAAAGAGGCAGTTTGTCATGTGATCAAACCCAGTGTTAAAGAGCATAGCTGGTGGAACAATAAATTATGTTTCAGTGTTCCTATTGTTGATGTCTATTTCCACTTTGCAGATGTTACTGCCTAAGCTATCTAGTATATTTCTGTCTTTTAGTATGCTCTTTGGTGGATTTCATTAATGTCTGCCTTCCAACAACACTTGCTCCTAATTAAAACTACTAAAATCGTAATTGCGCGTCCCATTGTAAGTTTACTTACTAAGGACCAGGCGCCTTGCAGTTTTTGGTAGCAGCTTGATGGTTAGTTTCCTTGGAGAACTAGTTATGTGGTGATTATCGGTTATGGTGGTAGTTTATGTTAAGGTTAAGTTGTTCGTATTTTTATGAAGTTTTAATTTTGTTTTTCTGAAATGGCAACTGTAGCAAAGATTGATGTCCCCTTAAGCCCTGAAATGACTTTCCCAGATCCTGGATCCCTATTGTAAAGATGGGTATGTTCTTGGCATTCTTGTGATAGTATGAAAGTGGTAGGTTGTGCTAGCACAGGCTTAGGCAAATCACAGGTGAATTGTGATGTATGTGAGGTAAAGTAGGGAGTTTGCGTACTCCAATTGAGTTTAGTAGAAGTGTGCCTACTCCGTAGAATGAGAGTAGGGAAGTCTTCGAACTTCATAAGTTTGTGGCGCTTTGTGCTAAAAAAAATTGTCCACATGGTTGTTGGTGATGTACGGACCCTGCGTGGTTTAAGACTCCGGAGTATATTGACAAGTGTAAGAGACACGTTATATGTTGTATTCTGCCTGGTTTAGTAGGTTGATTGTGCATGGTCATCAAGTCGGTGTGAGAGTTAGATGGGTAAGAGGAATTTTTCGACTGAGATTTGTCGAGTCCTATGTGCACCAGGACAGACCCATTGATCAGTTGAGAGTGAAATTTGCGGGTCGAATTTTGCTTGCGAATGAGGGAGACTGAGAAAGAGGAATGGCTATATGAGCGAAAGGGCCATTAGTGAAAATCCGTAAGGTCTCTGAAGCGATTGTGTCCCTTCCTGTAGTAAACCAGCAGGTTTGTTTTAGTTATTGGTATTTAGTTAAAGTGCTCACAATATTTTGCATTCGTTTTTCCGTGAATTGAAGTTTAGGAGGACAAGCTGCAAGACTTTGTCAGCCGCAGTGTGTGTGTGTGTGTGTGTGTGACGTCAGAGTGTGCCGCTCTGGGATAGGTTGGTTAGTAAAAAGAGTTGCAAGTGGATTGGCAGCCGTCCGTAAGAGGCAATTGGTTGAGTAAGTGGGTGAAGGGAATCTTGGGAGTAAAAGTCATTTATTTTTTAATCGAAATAAAAACAACATACAAAATTAAGTTTTTCAAGGCGTACAGAAGTGCTATGAAGGGTGATACTTACATTAAGGCATCAGTGGGGGAGCCAGCCCAACCGGAAATATCTCCGGCTTATATTGTGATGGAGGAGCAAGGTGTCACACCATGTGTTTGGTTAAAGCAGTGGTGCAAGTTGACAGAGAAGTTAGGAGCTTTAGCATTTCTGGAGCATGGAACATTTAATTTGAGAATTTTTTGATGAATTACGAATGGTATTATATGAGACAAAGCCATTACCGAGACCAGCACAGTTTGAGGCTTTAGCAGTTTGGGAACTAGTGGCCAGACAGCAACAAGAGATGAAATTTACGAGGAGAATGAAGAGAGTGGAGAAATATTTAGCAGAAGCTAGGTGGGACTGGGAACAGAAAAGGTTGAGACAGGACACTACTGGGAATTAAATTGTTTCCTGCAATCTCAGAGGAAGATGAGTCAGATAAAGAAGATACTGCCAAGGGAGGTGAAGGCACAGGAACCAAAGAAAAGAAAAAGCCATATGTAGACGAGGAGGATTCAGATGTTGAGGACCTTATTACACAGTTTTTGAGGGATCGACCTCGGTCATATGCGACCCATCCAGGGGGTCCAAGTACTAGTTCTGATCCAACTGCTTCAGCGCAGGTATCAGGAACAGTAGGACCACTGCAGACAGATAGTGGACAGATACCAGGGGTAGTACAGAGTACACCTAATGCAGGGACTACTACTGTGGTCCAAGCACAGATGCGGCCACCATCGATACAAAGAATTTATCCAGACGTGCCAGTTCCTGAGACAATCTCGAACTTAGTAGTGCCATCGGAGCAAGTGCATACTGAGGCCAATGCTAGTTCGGACTGAGCCGACTCCAATGTTATTGCCTCTGGCACAGCCACAGGGTTTGCCGAAGTTTACACCGATAACAGGAACACTGTCAGATGTTACACCAGTAATGAACCAGGCTATGGGGGTAACTTTCCCACAAGGTGCAAGTGTCAAGGCAGCTCCAGATGCGATATCGCTACCAATTACTGTTGGTCCAGTGGTACCTTTACTTGCACAAAAGAAAGCGAGTGCAGGAAATCAGAATGAAATGTCACAAAGTCTCGTGATGAGGGGAGTGAGTGATCCAGTGCAGATGATGCCATCTATGGGTCAGACCTTTAATGGGTCTAGACCGTTAATGGATCTAAGTCCGCTTGTGGCGCTTCCAGATGCAGTAAATGGCCTGAATGTGAGTCAAGGTTTGAAAATGTTGACTAGTCAACTCAAAAAGGTATGGGGTTCACCAATAATATGGAGCTGTGTTCACGAGAGATTATCCGTGGGCTCCTGGACCTCGCTGGGTGTAAAAAACACACGGTGTGGGTGCTGTGTAGGGTGAGTGAGGGAAGGGGGGGATTTCCTTTTACGGACTAGGTGGTCTCACACACTATATAGTGTCATGCTTCATCATTTGACCACCTAGCCCCACCCAGGCAGGACAGTGCCGCCTGGGCGGACTCAACCTCACCGTTAAAAGAACAGGAGGGAGTGCGTAAATATATTTTATCTGGAGATAATCGGATCCAGCTAAACTAGGGGAATATAAAAACACCTAGGCAGCTACCTGTGTGTGGTCTACACTTTTAATAGTGGTGCCTGCTGGTGTAACTAAAAACAAGGGCGGGACACCTCGGCGAGAATGAGGACTCACTTGGTCGCCTATCTAAGAATTGGCCGACATGTTTCTGCCCTCTACTATGAGCCATGGAAGGTCTGGGGGCATTCTTCAGGGCCTAGGATCCCTAACCATCATGCAAAGTGCAGATAGATGAACCTCCCCTCATATAGGGGGGGAAAGAAAGAGAAATAATTATAACAATTGAATGGGCCTGCCTGTGGCAAGGGACTACCTCGCGGAGGCCCTAATATCTAAGGCTATTGGCCTCAGATTCCAGGAGGGGGAGTGTCCCCTTATAGTCACACTTACATCAAAGGAGGCGCTCGCTGTGCGCCTAGACCGACCCCTCGCTGGATCGCTTAAAAATGTTGACGCCACAAACTCCAGGTGCAGCAATGCAGCAGGTGCCAGTGCCAAATGCAAGTAACATTTTGTTACAAGGATTGACAGCTCAGCAATTGAGTGAATGGTTGGACAGTCTAAATACACCTCAAAATACATCTAAAGGTGAAGAGCAGATAAATCGTGTAAGGTTAGCTACAGAAGCAACAGAGTTAGTTGAGGAAACAATGGAAGTCAATAGGTTAGAATCCTACACAGATGAAGAGCTGAGGTACTTGTGTCCAAAGAGTACAAAGGAGGTGGGTAAGATACATCAGAAATTATCAGAGCTGGCAGAGAAACATGATCTTGAGATTGAGAAAACAAAACATTTGAAAGGAAGCTACAGGTTAGATTTTGAGGCAAAGAATTTTGAACATATGAGGTCAGTAGGAATCAAGGTTAATTTAAAAGAATTGTTGCAGAGTGCTCAGATCTGGGGAGCATTGAGAAAGGGTCAAGAAGAATCTCCAGGGAGAGAATTACCATGATATTACAGAGAAGTCCCCCGACTTCACAGAGAGATGTTAGAATGTTCCTGGGAATGGTGGGATATTGTAGACAGTGGATTCCCAATTTTGCTGAAATAGCCAAACCCTTGCAACAGTTACCTCATAAGGAAGTTACATTACCCTAGATGAAGCTCAGATGAAGGCGTTCACTGAATTGAGAGAAAGTTTGTGCAGTGCTCCAGCGTTGGGAATGCCTGATTACACAAAGCCATTAACATTGTTTTGCCATGAACGTGATGCTTGTTCTTTGTCTATTTTGACACAGGTCCATGGAGGTGCTTATCACCCAGTAGATTATTTTTTAGCTACCTTGGAACCAGTCGCAGCAGCTTTACCAGGTTGTCTGCGCGCAGTAGCCGCAATTGGTCAAAGTCTTTCTCAATGTGAAGGGGTAGTCATGGGATACCCTTTCACAGTAATGGTACCACATTCTGTTAAATCGTACTGACCAGGACGAAAACGCAATATTTGACTGGTGCAAGACTGACAAGGTATGAGACGAGCATATTGGGTGCTCTAAATATAACATTGAAAAGATGTACAATATTGAATCCAGCAACATTGCTTCCAAGCGATACTGTCGAAAATGAAAAAGAGGAAGACAGTGTGCATGATTGTCTTGAGGTAACTGAGCTGTGTACAAAACCAAGGCCTGATATTAGGGACACACGACTGGAGGAAAATGACCAAATTATCTTTGTTGATGGTTCACGTCTCAGAGTTGGAACTGGGACATTGAGAGCAGGATACGCAGTATGCACAATGACAGGCACATTAGAAGCTTCTTGGCTTCGAGGTGTATATTCTGCACAAGTGGCGGGATTGGTAGCTCTTACTAGGGCATGCTATGTATCCACAAGACTATGAGTCACAATCTACACAGACAGTCAATATGAATTTGGAATTGTTCATGATTTTGGTCAGTTGTGGTCACAAAGAGAACACCAGGGAGGTACACCAGGGAGAAATGGCAACAAAATAAAGGAGTTGTTATATCCAGTACAGTTACCTGAAGAAATTGCAGTGGTGAAATGCAGTGCACACCAAAAGATGCAGGATTACATCTCATTGGGAAATGGATATGCGGATCAAGTTGCAAGATTTTGCACATTGAACTGTATATCGCTTAAAGACAAGTGGGAATTGATGCCTGAGGAAGAAAATATTTGCACAAGTTTTGCATTAAAAGTGATTGATACTTTGGAAGAATTGAAAACATTTCAGGATAATGTTGACAAAGAAGAAAAACGAGACTGGGCTAAGTTAGTGTGTCCGAAGACCTGATGAAATTTGGGTTTCTGAGGAGGGTCAGATGGTCCTGCCCAATAGTTTATTGTCGCAAATGGCCAGGTATTACAATGGTCAGGCACATATTGGAAGGGGTGCCATGGATAGGTTGTTCAAAATTGGTTGGTTCAATCCTAAATTTAGGCAAGCAGCAGAGGCAGTATGTCATTGATGTGTAATTTGTCAGCAACAAAACGTGGGAAAAGGGAAAGTGGTGAATTTGAGCCACATTGGAAGAGCAGGAGGTCCATTCAGCAGAATGCAATTGGATTTCATTGAGATGCCTCCATGTGATGGTCTGAAGTACGTGTTGGTGATTGTGTGTGTTTTTAGTCATTAGATTGAAGCATACACCACACAAAGGAATGACAGTCTCACAGTGGCAAAGCTGTTGCTTAGAGATTTAATACCATGTTTCGGATTCCCGATCTCTTTAGAATCAGATAGGGGAACTCACTTCAATAACGAGGTGATTAAACTCTTATGTGCAGCACTAAACATTGAGCAGAAGTTACATTGTAGTTATCGCCCTTAGGCATCAGGACTAGTGGAAAAAAGGAATGGTACATTGAAATCAAGAATTAGCAAAATGTGTGCCGCTACCAATCTAAAATGGCCAGACACATTACCTTTGGTGATGATGTCAATGTGAAACATACCTGACAGGAAGACAGGGCTGTCGCCCCATGAGATCCTCATGGGCAGAGCAATGAGATTGCCAGCAATTCCAGCCAATGCACTTGTCAATATTACAGATGATATGGTGTTGGACTACTGCAAAGGCCTGGCTGATGTGGTTCGCTTTTTCTCTCAGCAGGTGCAGGCTACTACACTGCCACCCATCCATGACCCAGGTCACAATCTGAGAGCTGGAGACTGGGTCATCATCAAGAAACATGTTCTAAAGACCTGTTTAGAACCATATTGGAAAGGTCCCTATCAGGTGGTGCTAACAACTATGACAGCTGTAAAGTGTGCAGGACTGCCGAACTGGATACATGCAAGCCATACAAAAAGAGTGGTGAGTCCGCAAGAGAATGAAGACGTGTTGTTGAGAGCACCAACAACAGTAAAACAAGTAGCTACACTTGAATTGTACAAGAGCAAACTGAGCCTGAGGTTGAGCCTGAGCTTGTGGAAGATGGATCTATCACCCCTGTAAGAGACGGAAGTGAAGAATTACAGGAGGGTGAGCAGGAGCCTATCTCGACAGATACAGCAGGAGAATCGAGCACAGCAGGGGTTCTCCCAGAAGCAGACGGTGCTGAAAAGCAAACAGAGCGAGTGCCAGATCAAGAGGGTGAAAGAGTTGAGACGGATTAAAGCCAAAGTGATTAGACTCCTCCTGAACTCGTTTCAAGTCCATCAAGAGAAAACACCATAAGGAAAAGGAAAAGAGTCCAATCCTGAGGAGAATACTGACCGAAGGAACGAGAAAAGGAGATAATTGGCCTGAATCACAAATCGGAAAGAAGAAGGAATTGGTCATTAATGAAACAATAGCAGAAGAAGTGGATACTACAAGAAAGGAAGAATTGAGTGAAAGAGAATTAGGTGGTGAGCGTAGGTTGAAAAGAAAGAGAATAGAGAGTCGAAGATACGCAGGTCCTGAGTGGGCATATGCAGCTACAAATGAATGGCAACACAAGTTTATGTCCTTTTGTTTTGATAGAGAAGTTCCGAGTCAGTACTTTGATGTAACCTTAAGGCGATCAAAAGAGTTGTTGAGCTGATCTAAAGAAAATCTAAGAAAAGACTGTTGAAATAAAACTGGAAGAGACATTGATAACCTGATATGACAATTGAAAACCAGATGTGACAAGCTGCTAATCGATTTTGATAAAGGAAATAGGGTTCCTGGATGTGAAACTGAACTGTGAGAAGAGAGATATTTTCTTCATTTCTGATTTTTTTCTCTGTTGCGCTTTATCGAAGAGTTACTTCTGCTTTCTGATTCTTTACAGATCATGACTGAATTAAATAGCCAAGTTAGGAATGTTAGGTATTGTAGATATTTGAATGTCGGAGTGGCAGTTATGTGTGGAATAATGTTTATAATTATGATTGTAGGGATGTCTAGTCATGATATGAAAGAGGCTACTATTATTTCCTTTCCTGAAACAACTACACTAACAGCTTTAGAAAGGTTCAAGCTAGATGAGAAATATTTGCATGATTATACTAATGCTCAAGGAGAGCTTTCTTCTAACATATTCTAACGCTTGCTGAGTGAGTATGTTGAAACGATGGATGCAAGGAATTGTCTTGTATGTACGCATATTCCTTCCTCAGTGGAAGAAGGGGTTACATACCATAGTCTGCCATTAACATAATGCATAAGCTGTAGTCTGCTACTAACAAGATTCTATAACCAAGAGTTTATACAGTACTTTTATTCCAATTATGATTTAGTGTTTTCATTTGTTCCTATTACTAGGTATTTGAGTAAGGTAGCTAAGAAGCATGATATAGTATTAGTTAGGGCTTCTTTGAACCAACATTGACGCTTGGTACCGCATAGACTCATAAGAATAATTTAACATGTTTACTTACACCATTAGAAAAGAGCTTTATAGGGCATACTGATGACAGGAGAAAGGCATTGAAGGAAAAGTTAGAGAAGGGATTGGAAAAGAGAACTTATAAAAATGATTATGCTTACACTGATATTAAAACAAAAGGGAAGCTAGCTTTAGATGCGTTACATGTAGGAAAGCTTTGCATATATAGGCCAAAATCATGCACAGACACTTTATTTGTGGGTATGAGTGAACGTAGGCATGTGTTTCTGTTTCAGAGTAAGTGGACCTTTATGCTGAATGGTCAGGACCCTTATATTCCTGGGATCTACTATATTTGTGGACTTAATGCTTATTACCGTCTTCCTAGCGAATGGTATGGGACATGCTATTTGGGGATAGTTTTCCTTAAAATTTATCAGATAGATGATCTAAAGAAGTTTCCGAAAGTGACTGAATTACATCATAAGCGACAGAGGAGGTAAACCTTTTCTGCAATTGTGGGAGATATTTTTGGTGCATTAACTCCTTCTGTAGGAGTTATTTTGAATACAATTAAGATACGGAAGTTGTCTACAATTGTGGATAACATGCTGACAAATTTTACAGAGGCAATACTCCTGTTAGATACTGAATTAGCTGCAGATAGAGCTATGACGCTTCAAAATAGGCTTGCTCTAGACATACTTTTAGCAAAAGACGGTGGAGTGTATAGGATGATTAATGCTAGGCATTGCTGTTCATATATTCCCAATAATGATAAGGAGATAAGAGACTTACTAACTAAGTTAACTAATTCAAGTAAGCATTTGAAAGAATTGAAGGAAACAGGAGTTTGGGAGAAACTTGGAAAATGATTTGCTTCAGTGGGTAATTGGTTTGTCAAATTTGGAATGGGGTATTACTGAAAATTGTACAGGGAATAATAATTGTGATTGCCTGCATATTAGGATTATGGGGCATATGTAAATTATGGCAGAGAATCAAATTAAGGGGATCTAAAAATAATCAGAGGAGGGAAGAACAACCTAGGGAAAGAATATATAGGGAAAATTTGAGAAGAAGACAAAATACATCAGCGACGGAACTGTAAAGTGTTGGTAAGAAAGGTGTGATGTGATATTTAGTCATCAGAGGAGGGACTGTTGAAGCAGATATACTAATTAGAAAATCATTAATGATGTTTATGTGTTTGAATAATTAAAATTTTGTAGAAGAATTAATCGTAGAGAAAATAATGTGCACGTTTGAAAATGTGCCTTAGGGGTGTGACCACCATATATACACGAGATTGTATTAATATAACTGAAACTGTATGAAATAATGAAAACATATGAGAAAATGTAGTAATATGTCATATTGAAATATATAACCTATGTTTTACTTCAATTTGTAGTGTTAACTTAGCTGAACTTAAAGCCTAGTCTTCCTAGGTCTTGCACACAGAGAGCAGAAACAAAAACTGCGTTTGCAAGAAGCTGCTACAACCTGTCCTTGACTCACTCGATGTTAAAGTTGCTTAGCTAGAATTTTCTGCAATGTACCAGCGGACAGGAGATGATGAAGACAATTTGATACAATTATGTGTAGAGTAGGCTACATGTACTTTCCTAGGACTTGAACAATGAAGGCACTGACTGAAGAGGAACATGCAACAATTTTGATACTTGAAGAGCCGGATGATGAGGACATCGTATAGTGGACCAATCCACATCTTGTGAAAGGACTAATATGGAAAATAATAGATTTGGTAAACAAATACTGTAGGTTATAGTCATATCTGCTGACTGACTGACCAATTAGGAATTAGGGGTATGAACTGGGAGACCCTGATGAAAAGTCATGACACTGGGCTAAAACTGGAGATGCGGGAGATGCAAGGGGAGAATTGATGATGTCAGGAGACGTTGTCCGAGGTTCTGTCATTGGGCTCATACTCTGAGAGCCTGATGCATGGCCGAATATCAGATGACCTGAAGACGAAGTCTGACTTTGTTGCTGATCCATTCTGTGGATAGGTAGCTATGAAAATGTGACTGACAAATTGTGACTTTCCTTCTAGGTACCAACTGCGCTGATTGTAGAATTCTTACTTAGATATATCTTTTCCAAATTAATGCTTTTTCTCTAAATTGTTTTGCATGAAGCCCCACATGCTGATGCTAATCTTGGGCAGGTAGGCTGTTAAGGGTGACGTTAACAGTGACAAATGACTGACGAGCTATCTGCTGAACTCTGCTATTAATGCTGATAATCTTTTGGCGTATGAAGGTGTATTTACGCATATGTTATCTCCAAGCTATAAGATGATGTTTCATTGACAAATTAATAATTGAACTAATTGAATAAAGATTGGTCTAACAGATGATTTAGATTTGTAATCAATAAGGAATTAAAAATTGTTTAACTCTTCACCGAGTTGTGGTTATTCAAGAGAATATGTTTTGTTAATGGTAGTTTATGCTAATTATTGATCTCAATGGTCACTACATGACTAGGATATTCCATGCGATTCAAAAGGTTCATCGACCTATGCACGTCTCCTTGCAAGTTTACTTACTAAGGACCAGGCACGCTTGCAGAAGCATGGAGGAAGCACAAACATTTTCACTGTTGACAAATTCACCATCTCTAAACAATTAACAATTAAGTATGATTTGTTTTATCTGACTGGAATCAAGGCATGACTGCTTCCTGATCTTGCTAGCTTTCTATACAAAGGACCACAACATTCCAACTTGTCTGGAGACCTCATTTGATATGAAGGGTAGTGCACTTAATTAGTTCAGATTATTTCTCTCAAATTGTAGCCAACATGTCAAACTTGCTCACTTTCTTTCTAAAAAAATAGCATTTTTTGTGTCATCTTTAATGAATTCACTGTTGGTATTCAGAGGATGTTCTGTGACAGAGTGTTGTTTCTTCTCACAGAATTCGCACTTTTTTACCTGGATTTCTTTGCCTCTTTGGATAAAGGTGCCAGGATATTGCCTATCTACTGGTTCTGCTTTGTCTCTTCACCAGAATTGATGATTACTGATTTACAGTCACAATCAAAACCCTTGGGCGTTCTCTTGCTTATTGCCTGGTTTTGTTTTCGCCTACTAAGTGTCTGGTCCGTCGTAAGGTCAGATTGATGAGGTCTTAGCAAGTTGTGGGTTGAGTTCAGTCTAGTTAGAATGTCTTTTTTGTTTTATTTCATAAGATAATTTTTTATTGGAGATATCCAAAGACATCGACATATGATAGACTCGTACACTACAGATCAAAAAGGAACATGTGAAAACAATGCATGATTATATAGAAGAAAAGAAACATTCTGGAAAAAGACTAACCCACCATGTACTGAAGGACGAAATGTGTCCTCTGTGGCAGAAGGACACATGTTTAGTATAACGTAGAGGAGAGGGAAAAAGAAAAGAGAAAAAGCTTAAGAGAGAAGCAAGGGAGAAGAAAGTAAGAGAAGAGAAAAGGAAGAGTTGCACACACTCCCAGGAGGAGTCATACATCATTCGGAAAAATCACATGAGCAAGGCAATTTCTATGACTGTTTAATCTTTTCCCATGCATAAATTTAACATTTACCATAATAGAGGAGATGTGGTACTGAAGTTACCATTGTGGATGTTGTTGTCAGCACTTCTGATGAAGCAAACCCGAGGCCACCAAGCGTGATAGGAAACGTTGTAGTTTTTCCAATTTGCCGATGGTCTTGATGCCTCTTGTAAATAACCGGTCTAAGAGATAAAGGTCCCTGATGTTAAGCTCTACAATATGTGTGGCAGTGATGTGGCCTACGGCAACAATAATATGTTTCAGAACAAGATTCATATTGAAGATGACATCTAAGGTCCCTTCATTTAAAAAATATATATATATATTTTAATTGGGCTCTCATTGCCCACCTCCCATTTGAAATGTGCAAGCAAGGTGGCTCAGTGGGGGGAAATAGGTTTTTTGTGCAGATGGACGGGCCTCCCTGTTGCAGAGGGTATCCTCTGCGGGAAACATCTGGAACAACGACTCCGGAACAACGATTACGTTGTTAACGCAAGCGGAACCATGCTTGCGTTAACGACGACTGACATTTTCTCTGCCTTAACCAAGCATCTGCTGAACAACGATGAGAAAAAGGGAGAGTGCATCGGGAGAGGGCGCGGTCAGGTATGTGAGGTTGGAGGGGGAGGTTTTTTTTTTTTTTTTTTTTTTTTTTTTTTTTTGGGGTGGGGTCAGGGTACATTTGTTTTTAGGTGCGGGGTGGAGGTCGGGGTAGTTTGGTTTTTTAGGTGGGGATGGTGGGGTTGGGGTAGTTTTGGTTTTAGGGGTGGGGTGTGGGGGGCAAGGTAGTTTTATTTTTGGGGTGAATTCAGGGTAGGTTTTAGGGCTCAGGGTGTGTAGGGGGTATTGGGATAGTTGTTTTTAGGGGTGAGTTGGGGTAATTCTGTTTTTTGGGGCGGGGTTGTTTTGTTAGGTGCGGGGGAGTTATTTTTGGGGGTGGGGGTCTGTTGTTTTTAGGGTGGGTGGTGGGGTCTGGAAAGATTTTAGGGCTCAGGGTTGGTGGGGGTATCCGGGTAGTTTTCTTTTTAGGGGGGGTGGCAGGGTTTGGGGTAGTTTTGTTTGCGGGGGTCGGGGTAGTTTTGTATTGTTGGGTGGGGGGTCGGTTTAGTTTTGTTTTCAGGTGCAGGGGTGGGGGTCGGGTAGTTTCGATTTTAGGGCGGGTGGGGGGTCGGGAAGGTTTTAGGGCTCAGGGTGGTGGGGGGTTTTGGGGTACTTTTGTTTTTAGGACTCAGGGTGGTGGGAGTATTGGGATATTTTTGTTTTTAGGGGTGGGGGTGGGGGTGGGGGTGTGAGGGTCAGGTAGTGTTTTTAGGGAGGGTTGGGGTATTTGTGTTTTTAGGGTGGTGATGGCATACTACAACCACGCATGCCGTTCCGCACATACCTTACTAGGCATGCCTTTACAAAGAAAAATCGTTGTAAAGGCATGCATGGTAAAGACATTCATGGAAACAACGCAGTCCTTGTTCCGACCACATTGTTCAGGCATGCATGGTTGGCGCATGCGTTGTTCCATCATGCAACCATCCTACGCAGCATTTCCAGGCCATGCCACGCCGCCACCAAAGTGGTTGTGAGAAAGCACCAGTGGAGCTTGAATGCACGCTTGGTAAAAAGTAACGCAAGGGCTGCAAAACGAGTGCGCACTTTGTGTCGGTCTGTATGCTTGAAAATGCCGAGGGTGCAGGCTTCTCATGTGTATGTCTGGCAATTCTGTGACTTCATGCAGAATGGAATGGACTAAACTTCAATAATCCTGCAAGGCGCTCAGGACCACAGTATATGCCTGAGGTCCACTATCAGAGCCTGGCAACCGGAGCAGCCCACCGTGGTCCCGGGGAAGTAACAGTTTAACAGGGATGGGTTTAGATATGCTCTGTGAAGCAGAGAGAATTGTATATTCTTGAAACAAGAGTTGTGGGAGACCTGCTGAGAATGTTCTAGTGTCTCATTCCATTCCCTGTCATGCAGGACCCTCCTGAAATTGTCCTGCCACAACGCAGCCAGGGTTTGATGGCCAATTTGTGGATGGCTTTATGAAGCCAGGTAATTATGTGGCAGCCATCACCAATGGTGAGGATAGCCTGCAGCACTAGATGCAAAGTAGGTTCCCCCTCTGAGACAACCCAGAGGGTGTGACAGGTGTGACTGAGTTGCCTGTGCAAGAGGAACTGCCCAGGTGGGAGGTTATGTTCCATAGCCAATAAGATAACTGTGAGGAAGTGGCCATCGGAAAATAAGTCGGCCATTGTGAGCAACAAATGCCACGTTAAGATCTGCAGATTTCTGGTAGAATAGAAGCCTGGAGGGCGTAGTAGACAAGAATGGGGAGCAATCATGCGTACATAGGGGTCCGGCGGGACTAATGATGTGTCTGGATCATGTACGACCGAGCAAACATGGCCTGCAAGGGTCTGGGAGGGGGAAGAGCGAGGCCTGCAGGAAGAATAGGCCTCAAATCATGGGCACAGACAGTGGCCTCCCCTCGGTGCAGGTCTCGCCCATGTTAACGCCGAGCTGTCCAACAAGACAAGCAGTAAAGCTGCTTTGCTAAGAAGTATGCCTTAAGAGAGTGGTACCAAGGCCTCCACAATCCACAGGCAGCTGTAGTTTAGTAGGGGCAATTCAACGGCACTTGGCACCCCAAATTAGTGTGCACAGGCAAGTATCAAGTTCCTTAAAGAAGGGGCACAGCGGGATGACTGGGAGATTCGAGAAGTAATACAGTTGGTGGGCCACAGCGATTTTTCCTATTGTGGCTGGGGTAGAGTCTGCCAGAAGCGTATCTGGGTTTGTATTCCTGCTAGGGCCTTGTGGAGGCTCATCTTGCGCAAGTCCGGAGGATCATGATGAAGATAGGCCCCCTGATAGCGAGGCGCCTGAGCGTGTCAACAGAGGCAGGTATCATCAAGACTTCCAGCGGTGGCTGATTGGGGCAGAGTGAATAGATGGCCGACTTCCCCCAGTTGACATGCAGTCCAGCAGCCACGACGAACTCTGCAAGGGTTTCCTGGGTGTTAGGCCAACTGTTACATCGCGTAGATACAAGAGCTGTCATCCACATACAAGGATATCGAATGCGTCCTATCTGCGAGTGGGATGGATTACTCTTGACCCTCCTCACGTTGTCGTGTAGTGAAGGGTTCCATCAGGAACCAGAATAATAATGGGGAGAGCAGGTATCTCTGTCTCGTCTCTTGGCTGACCCGGAAAGGGGCCGAGATGACACAGCTTGATATGGGACGCCTGGTTAGTTTTAAGAAGTTGGATGTAGGCCATGAGCCTGGGCCCAATCCATGAGCCTGGGCCCAATCCATGAGCCTGGGCCCAATCCCCATGCGGGAGAGGTTTGTGAAAAGGTAGTGCCACATCAAGGTGGCAAATGCCTTCTCTAGATCCAGGGTAAGGCAGGCTGCTCGTGGGAATTGCCTCTTGACACAGTGTTGCATATGAAAGATGCAACAGATGTTCTGGGAGGTGCTGCGGCCCGGAACAAAGCCATTTTGATCGGCATGCACTAGTTCCAGGAGGATTGTGGCATACCTGTCAGCAAA
Source organism: Pleurodeles waltl (assembly GCF_031143425.1). Classification (NCBI taxonomy): domain Eukaryota; kingdom Metazoa; phylum Chordata; class Amphibia; order Caudata; family Salamandridae; genus Pleurodeles; species Pleurodeles waltl. The sequence continues at coordinate 261,687,913 of NC_090444.1, read as the reverse complement.
GATCTTTCCCAGGATTTTATAGTCCTTGCTAAACATCCTATATTGAAAGGGCAGTTAATGGTGCTGTGTGTGGCAGCAGAGGTATGCTTATCATAATCCTGCCATAAAATGCAAGCCATGTCCATGCAACTGACTGCTGTAGAAACATTGAGAGAACAAATGTCAAATGAGATTGCCCGCCGTCTGAGGTGCTACCAGTGGGAGGGAGGGGTCTGTTAACCCCTCTGAGAGTCATCGGATGGGAGAGTGTCATCATCGCATGTGAAGATTTGCAGGCCTTTCTTGTCGTCAGAGGTTGTAGCTTGGAGAGCGTGCCTACGGTCCTCCATGATTTGCTCCTATCAGGAATGTTCATTGTGGTAGCTTGAGGGGTAGCGCTGAGGTCGGACTTGTCTTGTCTCTGTGCACGTGTTCTGGAATATACCGCAAGGCTGATTTGGCGGAGTTAGTGTCGACTCCCAATGATATTGATTGGCCCAATCCCAGACATCCTTTGGGTCTGGGAGGAAGACGGTGGCGCCTTAAGATATTATCTTGAGGTGAGCTGGGAACAACAGTGAGTATTGTACTCTCATTCGCAAAGACACCGTTTGACCTCAAGAAAGGAAGAACGCGGACGCTGGACTGTATGGGTACAATCCGGAAAGAGCATGATTGTTTTGTCTTGCACATGGAGTGAGCTCATCTGTCTGGCAGCTCAGAGAATGGCATTGCAATCTCTGAAGTGGAAGAACTTAACCAGCATGGGTCAGGGAGGAGCCTATGGTGGGGGGATGTTGATTCAGGACTTAGTGAGCCCTCTCAAAGGAAAAGAAAGGGTTGAGATCCGATGGGGAGGTGAATGTTTTAAACCAAGTGTCTGGATATATGAGGGGGGTCGGACCCTTAACCCTCTCCAGAATCCCAGGATATGAACATTACCTCTACAAGAGCAGCCCTCTAGGTCTTCCGCCCTGTCCTCGAGATACCGGACATGGTCCCTCAAGTCCTAGCAAAGAGGAAGGTGGGATCCCAAGGGTGTTTGGTGCCCTGTGAAGGTCCTTCAGCTGCGGTACGGGCCTGAATGTCAGTCGACTGGTGGCTCGAAAGATGGAGTTCTAGAGTTGTGCCCACCATCTTGGCTGGCTTGGCCACACCCCTACTTAAGGTACCTTCATTATTCTTCCTTTCTCTTCCAAAATGGTATAATATGTTTTCAATAAAAAAATAAGTGGTAAAATCCCTGGCAACCCTGACCAAAGTGTCAACAAAGATTTTAGTCTTCCAGTCCTAGTTGGTGAAGTTTTGCAGGAGACCCAAAAGAGATATGAATGGTCCAGTATTAACATTGATAAAATCATGTAAAGGAGAATCCCAAACTGTGTCCCAGGTGGATATTACGGGAGGGTTGACACCGTGAACAGTACAAGAATCAGTCCATTTACTTTGAATATGTTTATTGTGTGGGGTATTGGCATTGTCTGAAATTTTACAAATCAAAGATACAATGTGAGGCTCATTTATCAAAGTTTCAAGGAATGTAATGCAATCAGAAGGGCAAGATTGTTCTGTCTTTTTAAGTGCAACCTTAAGCTTTGAGTAATTGTAGAATTCCAGTGATTATATATTACATGTTGCCACTATAGTGGCAAAAGAAAGCAAGATTGTAGTTGCGCCAAAGTCACCAATAAGTAGAATACCAAGAGCAGCCCTGTCCATCTGTAAGAAAGTTTTTGAATCTGTCTTAAGGCATGGATTTAGCCAGATTGAGGTATAGTTCGATTGATGTATTTTGTTTTGAAACATTTATCAAGAGATCTAACACCCATTAAACTATCCTTGCTGATCAAGAGGAATGAGCAACATTCAGTTGTTTTATTGAGTGCATATTCAATAAAAAAGGGTTGACCAGGTCACTTTCGATATCTACCCATGGAGTGGTGGTGGGTAGAGTTCGAGTTCAGCCACCGGAAGGCTTGTCTCTCTAAAAAGGCTGTTTGATAATAGATACAATTTGGCAAGCTCAAACCCCCTTTAAAAGTATTAGTGTGAATTTTACCCATGGAAATTCCAGCTCACTTATCTTTCCAAATTAAAGTAGAAATTAGATTGTTTGTGGATTTGTGGATGGTATCAGAGAGCTTCAATGGGAACATATGTATAATAAAGTTAATTTGGGTAGTTACCATCATTTTAAGCACTGCTATGTGCCCCCCTCCACTACTGTCTGATAGATTTTAGTGACTTTGCCTCTGATAGTCTTTTTGTTTTTTACCCTCCTCTTTCAATGCAAGTTCTTTTTTTATTAATGGTCTTTATAAATTAGTTTTCTGGGCTATGTGTGGCAGGTAAATCACATTTAAATTAAAATTTCTCTGTTTAGGGAGTAGCATAATAATCTTGCATAGTTATTGATAGTTGTAAGGATATCCCGTTCCCCCACATCAGCATTGCTAGAGAACATTAGCATGTCATCCCAACAAACCACAGTTTCCCTCCCCCCAGGGAAAGAAATACATTTTATAGTAGTGTTGTTTCTTAGAGCGTGGCGTAAGGGTTCTGTAGCAAAGACTAACTATAGAGGTGATCAGGGCAACCTTGTCTGATCCTTTGATCGAGATAGAACTCCCTTGTATCTGGCCATTAATTTTAATGCAAGCTGATGGTTTGTGATAAAAGGCCATTGCCATACATGCATATAACTTACCTAAATCAATTTTTTTCAGTACCACATGTAGGAAAGGCTTAGTGATTATGTCAAAGGCCTCCTTTGCATCCAGAGGCATGGCCATGGAGGGAGAGGGTAGCTCCTTGGCCTTTTCAGTGACATGGCAGAATGTCTGTATGTTATGCTGCTCAGAGAGGGGAGATGTTTTTGCAAAGGAAGAGCCAGTATTTTAGCATGCATTACATATTTGGTATTGAGTTGTGAAGTCCGTCTATAACTTTTGTGCTCTAAAGGGCTCCTGGGTAACCACCACTCTGTGTACTTCTGAAGCTATACCTGTGAGTTTGCCTGAGGTTTCAAAATGGTCAAATAGCTCAATTTAGTGAGGTTACAAAGCATCCTAAAAGGTCTTATAAAGTGAGGCCCTGAAACCATCAGATGTAGTGGCTTTCCTACATTTGAGGGATTTGATGTCTCTTAATATTTTATCAACCTTCATGTTTTCTTGTACATCTCTTGAAAGACTGGACCGATTCAACTCATCAAGATAAGTTTGACATATATCAATATTGCATTTCCCATTTGGGTTATATAAGTAAGCAGAAAAGGAGTGAAAAGAGTCTTATATTTTTTTAAGATCCACAAGTATATTCCCATGTTTATCTCTGATGTCAAGGATGCAGGTAGAGTTTATTGTATATTCCATTAATAAGGCCAACAAATTACCTGCCTTATTACATTATAAAAGCATTTTTGCTTTTTTGACCAGACAAATGCTGTCTCTCACAGAACTTTATTAAATTTGTGGTTGAGAATGTCTTTTAAGCCATCTTTTAATAAAAGAGCCGCAATCTTTCTTCAAGCCAAACGATATTGGCAACCAGAAGGTTGAACTGCATGAAGTGCATGAGTAGTTGCCTCGTTTTATTTCCAATAATTATTTGTCAACTGACAAAATTGCAGATAAACCATTAAAGACCTTCTCAAATTTGGTTCTGAATGTGTCCCAGTTGCACAGGAAGGAAATGTCTTGCCTTACCAGTGGGATGGCCCACAAATCAGCATTTGTGGTTAAAATAAGAAAGGAAGAATGCCACCCTTGAATGAGAATCACAAAATGCACCTGGACGACAGATGAAAGTCAACTGTACTTTTATCAGGAATATTTGTTCTTTTGTAAGAGCTCTCATTAACCTTTCTCGGGCTGCCCAACGAGCAAGAATTTACTGTCACTGGTTGCATTGTGGGAGACACTTGGGTAGTGAAACTGTTGTGGGTGTACTGGGGTTCGAGCTTGCATCTGAAGTACTCTATTTGCCATTGCTGCTGTCTCAGTTTATGAAGCAGTGACATGCTAGTTCAGCTTCCGAGGTCTCAAAAGTGACCATGAAGATGTTGTGCCACTCGAATGGTCATAGATTTCTAACAAGATTTAACATCAGCCTCTGGAGTGGCTTGATGCCTAGCTGGGACCACAAACCATGTCAACAGAGTGAGAATGTGAGATCAGTGTTCTTTGACTTTCTACCGTCTACAATATACACCTGTCCATCATCACCTAACACTTTTTCAGTGGAATCTTTGCAACAGTCTGCCACTGACTGGACATAGATTTATCAAGTGCTGTTAGTTCCTTTGCTGAGTTCTGAGTCTCTGGCACACAGCAGCTCCATGGGCAAGCCATGTGCTGCTCTGCATTGCTACCCTGAGAGTCAAATGCTAAAAACGGTTTCTTGGTTCAGAGTTTGTAGTCTGCATAACTGGGAGCCCTAGGACACCATAAGTGAAATACCCCAGATGTTACAGTCAGAACTCACTTCTTTGGGACCCTCTACCTAAATTGTTCACACTTAGGACCAAATGTAGTCCCTGGTATGGTTTGGGTAGAGAGACGTGGATCTGCCTCAGCTTTCTGATAAAATGGGCAGAGTAGTATATGGTCATAGCAAGTGTCTAAGCAAATCTGCTTTTAGGAGAAATGCATTTCTATAGACTGGTCATATGGGTTGCACTCCTTTTCTTTTGCGTGCTCTCTGCCTTACCATTACTTTCAAACATGTATGAATGTCAGATCACACCCTCCATGTTTGTACTCTTAGAAGTTTGGAGTGAATCACCCATCAGAATAATATGCCACACAATCAATGCTTAACATAACTTGTCAGCCCTTAAACTTTGGTACAGTTCTTTAAAACATCTTCAAGCTGTACATTTACCATAACAATTATGTCCCCCAGGTGGCATTCCCTTGCTACTGTCCTGGTACTAAATATGCTCTTGTTTATTTTCTAGTATTGACGTTGCTTGGGTTCTAGGAAAGTGGAACAAACAGTTGAGCCAGTGAGAATCAATTCACCAAAATATATCGACTAGACACAGCCAGTGGTTGGTACACGACTTTGCCAGAATGATGTTGGGCTTGCTGGGGGTGCTGTGTACTGCTAGACAGGTAGTGAGCCAGCTGGGTAATTCTATAAAATCCTCTTTGTCATTACCTCATGCAGTAGGCCCAGATTGTTCTTGTAGAATAACTCCCGCATCCATTTAATTGTTACGATTTTCTACAGGCTATGAAATACAGGCAATATGTGCCTCTTTTCGGATTATATTTTATTTTTGTTATAGGCAATATTTTATAATCTTTTTTTTTTTTTTAAACTGCATTTTTTTTTTTTTTTTGCTTAACTCGAAGTGTGGTAGGCTTACAAATTGTACCATCAAGTGCATTCTTTCAATCAAGCATTTGCCTTACAAATGCCAGATGCAAAAATTAACCGCGAGTATGCAGACATAAGTGACAAAAACATAGGTGTTATACAAAAGAACTTCTAATTACCATCCAGTTGCAAGCACATGCAACAAGAAATATAAGACTGGACCAGAAGAGGAAGAGGCATTAGAATATAAACACACTTAGAACATTTTATTCATATTTACCAATAAATTATTATACGTATTAATAAGGTTCCAGATATTCATAGTTCCAATTTCTAAATGTGTGGATTGATTTAGGTTGACGAAGCCATCAATAGAGCATAACTTTGATCTTTGTGCCTTAAATATCCTAGTTATTTGGATGAGTCAAATGATTGTATTTGTTTTATTCTGTGTTCTGTAGGATCCACAAACAGCCGTGGTGCATTGGGAGCCTTGATGGCATGCCTGCGAACAGCCAGAGCTCATGGGCACATGCAGTTTACAGATCACTTTATTTGGGTGGAACAAGTGTCGAATGGAATAATACGGCAAGGCTTAGTTCATAGACATGATCAGGTAATGCAAAATGGCCATTGTAGTTCATTACTTCTCTACACACAGCCAAAAAGATCAGTGATTGTTTTTCAAATGAAGGTTCCTAGTTGGATATTTTTTGAAAGGCTTAAATGCATAGTGTGTTTTGCAACATTCATTTTGAGTGGTATGCTAACACTGATCTTGTTTCTGCATTCAGCACATTGAGTAGGTCTAGTTTTTAATGCATTTTAAAACTGTCTGGCGTATGCATGCTTTGTTGGTATCTGGGGACAAGAAATATTAAGATTACACACTTGTGCATCTCTGCTTCACTTTATGTATTACACACTCATAGTGAGTCAGTTGCTATAGACGCAAAATTAACTTTTTATCAATTGCATGGTGTTAGAAATGGGGTCTTTGGTTGACAGTCAGGTTACCCCCTGTTCAAGCAAGGACCCTCACTCTAGTCAGGGTAAAAGAGAATCACCCTCAGCTAACCCCTGCTTACCCCCTTGGTAGCTTGGCAGAGCAGTAGGCTTAACCTCAGACTGCTAGGTGTAAAGTATTTGTACCAACACACACAGTAACTCAATGAAAACACTATAAAATGACACAACACCAGTTTAGAAACATAGGAAATATTTATCTAAACAAAACAAGACCAAAACGACAAAAATCCGACATACACAAGTCAAGTTATGAATTTTTAGAGATTAAACTCAGAAATTGCGCTTAGAAACAAAAATGTTTGGATGAGATGTTAACACGGCATCGTGACGGAGTCGTTCCCAACAAGCCGACACCAGCGGCACCGGACACGGAGTCGTGTAGACCCCCAAGTACAGTACCTTTGGTGAAGAGTGAAAACAAGCCGATGCGCGAAGTCAGGGTTCGCGGCGTCTGTGCGAAACGTTGAATCCGTGCACTTCGAGCGGCGTCGGTCACGTCGTGGTGCGGCGACTTCCACTTCAGCGAAGTCGATTTCCTTGGATTTCCACCAGCTTTCCTTTCAAGGGCCCAGGAATTGGATAGGGCACCACTTGTCAGAGCAGGAGTCTCTCCTGAGACTCCAGGTGCTGGCAGAGAGAAGTCTTTGCTGTCCCTGAGACTTCAAACAACAGGAGGCAAGCTCTAACTCAAACCCTTGGAGATTTCTTCACAAGATGGAAGGCACACAAAGTCCAGTCTTTGTCCTCTTACTCTGGCAGAAGCAGCACTGCAGGAAAGCTCCACAAAGCACAGTCACAGGCAGGGCAGCACTTCTTCCTCAGCTATCAGCTCTTCTCCAGGCAGAGGTTCCTCTTGGTTCCAGAAGTGTTTCTAAAGTCTGTAGATTTGGGTGCCCTTCTTATACCCATTTTAGTCTTTGAAGTCACCTTTCTTCAAAGGGGACACACACCTACTTGTGAAATCCTGCCTTGCCAAGGCAAGGCCTCAGACACACACCAGGGGGTTGGAGTCTGCATTGTCAGAGGCAGGCACAGTCTTTTCAGATGAGAGTGACCACTCTATCCTCCCTCCTAGGAGAGATGGCTAATCAGGAAATGCAGGTTACACCCCAGCTCCCTTTGTGTCACTGTCTAGTGCGAGGTGAAAAACAACCCAACTGTCAAACTGACCAGACAGGGAATCCACAAACAAGGCAGAGTCACAGAATGGTTTAAGCAAGAAAATGCTCACTTTCTAAAAGTGGCATTTTCAAACGCACAATCTTAAAATCAACTTTACTAAAATATGTATTTTTAAATTGTGAGTTCAGGGACCCCAAACTCCACATGTCCATCTACTCTCTAGGGGAATCTACACTTTAATCATATTTAAAGGTAGCCCCCATGTTATCCTATGAGAGAGACAGGCCTTGCAACAGTGAAAAACGAAGTTGGCAGTATTTCACTGTCAGGACATATAAACCACATTACTATATGTCCTACCTTATCCATACACTGCACCCTGCCCTTGGGGCTACCTAGGGCCTACCTTAGGGGTGCCTTACATGTACGAAAAGGGAAGGTTTAGGCCTGGCAAGTGGGTACACTTGCCAAGTCGAATTTACAGTGTAAAAATACACACACAGACACTGCAGTGGCAGGTCTGAGACATGATTACAGGGTCACTTGTATGGGTGGCACAATCAGTGCTGCAGGCCCACTAGTAACATTTGATTTACAGGCTCTGGGCACCTCTAGTGCACTTTACTAGGGACTTAACAGTAAAACAAATATGCCAATCATGGAGAACCAATTACGTACACATTTTAAACAGGAGCACTTGCACTTTAGCACTGGTTAGCAGTGTTAAAGTGCCCAGAGTAACAAAAACAGTAAAATCAGAGTCCAGCACTCATCAATAACCTGGGGAACAGAGGTAAAAAGTTAAGGGAGAACACGCCAAGGATGAAAAGTCTAACACATGGCTACTCACCCTTGATTAAAAAAATAAAAAAAGTTTGTCTTATACTGTTCATTCTTCTGTAGTAACCTATCATAGCAAGTCTAACAAGACTTCTTTCTGTTTGACGTCTGTACCAGTGATTCCATAGTGTCACACAGTTCACCCAGTTGCCTTCAAATACTTTAATGATCCACCTACTAGACATCTGGGAATTCATCTCATCTGCTACCGCATGTATACTGTTGTCACCTTGAACAGATACTTAGCACTTTATAAAGCACTATGATCTCTACCTTAATGTTCAAAATAGTGTTATTCTGCCCTTGGGTACAATGGATCTTAACACACATTTATGCAGCCAGACTCATGGTTCTACCTCTTACCCTCCCCCAAGCTGTCACTGACATCATTCAAGATCAGAATGGCTTTCAACAGTGACCAACAGCTTCACCATCCGCATCAACTATGTTGGAAAATGTATTAACTACGCTTTCCCTACCCTGATTTTTGCATTACTCACTTCCTGCTTTCACTACTGCTATACCATTTACAAAGAGCTTCCAAAAAAGGATGTTTGTGATCTTCAAGGAGTCCTGAACCATGGCACCATGGCTCTTATTTAGTTGTGGATGCAAAAATTATGCTCGTCCTCAAAATGTGGCTTCTAGTCAAAGAGGTATTTCATTTTAACATATTGCCTAATTTACAAAGCACCTACAGAGATCTCTTCATGGTCAATTGGTTATTCAACCCTTCAGACGCCTGAGCTCAGCCACCCAAAACATGCTTGCCACCTGCTCAATGATTATGGTTGTTAATTTTTAAACAATCTCACTCCCTATGTAAGACCTATTGTAGCCCTCCTGACATTACAGTAAGCCCCCCAAATTAACCCCTCTGTTCAAACTAAGGCTATCTACAGAACTCTTTGGTCCGCTTCACCTCAAACTTTGACTCACATAAGGTCAGTTAGACCCCTACTTCCAGTCCTCCTCTGTCCCCGCAATGTCAAGGGGGCATGACAATCTAGTCCCATGCGAGAGTTTCTACTGTATTCCTCTACATATACAGCAGTCACATGGGGCAACCCCAATGTTCTGTAACATGGCAGACATCTCTGTTAGGACTTCAATACTTTATTTTTCACCAACAAAAAAAAATCTCCTTGCCTGAAGTCCTCCAGGTTGCTCTTATCCTCAACTCCCTCTCCACCCAACGCACCATCTACAAATTAACATATGGTAAACCCCAATTTTATGCAAATGAAAAGCACATCTTAATTCCCACCCACTGATGCATATATTTATGGGCTTTTTGTCTTATTTTCTCTACCCTTCATTCTCTTGCAACCTGGCATTGTGTAAACTATAATAAGACACTTTTTCATCTTTCCTGCTTACATCCATTTATTTTTAATTTGATGCGCTATTGATATAGCGCAAACCTTACCACCTGGGTAGTGGAGTGCTTCACAGGAAACAAGTTACTTGGACCTGAGTGTGGAATTGTATAATGTATCTGCTTGTCCCAGGGATAGAATACTTCAAAGATATACTTGTTAAATAAAATTATATGAATTTGTCCCCTTGGATGCCACGCAGTGATGTGATAAATTATGGGAGCATAATATCAGAGATATACTAACAGCATGACTGATTATGTTTTGGGTTATGTTATATCAGGATTTGGGTTTTAGCAAGACTCTGATTTTGCCAGCTGTCCACAGTCCTACATATCTTGGCCTGGAAGTAGTCTGTGAATACCTGCAAACTAATATATGTAAGGGTTACTAGAATATATTTTCTGGTTGGCAGAGGTATGCACCGTATCCAAACAGGAACCACAATCCTAATCAGGGTAAGTCAGATACACACTATAAATTAACCCGTGCAAACCCTCTGGTAGCTTGGCACAGATCAGACTGGCCTAACTTCAGAGGCAATGTGTTAAGTATTTGTGCAAAACTTCAAACAGTAACACTGTGAAATCACCACAGTTGGGCTTGACACCGCTTTACAAACATAGCATATGTTTTATGAATAAAGCGAGGCCACAATGACAAAAATAAAATAAGTAGAAGTCCAGATAGGGATTTAAAAAAAAAAAACATAATTGTAGTGCTAATAAGCATAAAGTGCCAACTGGGGCTATCTGGTTACACTAGACTGGGTTCAATCTGAAAAATCAGGCTGGCAGGGATGAAGCGCAGGTTGGATACAAGGACCAGCCTTGGCCTGCTGCAGCAGTATCTTGGTTCTTAGATGTGTTGACATCTAAGCCGAGATGCGAGGATCAGACGAGGCGATGTTTTATTGTTGATCCTTCAGATGTAAGCAATGCGTCGGTTCCGAGCTGCACAAAGTCGAAGATGAGTCGGTAGCTGGAGATGATGCCAGTTCTGATCAATGCAACTGTGTCTGTGCGCATGTTCTGTTAGTTGCGCACTTTATACCCACTTCCAAGGGCCCAGGACTGGATTGGCACCACTTAGCAGGGTAAGACTTGCAGCAAGCAAAGTCCAGGTGCTATTGCAGGATGATGAGAAGTCTTTGATGTCCCTGAGACTTAGAAAGGCAGTAAGCCAACATGTCCTTAGACTCACTCTGGGTTCAAGTAAGATAGGTCTAGTCCTTCCTCAGCAGGGCAGCACAGCAGAAAAGCAGTTCTTCCAGAGTAGCAGTCGTTGTAGCAGCACAGCAGCCCTTCCTCCTGCCAGAGTTCTTCATAGGTCCAGTAGTGTACTGAGTTGGTAGTGTCAGAAGTCCAGTACTTACAACCAGTTGTGCCTTTGAAGTGGGGGTGACTTCAAAGAAGTGTCTTTGAAGTGCACAGACAGCCTTTCTTCCTGTTCAGGCTCCAGACCGCTACAGCAGGGAATGCAGCCCTTTGTGTGGGGACAGGACACTGCCTATTCAGGTGAAAGTGTGAGGCTATGCTCAGCTCCTTCCTCTCATCCTGGCCAGTATAGCTCATCAGGATGTTAATGGCCCATCAGTCACACCTAAGCGCCTGTTGTGTGTGGCTGTCTAAAGGGGATGCAGAAGCCCAGCTGTCATCCCACCCAGATGTCTATTGGAGATGGGCTGCAGGCAAACAGTGCTGAGAGCAGGAAAATGCCAACTTTCTAAAAGTAGTTAACATATTGGGTTAGTGGTCACAAAAATCAGTTGGTGCGGCCACATTTATTATTTTTAAATTTTCAAAAAATGTTTGTGTGAGTTTTAACAGAACATGTCATAAACTTCAGAGCACCAGCCAAATTTTCATGAATGCTTTATAATTAAAAAAAAAAAAAAATGGTAACAATCATCATATTTAACATACTTATGTAAGCGATACTCTCTTGTAAAACATAGCGGTTCAATCAATTACATCCACATCAATGACAAAATTAATCGCCATACAATACAAAAAAAAAATCATTATTCACAAAACAAAATTTGAATATTGAAGGAGTGGTTTTTTTTTTGTGTGCATTTTTCTGTACCCCTAAGCACTGTGCATGGGAGTTTGAAAGCCTTCTTTTTACTAGGGCTTGCAAACGGGGACTTGAGTTAATTTCAATTCTTTTAGGTCCCCCTTTACCCAACAGTCTTTCAGCCAACTCCCTATTTTTAAAAGTGTCAGTGTAGATGCATTTCAAACCCCACAATTCCGGGTTCTCCTCAGGACCATAAACTGGATGACACTGTATTTAAAGGAAAATAATTTTTTAACCGAATAGAAAAAATAATGGAAAGCTGATTCTTGTAAAATAACCCCTCTTTGTAGACTTACTGATTTAGTTCAAAATTCAATTATATTCTCAGTGTTTTTTCATTTGGTAACTCAAAGCTGAAAAAAGAGGTAGCACAACTTAAGCTGGTGTCCTTCTTTATAAAAATCACAGTTGGGAACTAGCACTGCTGTTGAGTGGATTTACTTAGATAAAGCTGTTAACTTTATATCTCAGGCTGGAGAGCTTCTCCTTCTGCTATTCGTTGATGGCTTTTACTATTCAGGCTGTAAAAGAAACATTACCGTTTGATTGCAAGGCTTTGTTTTGTAGTGATCTGTAATTGTTTTAAGTCAGGAAGACTTCAGAGGGTACTAAGACTAGTCTGATCATTTGGACACCCACCTTGGCGGGACCCAAGTGGTTTTACTTCTCGAAATTTTCTATGTGAATAGACCAGCACTTGACTCCTTCATGTAGAATGACTTTTTGTGCAAAACCACAAAAGAACGCTGGACCATGTTATTACGCTCACAGTTATTTACTTGTTTACTGGTGACTCAGCATTAGTATCTGGAAATTATGCTTGACTTACCTTTGGCATAATCATTGTACTGTTAATGTGTTTCTACAAACGGAAATATTTTTTTTACGGCCTGAGCAGCAAAACCTGGGAAGGCGACAGTCATGGCATTGAATACATTCAAGGCACAATGATTATGCCAAAAGTAAGTCAAGCATGATTCCAAGATGCAGTCTGCTCATAGGGTTCTTTAGGCCTATGCTCAGTGATCTAGGGATCAGTTGTCTCTATGACTATTGGTTGAGAAATCAGTTGAGCATCTTTCCTCTGAATGGAAACTACTGGAACAAGTGGATCAAGATGGTTTTCAATCTTCTAAGCATTTCTGTAAATTGTGATAAGATTCTGCTGATACAGTGACGAGGCCCATACGAGTGGCTGCTACAGTGAGTTGACATGCATGACCGACTTTTTAGGTCTTTCACCATATGTGCAAAACAAACTTAGTTGAACTCCTGTACCTTTTTGAGAATGAGGTAAATTGTGCTTTAGAAAAGTCATACCAACCTATGGGTCTTCTGCTTCATCAGACCCTTTCTTTGTAGCACAACAGTTCACCAGTAACAACAATAGCAGCAATTTGTATGTCTGTGCCTGTCAGGTGCAGTGCCTAGAATAAAGAAGACCTCTTAAAGGCATGGGAAACGTAGAAAGATGGTCATCTTCAGAGAGCATCCCTGAAACCCCTTTCATGCCTCTTCTTCTCATAACTAAGAGAAAAGAATGGATGTCTTTCAAACTGAGGGAGGCTCACCTCTGATCTTTGTGTGGTGTAGTCTATCAAGAAGGGTGCAGCCCTCCATTTGCTAACCTTTCCTTCATTCTCTGAGAGGCTCACCCTTGGAAGGTTTTTATTCAAAGAACTATACCATTCTGTGAATGAGCTCTAGCTAGGCAGTTTGCCAAAAAAACATCCTTTTTACAACACGCCCAAAAGGAACTAAGGTTCAGTATTAGATTCTGCCTTTGAACAAGTTTCCAACAAATGAGAAATGGAAGATGGCATCTTCTACTGAAGTTATTGAAACCATTTATAGGTACGATTGGACTTTGGTCACTTGTCTAAATGCGTATTCAAATGTGTGCCTTACCCCTGCACAAGAAGTACCCCCAGCTTGTGGTGGTAGGAGGTTTTTAATCCGCATTTCTTTAATGTGACCTGGTGGCGTTTGTGGCAACACCAAATAAAGGCTGTTTTCAATATTTATCCTGCTTGGACAATTGCTGCAGTTCACAGGGTGTCAGTTTGCCCTTTGAGCAGGCTGACCTCTATGAGCCTGAATTTCTCTATGAACATTGCAAAGTTTTTCATCCTGTCCAGGAAGCTTGGGTTCATCATGGCAGTAGTGTGTGTTCTGAGGACCAGATTTCTTTCCAAAGCAACAGGCAGTGAACATCAAACAGAAGTTTGTACTTCAGCAGTGGAGAACAGCACTAGAGGTGGGTGATAAACCCTGCTCCGCTGGCAAAGTTTGTGGATTTTGCTGACTCTGCACTCCAAGTTCAGCAAACACCCTGCAGTTTAATGGCTCCACCACCATGCGCACAGTGAGGTGAATTGTGCACATGCTGTCAGCATGCGTCACATGCTGTCTTTACAAATGCAATAAGTCATTGATGTATCGTGGGAAGCATAGCAGATTGCAGGGTCGCAGTTCCTCCTAACCCTCCTCCTGTGCTCATTATAGAATGCTTTTGTCCCATTTCTTCTGCAGTTACTTGTTGCTGCACGGCAAAATTGTTTGGTAGGCTTGGTGCCAACCAGATCATCTGCTTGAAATGCAAAGAATGAAGTGTCCTGTAAGAACTACGGCGATGATTAGGGCTTGCATTCAAAACCTTTGCAATCTCTTTAATTTTTACCACGTGGGGCACTGTGGAAAGTTTAACGGAGGCAAAGTCCGATAGCAGAAGGTTCCTTTATTGTTACAAGTATGACAAATCCAAGAAGCCCCATCCAGTCAGCAAATAGAGTCCGATCCCTACGCAGCTCTCAAGATCAACTTCCACTAGCGTATTCCATGCACTGTCATGATGCATTCTACATTCCATAAATACCTCTCCACATAGTTACTAAGTTCCCATGGACGTGAAACACCCAGTGCCAGCACGTTACCACATCACCTCCCTTCTACCACAAGTGCAAATTCAAACTTATTATACACTAAACATAACAACTACACATAGATCCTAAATATGACATTCTTAAAGTTACAGCTAGTCTTTATGATACATATAACGTAGCAGATACACATGAATCTTACATTCCAAGACTCATATATAGTCTTGTAACTGTGTTGGCTTTCTCACATCCCGTTTTGGTCTGGATTGAAATTCACACCCTAATCTCAATTCAGGTGTACCAACATCCGGTTCACTGTTATGACATTTCGCCACCCTATTCAGATTCCAGATCCTGTGATAATTTGTTTTTACAGCATTTTTAAACACCTTTATTATTTTAAAAGGTCCCATAAACTTGGATGACCTCTTCTCAAGCCTTGGAAATGTTATCTTTACCCAATCACCAACTCTTACAATTGTTTCTTTCACACCTTTGTGTGCATCATAATGTTCCTTTCTTTTGACCTTTTTATTACATTCCCTTCTCCTCCATCCTTCTACATCTCCTATATGAGCATATGCTTCCTTTTTTCCTCTTCCCAGCCAGGTGCAACTTCATTACTGGGTAATCTACATCTAAATAACTCAAAAGGTGTTACCCCAGTAGAAGAATGTGGTGTTATGCGATACTCACGTATTTTCTTCCTCATTTTTTTTTCCCATTGCATTCCTTGTACCTGAGCCAGTTGTAGACAATCTTTAAGTACTCTAATAAACTGCTCCACTACTCCATTTGATTTGGGGTGGTATAATGCTGCCTTTGTGAGCCTGATCTGCCTGTCCCTCAAGAAGGACTCCACTAATCCCGAGGTAAAGTGAACACCATTATCAGTGAGAATGGATGCAGGAAAGCCCTCCCTCTCAAAGAGTTCCTCAAGAAAGCAAATCACATCTTTAGATTCTATAGAGATTACTACTTTAACTTCCGGCCACCTTGAATACATGTCAATGCACATTATGACATAACGATCAGCTGAATTCAACCTGACTGGACCAAGTATATCTAAAGCTATGTCCACCCACGGCCCTGAAGCTTCCTCTCTTATCACCATAGGTTGGGTTCTACACTTTAAGGTGTTGTCGAATTGAGCACACACTTGACAATCCCTCACTTCTCTCTCTATCAACACACCCATTGCGGGCCACCAGTAAGTAGTTCTAGTCCTCTCTTTGGTTTTGGAAATGGCCACATGACTGGAATGAGCATGTTCCACTCACTTCTTTCTGAGACTGTAAGGTGGAATCAGTTTGCTACCCCTCACTAATACTCCATCCATGACAGCCAACTCATACCTTACCTGCCAGAAAGCTAGCAAAACATCATCCCTGCCTCTTTTTGTACCCCATCCATTTCTTGTCTTTTCTATTACTCTCTGTAATTTATCATCTTTCAACAATTCCTCCTTCCATTCAGATTCCTGAATCAAAGCTTCCGTTATAAGACATACCTTTATTTCTTCGTCTGGATCTTCACCTGCAAAATATTCTCCTTCATCATCACTCCAATCTTCTACACCTTTGGAACTATGTTCTTCACACAATCTAGAAAGACAATCTGCTTGTACATTTAATACACCTGGTATATAGGAGACATCATACTCAAACTCCTGTAGAGCTACAACCCACTTCCGAATTCTATGTGACATCAAATCAATTCCCTTTTTCTTAAATAACTCTTTGAGAGATTTGTGATCAGTTATAACTTCAAATTTACGACCCCATAAAAATGTCCTCAACTTTCTTACTGCCCAATATACTCCTAGTGTTTCTTTTTCCACAACCGAATGGTTCCATTTAGCCCCTTGTCAAATTTCTTGATAAGAAAAGTATTGCTCTATTTAACCCTTTTGATTTCTGCATCAAAACAGCACCTATACCTTTAGAGCTGGCGTCAGTCATTAACACAATCTCATCATTTGCATCAAAACTTGCTAAATTGGATGCACTTTGTAAGCTATTCTCAATGTCTTGAAATTCACTAGTACACTGATGACACCAGTTGAATTCATTTTCCTTTCTTAACAGTCTTCTCATGCACCCTGTCCTCTCTGCAAATGTGGGTACAAATTGATTTATTATTGTTAGACTTGTCATCCTTGGTGTGGTCTCCCTTAACTTTTTGCCTCTGTTCCCCAGGTTGTTGATGTGTGCTGGACTCTGATTTTGCTGTTTTAGTTACTCTGGGCACTTTACCACTGCTAACCAGTGCTTAAGTGCAAGTGCAAGTGCTTCTTTACAAAATGTGTATGCAATTGGCTTAACCATGATTGGCATATTTGGTTTACTAGTAAGTACCTAGTAAAATGCACTAGAGGTGCCAGGGCCTGAAAATCAAATGCTACTAGTGGGCCTGCAGCACTGGTTGTGCTACCCACATAAGTAGCTCTGTAATCATGTCTCAGACCTGCCACTGCAGTGTCTGTGTGTGCAGTTTTAACTGTAAATTCGACTTGGCAAGTGTACCCACTTGCCAGGCCTAAATCTTCCCTTTTCTTACATGTCAGACTCCCCTAAGGTAGGCCCTAGGTAGCCCCGAGGGCAGGGTGCAGTAATGTGTTTTATATGTCCTGACAGTGAAATATTGCTAAATTCGTTTTTTACTGTTGCAAGGCCTGTCCCTCTCATAGGTTAACATGGGGGCTACCTTTAAATCTGATTAAAGTGTAGATTCCCTTTGGGAGCGGATGGACAATTGGAGTTTGGGGTCTCTGGGCTCACAATTTAAAAATACATCTTTTAGTAAAGTTGATTTTAAGATTGTGTGTTTGAAAATGCCACTTTTAGAAAGTGATCATTTTCTTGCTTATACCATTTCTGTCATTCTGCCTGTTTGTGGATTCCCTGTCTGGGTCAGTTTGACAGTTGGGCTGGTTGCACCTCACAGTAGACAGTGACACAAAGTGAGCTGGGGTGTAGTCTGCATTTCCTGATGAGCCATCTGTGCTAGGAGGGAGGTGAGGAGTGGTCACTCACACCTGAAAGGGCTGTGCCTGTCCTCACATAATTCAGTCTCCAACCCCCTGGTGAGTGTCTAGGGCCTGGCCTGGGCAAGGCAGGATTTCACATTCACAAGAGACTTTACTGTGAAGTAGGCCTACTTCAAATGAGAAATTGGGTATAAGAAGGTCACCCAAAACCACAGACTTTAGAACCACTTCTGGAAACAAGAAGAACCTCTGCCTGTAGAAGAACTGAAGAGCTGAGGAAGAAGAGCTGCCCTGCCTGTGACTAGCTTTGTGGAGCTATCCTGCAGTTGCTGCTTCTGCCAGAGTAAGAGGGCAAAGACTGGACTTTGTGTACCTTCCATCTTGAGAAAAAATCTCCAAGTTCTTGATTTAGAGCTTGCCTCCTGTTGTTTGAAGTCTCAGGGACAGCAAAGACTTCTCTCTGCCAGCACCTGGAGTCTCTGGAGAGACTCCTACTCTGCCCTTTGGTGCCCATCCAGGTACTGGGACCCTGAAAGGAGAAGCTGGCAGCCTAAGAGGAAGAAATCAACGCACAGAGCGCCGTGCGGGGAAAATATCGACACAACTCCACTCTGCGGCTGAAGAAACGACGCGCCGCCGGCTCCGTGGCTGAAAATCGACGCTCGCAGAAACGCGACCGAAGAATCGACGCATGGAGCAGGAGAAACGACGAGCAGCATTGCTGATGGAGGCTGAGAGATTGCAACCCGCGCTGCGTGGTTTTCGGATCATTGTGCAGCTGGATTTCTGACGCGAATCATCGTTGTGCGTGCAAAAACAACGCAAGGCCTGTATGGAACTGTGTGCGGACCGAATCGACGCATCGCTCTCCTGCGGAGAGAAGAACTGACGCACGCCGACTTGACAGAAGGGGGAAACAACACAAGGTCTCGCTCGTGAGTGATATAGTGCATCGCAAGCCCTTTTTGACGCACACCGACCTGTGCGGGGTTATTTTTGACGCACACCAGGTACATTTTCATGCCAGCAGCGCTAGCATGTGTTTAAAACTACTTAAAGACGCTTGTTGCATTTTTTTTTTATAACTTGACTTGTGTATTGTGGATTTTTGTCGTTTTGGTCTTGTTTTGTTTAGATAAATATTTCCTAATTTTCTAAACCTGTGTTGTCATTTTGTAGTGTTTTCATTAAGTTACTGTGTCTGTTGGTACAAATACTTTACACCTAGCACTCTGAAGTTAAGCCTACTGCTCTGCCAAGCTGGCAAGGGAGTAAGCAGGGGTTAGCTGAGGGCGATTCTCTTTCACCCTGACTAGATTGAGGGTCCTTGCTTGAACAGGGGGTAACCTGACTGTCAACCAAAGACCCCATTTCTAACAATTATAAAATTCTGCTATTCCCAAAAACTTTACCAATTCTTCTTTGTTCTGGGGAGCTGCCATATTCTTAATGGTATCAACCAATCCCGCTCTTGGTCGAATTCCCTTTTCGGAGATTTCATGCCCTAGATGCGCAACACTTGATGTGTCAAACATATACTTTTTAGATTCAAAGTCAGACCACATGTTTTTAATTTGTGCAGCACCTTCTCAAGCCTCTCATCATGTCCATTCAAACTGGCCCCGAACACCAAAATGTCATCTTGGTAAATCTTTACTCCTTCTATACCTTTTAAAATCCTCTCCATCGTTCTCTGAAAAACAGATGCTGCTGATATCAGGCCAAAAATCATCCTAAGAAACTGTAAAGTGCCAAATGGAGTAATAAACGTGGTGAGTTCCTGAGATGAGGGGAGTAACCTTTTCATGATATGCTGATGATAAATCAAGTGTTGAAAAATGTTTTGCACCATTAAGTGAACACAACATCTCATTGATGTTAGGTAGAGGATAATGTTCAACAATTACTGACTTATTCAATTCTCTGAGGTCAACACATAATCTAGCCTCCCCATTAGCTTTTTTGCCATTACTAACCATGCCACCCACTCAGATACTTCAACCTCGTGAATTATCCAATTTTTTGATTAATTTATCAATTTCTTCTTTCATTTGTTCTTTCACATGTAATGGGTCCCCTCTCAATTGCAATTTTAGTTTGAATATTGGTTTTCAGTTTGATCTCGGCATGTAGTTTTTCAGACAGCCTACTTCTGCATTAAAAACCTCAGTGAATCTATTTATCCACTTACTCCCAACCTCTGACAAACAATTTACTTTAGTAATATCTCTCAGTTTGACTGGCGGATCTTCATTAGGATCAAGATACACATATAGATTGCGTTGATGGAACCAACTGATCAGAGAGCCCCCTTTTATAGACACATTTTTTCCGGTATAATACGTTCTTTAAATTCAATGGTTCCCCAGAAGTACCCTGGTAGTTTGATTGGTTCCCCACCATACTCTTTGGGTTTTATATCGGTGCATATCCCATCATGAATTGATCTCTTAAACATTCTTCATAAGAATTTCCAAAAGCTAAAGTTGCAGCTAATCCTCATAACGTAGTAATATACTGTTCGACTGATTCACCCTGGCGCTGCAACCTTTTCCCAAATTGATACCATTCAAGCACTGTGCTTACCTTGGGCAAATAATTTAAATTAAGTTTTTAAATACATATTTCATATTCATTAAGCCCTGCTGCATCGCTATCCGTCAATTCTGGCAAATTCTCAAATATTTCCTGCCCCTCGGTACCAAGACAGTGCATTAACAGAGACATCTTGCTCTCTGCACTGAGAGAGGTACCATACACCTTAGCATAGTTAATAAAAACTTTTCAATTTCTGCCATTTTATCGGTGGGTCACCCGGAGAAACTTAAAAAAATGGCGCTGCTGGAACATTCTGCATGAGACTCACAAGATAGTAAAATTATATGCAGAGAGGGTGATGTTGAATTATATGCATAGAGTGATGTAGAATTATATGCAGAGAAGATTGTTACACAAGAAACCCTAATTCCACACTGTGTTTAACTTTCCGATTAGCTACAATTCTCTGTCTTCATGTTTTCATCTTCCTTTTTTTTATTTTTTATTATAATAATAATAATACCTTCCTGGTGTGCGTATCACTGTCGGGAACACACCTCTTAATGCCGTCTTTGTGTTTTCCGTTTTCCTGTTTTATTTTTTTTTTATTTTTCTTTCTACAATAATACCTTCCTGGTGTGTGCATCACTGTCGAGAATGCACTTCTGAAAATCGACTCTCAATATCTGACTGCTCCGACGCATAGGAAAGGATTCCAAGTAATTTGACCGTGCTGTTGTTACTGTGGCGACGCTGGACGCTTGTGAAGCGTCACGTCATTACATGCCCCACGTCGTGAAGAGAGTGTCACGTCCTGGCAATTCCGAACATCTCCAAACAATATTGTCACCATGGAAACACTGAAGACTGAACATGTCATGTAGAAACGTTGCACGTTCTGGCTCGAGCGTCCTTAACATTTTTTTTTTTAACTTGCCTCTCCTTCCTCTTCAGGAATCGTGTTGCATAATTGTCAGCTCATTGAGCACCAACAACACTTTCATTCCTATCTCCGATCTCCAGATCTCGGATCAGATGCTGAGTTAGGGCTTCAAACCTCTCAGTGAAGTAGTAGGTCACTCGTCACCAAATGTGGAAAGGTTAACGGAGGCAATGTCCGATAGCAGAAGGCTCCTTTATTGGTTCAAGTATGACAAATCCAAGAAGCCCCATCCAGTCAGCAAATAGCGTCCGATCCCTACGCAGCTCTTAAGATCAACTGCCACTAGAGTATTCCATGCACTATGTCATGATGCATTTTACATTCCATGAATACCTCATCACATAGTTATTAAGTTCCCATGGACATGGGACACCCACTGCCAGCATGCTACCACAGGCCCACTCTCTGCTGGAATCCACCAGAGCCAATGTGAAAGAGCGTCTGTGAGAGAGAGAAGGCAGAGTGGTGGAAGGAAGAGAGGTAAAAGGACAAAACACCCGGAGCGGAAGGGAGATTAGAAAACTGTAATTCCCCAGAAAGCACAGGTTAATTCTCACTAGGGCTGGATAGCATTCCACTGCAAGCTGAACACCATGGAATCCCACTGAGTTTTTAGATAACTCCGCAAGTTCCGCTCTCTCCTAAACAGCACTCCGTGGCTGTTTGCACCAGCATACATTGTAAATGTTCGGTGTGATGGAATCTTGCACTGCTTTACCGTGCTGTGCCTGTTCTGTGCGTGAAAGAAGCTTGCACTGGATTGCTGTGCCTGTTCTGCATATGATAGAAGCCTGCACTGCTTTGCCATGTTGTGCCTGTTCTGCGTGCAATTGAAACTTGCAGTGCTTTGTTACGCTGTGCTGTGCTGTGCCTGTCCTGCGTGTGATAGAAGGCTGCACTGCTTTGCTGTGCTGTACCTGTTCTGTGTGTGATGGAATTTGGCACTACTTTCACTGTGCTGTGTCCGTAGAGGGTATGAGGGAAAATTGCACTGCTGCTGTCTGTGTTGCTGGACATGACCCATGTGCAGGGGCGTAGCTGTAAATAGTTCAGCAGATGTAGTGCACCTCTCAATTCTCTCTTTTTTACCCGTACAAATACATGTGTGTGCGTGTAAGTATACATGAATGTTGAGAAAATACTTTTGATTATGCAGCAGCCAAAACTATTGGCTTTGTCAGTGTTTGTTACAAAAGCATCTGTATGCTGCCACTGCTGGTGTGCTTTGTTAATTAGACCCACAAAAACAATCTTTTGTGAAAAGGGTCGTATACTGAAGCAACACAGCCACTGTTACTGTTACTATCACAGACTTTACACATTTTATTAAAGTTTGTTGCTAAAATGTTGACAATTTACCTAATGCAATACACAATACAGTGCATGCTGTTAATACAAGTTACAATAGGAAATTTTTTTCAAATAGATTTTTGTGTTGTAAACAGGTTCGCATCGATGCTCTGGGCTTGTTGTGTGAAAGCCATCGCAGCACAGAAGTTGTGTCCATGGAAGAGATGGAATTGGTCCTTTTTTTCATCATGTACAACCTGAACAGCCAGGCCCCCTCTGTTCGCCAGCAGATTTGCTGCCTGATGAAAAAGGTAGCAGACTTTTTGATGAACTAAGCTTTTAGTGCAGCAGGTTTACAAGTACTCTTCCAGTTCTGTATTTTTTAAGATTTAAACTTTTGTTATGTTTGTATAGTGCTGCTTGTCATTGTGTTTTTGATGTGACTGTTGACATGCGTTTGTATAAGATAAAACGTCCCCCCCTGCAGTGCCTAATGTATTGAAAAATCCCTAACTTTTTCTGTTTGTTTTAGCAGAGTAATTAGGTAAATGTGAAAAATAGGAAGCAAATCCATTATTTATATGACAAGGAAGTCACCAACTACATGACAAGACAGTATCAGGCCTCCGTGGATGCTAAAGGATGGATCAAAAGTGGTTGCCTTTAAATCAAATGTTCCCTAATCAGTAATAAAGTCCGTAATACATTGGGTGCAAAAAATAATGCCCAGGTAATATTTAATCAATTGTTAAAAAAAGGTGTAGAGGTACCCACCTCTTTGGCGCACATTACATAAGTCTGAAGGCAGAGTTGAGTGACTCATTCTGCTAGAGTAACACAATCAAGGTCACAATTTCTACACCACACTGAAATCATATATGGTCAACGGTGTTATAGTGCTATAATAACAGCCTAACACCATTGACTATATACTTCAGACTTATGTAATGTGCCCCATGCCGACTTGAAGTCCCAGTGGGTACAGCATCAGGGGAATCTCTCTGACGTGGTCCTGATCTTGGAGGAAACTTCAAAAGAGCTTCAGTGGTGGCAACGAACAGCAGTTGGATCAGTGGCAAAACCCTCTCCCTTCCCCAACCAGAGCTGACTGTAGTGACGGATGCATCACTCCTGGGCTGAGGCAACCATCTGGGAGAGGTGGAGATCAAAGGCCTCTTGTCTGCAGCAAAAACGAGACTCCACATCAACCTGTTGAAGCTTTGGGCAATCTGTTTTCCATTGAAAGTCTTTATTTAATCAGGGGAAGGCTGGTACAGGTATTCACGGACAACACCACTGCCATGTGGTCCTGCAACAAATAAGGTGGAGTGTGGTTGAGTTGTGGATTTATTGTCAAGATTCTTTGCGCCTCTGGACATTGCTGGAACACCAGGGTATTTCCCTAGTGGTTCAACACCTGGTAGGCTTTCTGAATGCCGGAGTAGACAAACACTGCCATCTGTGGCTAGTGGATCACAAATGAGCAGTGACGTAGGACAGCTTTTGACCTTCTGCCCAAAGTCTGCAATGTTATCCTAGCAGCCAGACACCCTCCACCAAGATATTATAAGCCTGCCGTTAGAGTAAGTTTGTGGCATGGTGTGCAGATAAGCATGTTGACCCTCTGTCCACACTCCTTTCTCACTTTCTTTTATTCATTCTTTCTTTGGCCCAGTAGGGCTCTGATCTGGGCACCTTAAAAAGTGACCTTTCTGCAGTTTCTGCGTTTGCCAGATTGGCCATCCCTTTTCAGATCCCCCATAGTACATACATTCTTAAAAATCCTCCAACACATGTTCCCACCAGCTCCCTTTATTATGCCTCAGTGGGACCTTGTTTTGCTTTCACTAATGACCGAGCTGACAAAAATCTCTGGAATGCACTTCTTATTTCAAAGAAGACATTTATTATTATTTCACCACGAGGTTCCTAAAAGGAGATTAGTATCTCGAAAGCACACGTTTAAAAAATTGTCACAGCAATGAAAGGAAAATATCCCCAAAATGATTCTCAACTGCAATGTACACAGCAAATATATGTGATTATGTTATATCATAATTGCAAAGCAAAGAATAAAGTAAAAATTCATCATTGTAGGGCCTGCCAAGCTCTTCATCTTTCCCATGCCATCAAGAAGGTGACCCCGTTCAACTGTGAGAAAGAGATATCCACCCTTACGGGACAAATGTGTGTCAGGAAATCGACATCTAATCCTGACCGAGGTCTTGGAAATTCCACCGCTACTGAGCAGGGTCACCTTTTAATAACTTAAAGAACCGAAAGGGCTTTCTGGAGACAACCCACCCCATGAAAGAGAAATATTCAAACATGCTGGCTACTGTAGGTCAGAGCTGGAAGGGAAAGCGTTGATAACTGAACATCTCATGGCACTCCTCCCAAGGCCGAACCGTTCCCTGCACTGAAAAAATATGTACATTCTTAGCATGCTGACTGACTAACTGTTCGGTGAGAAACAATACGAAAAACAAGCACAGTTAACCATGTAGAAAAACACAGCTCAACTGCAATATCTAACGCTACAATAAAGTCAATAGGCAGTTAAACTGAATACAAAATGTAATCTGCAATTGGTGACCACTGAACAACTAATCCGGATGCAAAGTGGTGCAACACAAAGTCAGTGGTCAAAAATAAATATTTCATTACAGACCTTAATCTGGTTTTTACTTTTTTGATGTGCACTCCCTTTCAGCTGCTCCACAACTGCCCATTCTGACTTCTTACCATGAAACGGCCATCCTAGAGTTGATAACATCTGGCCGAAGGGTCAGTGAACTTCAGATGCTCTCTGTGCATCCTCCATACCTATCTTTCATCCCTTACAAACTGGTCCTGCAAACTAGGGCATATTTCTTACCGAAAGTAGTTACCCTTTTCAAGTAGGACAATCCAGCACTCTGCCTCCTTTTTACTCTGCACGTTACCCTTCTAAAGAAGAGGAGAGACTGCAGTGACTGGACCCAAAAAAAGTGTTGGCATTCTACCTTGATCGCAGTTGTGAGTTCCATGTGGACGATCAACTCTTTGTTGGGTATGCTGGATCCAAGAAAGGGAAGGTGGTGCAGAGGCAGACTATCCCCTGGTGGACAGTTCTCTGCTACACACTGAGCAAAAAGCAACTCCCAGAAGGTTTTGGTGCTCATTCTACCAGAGCCAAAGCCACGACCACTGCATTAGCTTGCAGAGTTCCTGTCCTGGATATCTGTCAGGCATCATTGGTGGCTTCTTTCTATATGTTTATGAAGCACTACTTTCTAGACAGTCTGGTCCAGTGAGACGGTAATTTTGTGCATTCGGTCCTACAGGGCTTTTTACTTTAATCCATATTGCAGCCCTGTCTCTGGGGAGGTATTGCTGGAGTATCTATTATAATGTTAGGAGTATGTGGCTAGAAGTCTCTAACAGATGAATAAGTTAATTACTTTCAGTAATGCAGTATCTGGTAGAGACTCTATCTTGCCACAGATTTCTTACCTGGTGTTGTAATTGATCAGTACTTTCCCTGCTCTGCAACAAGCTTATTGAGTTAAGGACTGATTGCTTTAAGGGCCACAGATTTCCTCACCAGTGGCCAGTTACTCATAGCTCTGTGCTTTTGCTGTGGAAAGTCGCAAAAGAAACTGACGCCGTCCTCACTGGGGCCTATATAGGCACTGTGTACATCACTTACGGTGCGGACAACACCACGCGGAGCCGAACGATGCCACCTACCATCGCTGAGGGCTACTGCTTACCAAAAGTTTCCTGATTTAGTCTGATGCTTTTAAATATTCTAAGGCAAGGAATCTGCAGCTAGGTAGAGTCTCTACCAGAAAAGGCTTTATCGAAGGTAATTAACTTATTCGTTGGACTCCCAAATGCCTTACTCAACAAGACAAAAAACAAAGGGTGCTTGATTGGTCTGCAGCATCAAAAAGAGGGCTCACAACCACCACTCACACTCTTCAAGCAGTGCACCTGGTTGTGGATGTGAGTAATGTTTGCAAAACTGCTGCTGCTGCCGCCTGTGCTGTGCCAGGTTTCTGTATAAAATGGAAGCGTGCCTGGCTACTTGCTGTTCCGTATTTGTGTATGTGTGTTAGCAAAGCTTGGTAAAATCATTGCAAATACAGAATCAAAAATGGTTGACTTTGTCCATGCTTTTCTCCTTTGGCTGTGCACAATCTGCGACCCTGTTTCTTCCCTTCCTAGAAAGTTCTTTCTGTTGGAGTCGAAGAATGGCATTGAAAATATAGTGAGTACAAGGTTTGCGCTGTATGCGACTTGTTTCTTTCCTCTACGGGTTTAACAAATCCTTTTTATTGTAAGTACAGAGAACTGAAGCATTGGTGTAATTGTGATCAACTGTCTACACCTTCAGTTTTCCGAATTTTGTTTTCCCCAGTACTCTCTACTCGTTTGTTTTTTGTCATGTCAGAATACCGTGTTTACCTTGGGTAACTTTCACTTGGCTATTAGCCCATTTAAAGCCTTGTGTTGGTGTATGTGGTTTTAAACAGGCTTATTCTCACATTGCGTTTTCACTTTTAGCTATTTTGTAGGATTCAAGAAAGTTCACAAGTGTTGTATAAACTGGAGCAACATAAGAACAAGCTGGAGTCAGCCAGTGATCCAGATGCAGCCACATGGAATCCCTCTGTGGCCCTGAAGCATTATGAGGTAAGAAAAACAAGCAGTCACATAAATGGGAAACATTTAGTGACCCTTAACGAATCTGTTAATCGCTATGTCAGGTAGCCTACTGTCTAGGAAACCAATATTGAACAAGACTTACATGAACGTAGCGACTGATGTACAGGTTGATCCAGATTCTGTAAGGATGGTCTTTTCCATGACATTCTGGCAGTGGTGCCAAGCACGAAAGGGCAAGGATAGCACAAGCTTGCAAGGACTTATCATTATTTCTACTTTATTCCAGACGTTTCAGTGGTCACAGTTACTAGGGGGCGAAGGTGCAAAGTTGTTTTTCTGCAAATCTTCCTGAACATCTAAAAGCGTTGGAACTTTGTGAAGATTGCAGAGTTTTTCGCTTTGCCACTCTCTTGTAAACATTGTGACTTTTGCAACAATTTGTACCAGCCATACTGTTAATTCATGCAGATAAAATGGTTCTACGTGAAGCGGCGCTGAAAACAGTTGTCCTCCACGGTGCCTTTTTGCATTGAAACACTGCTAAAAGTAGACTTGCTGTGAAATATTTCACAACTTGACTGGGTTCAGAGTAACCAATATCTCACAATGTGGAAAAAAGAATAAGCTAGAATGTTTTTCAGCCCTCCTGAAGGGCGAAAATCAGGAATCTTGTAGGACTGAAATGGTTAAAAAAAAAAAACTTGTATATCCTTTACTGTCACCCACCATTTTTCTAAGCAACATATTTGTAGATTTCTGTATGGTTTTCAAGCTCCAATTTGTGATATTTCAGAATCTTACCCAGAGCATTGGGGTTTCAATACTTTTTGATGTTGTAACTCCTGAATACTTTCTCCCAATTTTAGTGGTCTGAAGTAATCATTGCACGATTCTGAGCGAGGGATCATAGTATGTTCTTAAGCTGTCCGCATTGAGTTTGATTCATGGGAGATCTCTCCACATCTAAATCACTTTCCTTTGGATGATTTTTCCAATGATGCCCCACCTTCTTGTAAGGCATCAGTTATTGTGATAAGGCCACCTTAATTTCACTACTGATAATACAGTCTTTCCGTTCACATCCTGTTCACTGTGATCAGTCTACATACTCTGAAACTGAAAGAGCCAGGCATGTGGAGACCTCAGGGATGAATACCGCTGGACAAGTGTACCAGGGATCAGAGGGCAAAAGCATTCCAGATAAGTAGAACAGTGCTGTTGCCACACAGATTTCTTCAGTATTGCATAGGTGACCTAAACCCTCAACCACTGCTTATGTAATATAGGGTGTGAAAGTGAAATGTGTTCATTCAGTATGGCACAGCTGTGCCACACACACTGAAGAAGACAGCTTTAGAAAGAAAACTAGAAATCAAGACTATTTTAGAGAGAACTTTCTCTTTTACAAAATTCAGAAAGTTGGTTGCCTTGCCAAAGATGCTGTGAAATAGAATGTCATGTTGTGAAATGCACTTTAAGGCAAGATTGCCTTGAAGATGCTGGTGTTGGTTCTTGCACTGAAAATTAAGCCTCCAAAAGACCCCATCTTGTTTATTTCTTTTAACTTTGAATAATTATTTATGTTTGCAGTTCCAACTTACTATGTTTTTTTTTCATTGTCTATTCTGTTAGTGATCTGTAAATTACTGTAAAGAGATGTTTCCATAATCTTTGGCTTCACTCGCTCTCTCACTTTGCAGTTTCCTAATTCTACCAAGCCTTTCCTGTTGTGATTTCATCATCTTTGGAAAGCTATGTAACGCTTGGAATAACATCTTTTTCTGTATAATGTAATGATGTATGCATATTTCTCTTTATTTGATGTTAACTCTTTGTGTGTAATTCATTACGATCAATATATTGTTTTTTAACTTTCCAGGAGTTCATGTTATCCTTGACTAACAGCTTGTTTGAAGCCCTGTTTCCTGGCTCCTCTCACCCTACCAGATTTTCTGCATTGACCATATTGGAAACAATAGCTGAGATATTTTCTACTTCAAATGGTAGGTGCGGAGACTTATATAATGGCATACAAAGCAGATTCCTGTTCATTGAGAAACTGTTGTTATAAAGTTCCCTATTTTTCACAAATCATTTAAATAATATCTGGTAAACGTATGTATGGATATGTGATTACCTTAGGACAAACCTAGCCAAAATACAGCAGAGCTCTATACATGGTCAAAGTCAAGCTTAAAGTTAGCAAGTAATAGGAGAGGATGCCAGGTTGTGGATGGTTAATGCTTTGTGATGTAGTGTAGTGTTCTTTAAAGAGGTGAGTCTTCAACTCCTTACTAAATTGGAGAGTGCTGAGGCAGTCCTGATGATATGGGGATGTTCTTTCAGAATCTGGCACACTGAAAAGGCCATCTGTCAGTTATGTACTTTTTTAGGTTGAGGCTAGACAGCGTGCATGCACTGTCTGGAAGACCTATTGTATTGAATAAAGGACTTTGCTCCCGCCTGCTGCTTACCATTGGTTTAGTCCAGTGTTGCTCTTGTTTGCTGCCTCCTAAGTGGTTCATGCAGCGATACGTCACTTCAGTTATTTCGCAGAGATCAACGATCAACAACAGTTTCCTTCTGCTTGCTTTCTTCATCTGTTGTTGGGGTGAACTCTTTTTCTTGTAATTGTTACAGCAAGTATGGCTGCCGTGCCCTTCATTTCAATCTGCATGGCTCGTTTAAGTCCAGCCTGTGACAGTGCACATTTTCACTTTACTTACTTCCACTCCCACCAAGACTTTATTTTTTGCATTTACTTATAGCGCAAACTCGACCTTTAGTCGACGGCGAGACCCAAACCCAGTTCCCCAGAGGCAAAGCCGGCAGCTCTGGCATTTGCCCCGCATCCTGTCCTCCCTGTTGCTGCTTTTCAAATCCCCTCCCACCCACCATTTCTCTATTTTGCAGACCCTGATTGCAAAAATAAAGCAAGACAGGGTGTTTGCAAAGAGGGCAGGTTTGTTTTATTCGCAACCACACAAGTTAGCATCACTTTACATTGTTTGCCAGTAAAGCGCTACTTTTGTTTTCCCTTCTTTCTTTGAACAACATTGTTTTCCCTGGCTGGGGAAGTGAACCATTCCTGGAGGTACTGCAATACCTGGTTGATGCATAGAGTGGAAAACAATTAACATGATCTTCATCAACTGATTTCCTTATTTTAGTTTATAAAATGTGTACCATGGCTTTGTGTTCAGAGATATGGTCTTTTTAAACAATACTGCTTACGTTTTGTAAGGATATAAGCAATGGAAATTGAAACGGGTCCCTTCCGGGCCCTATAGTCATGCCCTTAACTTTTCAGGAAAAAATACTCATTGATTTCTGAATAGTAAGTGTAAAAGCGTTAAAGTAACCATGTTGTTCCTGCTTACATTTTACATGCCTTGCTTAATCTTGAATTCCCTATGAGTGTCTGCGTTTTCCAGGATGTTGTTACTTTCTTTCAGCGAGCATTTTACTCTTGTTTCCCCTCCCTCATAACCTATTTCCCATTTTCTGGTTCTCCACTGCCGCAAGGTCATACAAATGACTATCGCGCTATGCAAATGTCATCACTCCGCTGCATACAAAAAAAACAAAAGTAAAAAACATTTATTAACAAATGAGAGACCTATTGCATTGCAAATGCCTGTTTTACACTTCTTAGTCTGCTGTCTGGTGGTATCCAGGCTACTGGTGTGGTGAGAACACCATAGGTAGTGGGTTTATCTGCAAATAAGCCTGGGTACTAATTGTGATGACTGGGTAAATGATGCAGCTAGATTTGAAGATGGTGCAGGCTGGCATGGGGAGCAAATAGAGGTGGAGGTGATGTGACCATATTTCTTCAAGCCCAGAATAAACCATCCTGCAGCATATAAGATGCTGCTAAGGGGTGCCAGTGTGGGGTCTGGAAGGCTATTGAGTGGGACATTGACACCTTCCAGATACAAGTGTAGAGGGGCTTGAAAAGCAGTTCTAAACTCCTTTTCTGGAAGAAACGGTTTGACTTTCTTTGAAAGAGAGCGCTTGTAGCAGTCCGTCTTTGTGTATGTATGGTATAGTGTGTATTCATTCTTCTTCCTGCAAGATTCAGGCTATTCTGTCCTCCTTGGTATATTATACTAAACTCCTACTCTGCTTTCTAGATCACTTAGCAGGTGAGGTCTCTTCTACATTTACATCACCAGACTCCGAACCAGGGCTGGTCTAATGCTCCAGCTAGATCCTCAGACGAAATCTACGACTGTGGCTTGCCCAAAAGAGGCAGTATCAGCCTGGAGCAAACTCCAGGATCATCCTTGTCAATTAACCTGTAGTGGGGAGCTCTTTGATTGTAATCCTGTGCTTATAATACTTTCCCCCACTAGGCAGTTTAAGAGCATCATCATTGTTGTTGCCTGCATGGCTCCACTGTAGTATTCCTAGGGCTCTGACTTGATCACACCACCTGCTGACATGTCTGCTAAGGAACCAAGAGGTTGTACTTCTTGGTGCTTTAAGAATGATAAAATCTTTCAGTAATTGAAAATGATGGATTAGAGCAGCTAAATTGTATTTGTGTAAGAAATGCAGAGGCCGATTCACAAAAACAATTGAGTATATGTGGTTGTGCTATAGGAATATTCTTTTGCAAACTTTTTTACATGCCTTTGTAAATCGTTCTGAAATGTTCAACTCCCTATTCGAAGGGTAAAGAGGGTACAGTTCTTTCCATTAGTACTAATTGTATATGACCTTATTTTATTCCCATTTTAGAGG
Organism: Pleurodeles waltl; assembly: GCF_031143425.1. Classification (NCBI taxonomy): domain Eukaryota; kingdom Metazoa; phylum Chordata; class Amphibia; order Caudata; family Salamandridae; genus Pleurodeles; species Pleurodeles waltl. Next base: position 261,656,116 of record NC_090444.1, on the reverse strand, counting down.
CTTAATTGACAAAAGCATGTAAGAGTACGTATTCTGTTGAACTCAGAATCCTCTCAGCCCGCACAGGTCAGCCTATTGTTTGCTTCTAGGAGGCATTTCACACCTTTTTTTATACATCTTCAAGGCTATTCACTGGCTAGGAAAAGCTGGGAAACTAAAGCATATTAGCCTACAAGAACCACAGGCAGGGAAAAGGTAACTTTCTAAAAGTTTTTTTCCTTACTATTTATCAAAAATCCAACTTCACCATTGAATTAGATTTTTAATAACTATTAAAAAGAGCTGGTTAAATTAGTTGCATTCCGGAGATATAAAATTTGTATTTTAATCTGCACTCATTTTCTACATGGGACAGCTAGGCCTGCCACTGTGAAATGGATTGTTATCACTGTAGGGACATGGTAATATTGCTTTTCTGTGTTTTTCTACTTGTCTCACTTTTAAATATCATGATCCCTACTTTCTGGGCTACAGGGGTGACCTACTAATATTTAAAAGGGAGGTTTGTACCTGTCAAAAAGCATTTATTTTGAAAGGCTGCGGTGCCTGTTTTGCACGGTTACAATCAGGCTACAGTGGTAGGCCTGAAGCCATGTTTGCACTCTCACTTTAGCGGATGGTACAATAGGTGCTGTAGTCTGCTAGTCTCATTTAACCTCCAGGCCCTTGAGTATATTTTGTACCATATACTAAGGACTTATAGGCAAGTTAAATATACCTATTCAACCATGTTTAAAGGGAGAGCACAGGCACTTCCCTGCTGATTAGCAGTGGTAAAGTGCACAGAGTGCTAAAGCTGGCAAAATATAGGGTCCAGCAAAATGTCAAACATCTGCGGTGGTGACTACACAGAAAAGTTGGATTTCCCACAGCTCCCCTGATGGATTGTACATGATCTGATTATCTGAATTTTAGGTAATGTATCATAGAACGAAGAGCCTAGACATTTAATTATTTACATGCCTAATTTGTATGCAATTGTTTGTTTTCCTTTTTTCTGGACTATGAGCCAGATGTGCGAAGTCATTTTATGTATGCAAAAGGTCCATTTTGCAAAATCCAGACTTTTGGTACTGTAAAAAGGCCTTCTGGTATGCAACAAACCCAAATTGTGATTCTGTAACATGTTACAGAATTTCAGTTTGGGTTTGCAAACAACTACCAATTTGGAATGGGATGTATTAATATTTTGCGACCGACATACGGTTGCAAAATGTCAATATTTTACCTACTATTCAAATGCAGTGGAAATGCATCTGTGAATTGGAAGGGGCACCTAAGGGACCCCTTCCACTTTGTGAACATTTATAAAAACATGTTTTTAAGAGTAGTCATTGAGTGATTCCCTTGGACCACTGCCTAGACTCATAAAATGTTACTCATTTTTTTAAGCAGCCCATTTTCCTTTAACCCCTTCACTGCAAGACCTTTTCTCCCTCAGGTGCCAGGCCCTTTTTTAGCTATTTGGGGCAGTTTGCACTTAAGCCCTCATAACTTTTTGTCCACATAAGCTACCAAAGCCAAATTTGCGTCCTTTTTCCCAACATCCTAGGGATTCTAGAGGTACCCAGAGTTTGTGGGTTCCCCTGTAGGAGAGCAAGAAATTAGCCAAAATTAGCCAACATTTTCGTGTTTTTTTTTAAAAACAATGGGGAAAAAAGGGCTACAGAAGAAGGCTTGTGTTTTTTCCCCCTGAAAATGGCATCAACAAAGGGTTTGCAGTGCTAAAATCACTGACTTCCCAGCTTTCAGGAACAGGCAGACTTGAATCAGAAAAACACATTTTTCAACACAAGTTTGGCCTTTCACTAGGACATACCCAGTTCTTTTTTTTTTTTTAATTGCTTTTAGCCTCCTTCCAGTTAGTGGCAGAAATGGGTGTGAAACCAATGCTGGATCCTGGAAAGCTAAACATTTCTAAAAAAAGGCGACAAAATTCTGAGTTCACTAAGGGGTATTTCTGTAGTTCCTACAAGGTTTTCCTACAGAAAATAACAGCTGAAATTAAAACAGATTGAAATTGAGGTGAAAAAAACAGCCATTTTTCTCAACTTTTTCCTGCGATGTCAGATTTTTTAAAGCGATATACTGTTACATCTGCTGGACTCTTCTAGTTGCGGGGATATACAGAGCTTGTAGGTTCATCAAGAACCCTAGGTACCGAGAGTCAATAAATAAGCTGCACCTTGCAGTGGGTTTTTATTCTATACCGGGTATACAGCAATTCATTTGCTGAAATCTGAAGAGTGAAAAAGAGGTATTAAGAAAACCTTTGTATTTCCAAAATGGGCACAAGATAAGGTGTTGAGAAGCATTGGTTATTTGCACATCTCTGAATTCCGGAGTCCCCATATTAGCAAGTGAATTACAGGCCATTTCTCAAATAGACATCTTTTTTACACATTGTCTTACATTTGGAAGGAAAAAATGTTGAGAAAGACATGGGGCCATAACACTTGTTCCTCTAGTCTGTTTTCCCCCAAGTCTCCTGATACAAATGGTACTTCACTTGTGTAGGTAGGCCTACTAGTGCCTGCGACAGGAAACGCAATATGGACACATCACATTTTTACATTGAAATCTGATGTGTTTTTTGCAAAGTGCCTAGCTGTGGATTTTGGCCTCTAGCTCAGCCGGCACTTAAGAAAACCTACCAAACCTTTGCATTTTTTAAAACTAGACCATAGGGGAATCCATGACGGGGTGACTTGTGGGTCTCTCAACAGGTTCTGTTAACCAGAATCCTTTGCAAACCTCAAAATTTGGCAACAAAAACACTTTTTCCCTCATATTTTGGTGACAGAAAGTTCTGGAATCTGAGAAGAGCCACAAATTTCCTTCCACCCAGCATTCCCCCAAGTCTCCCAATAGAAATGGTACCTCACTTGTGTCGGTAGGCCTAGTGACCGCGACAGGAAATACCCCAAAACACTATGTGGACACATCAAAATTATCAAATACAAAACTACCTGTTTTTTGCGGGGGAGGGGCACCTGCGTTTTTGGTCCTGGGCTCAGCAGCCATCTAGGGAAACCTACCAAACCCAAACATTTCTGAAAACTAGACACCCGAGGGAATCCAGGGAGGTGTGACTTGAGTGGATCCCCTAGTGTTTTCTTACCCAGAATCCTCAGCAAAACTCAAATTTAGCTAAATAATGAGATTTTTCCTACATTTCTGTGTGGGATCACCGCACAGGCACAAATTTCATACCACTCAACGTTCCCCTCAGTCTCCCGGTAAAGATGATACCTCACTTGTGTAGGTGGGCCATGTGCCTGTGACAGGGAAGAGCCAAAAACGTCAACAATGAGGGAGAACCAAAACGGGTCCAAAAGGGTAGTTTGGAGAAAAAAAAAAAAAAACTTTTTTAGCCTGACAAGTGGGACAGAATTTTTTATTGGTATAGATGCGACAATGCTGGGTGGTAGGAAATTTGTGGATTCCTGCAGATTCCGGAGGGTTCCATCACAAAAATGTGGGAAAAATGTGTGATTTCCAGCAAAGTTGGAGGTTTGCAGGGCATTGTGCGTAAGAAAAATGGTGCGGGTGCATGTGAAGCACACCACCCTGGTCTCACCTAGATGTTTAGTTTTCAGATGTGTCTAGGTCTTGTGGATTTTTCTACATCGCAGCGTCCCAAAGTCCAAAAAGTGCAGCCCTCACCATTCCAAGTGGGATGATTTTGAGAGTTAGACAGACTCTCATGGCCCAAATGTAAAACCAAAGCCCAGAATAATCAAATGTCCTCTTGCTTGCCGTGTGATAAGATGTTTTAGTGTGCGGGGAAGAGCTGAACGACTGTTACCCTATTCAAGTGGGGTTGGGGGGGGTATAACCATGCCCATTCTGGTTGTTAGCCTCCACCCCACGACTTTTTTTTTTTTTTCCCCTGGCATGTAGTAGGCTTTCTGCAGGGCCTTGCAGAAGGGGTCGCACACCACGTAAAAATAAAATAAAAAATTATCCCTGATGTCTAGCGGCATCTGCTCCCCTGGGGGGCAGAAATGGCCTAAAACGAATTTGCACCCCCCAGGGGAGTGACCTTTGCCTAAGGGGCCGCTCCCCTTATGTGTAAATACAAAAAAAAAAAATCCCTGCTGTCTAGTGGGCATTTCTGCTGGCAGCAGAAATGCTGAGAGAGACATCAACGGAAAGTAAATGCCTTTCCTTTCCTTTGATGCCGCTCTCGCCCCCTCCACATGATCGGAGGAGAAATGCTTATGCATTTCTCCTCCAATCTGTGCTGGATGCTCAGGGCAGCCTCAACGTCATCAGACGCCACGGGGGGTCGGGGTGGCGGCGGGGGTGAAAGGGAAAGCGATACCTCTTCCATCCCTGCCCATGGGAGGGGGGTGCGAGGCCATCGGGGGGGGGGGCGCGTAGCTCTTGCCCGAAGGGCCCATACCAGGACGTAATGGTTACATCCTCGGCACCCGAGCGGTGCAAACGAGGACGTAACCGTTATTTCCCGGGCACCCGAGGGGTTAAGGAAAACAAGCTGCATTTAAAAAAAAAAAAAAGCAATCAGAGGCATGGTGGCCTACTGACCCCAGAAGACCACTATCCCTGTTATGGCTGTGCATCATAGTGGGCTGCAATTTGTTGCCTATCTGATTAATATTTTTAAGTGAGGTTTGATTGTGACCCACTAAGATTCAATATTCTGCCAACCAACCTATTACTACATAGGTCAGTTCACAAACTACCACCCTGGCGGCAAGTTGGGACCAATATTTTGTGCCCAATGCTTCATACACCTGGCCTGGTGTCTTTATAGTTACTAGGAAACAGTGAAGGTGGGCAATTAGTTGGTGACTGGTAAAACGTATGGAATTTGTTTGTTGGCTGCTCTGTGTGACTATTATACTTCAATTTATATATGTGCATGTAAATAAAATATTATTAAAATGAGAGATGGGAACCAAGGAGACCATTCTGCCAGCCAATTAAATTATGAAATAGAATGTGTCACTCCAGTGTCCAAAGTGGATCTACTGCTGTCAAAGTAGAGAAAACTTACTGATGATGTGCGTCTGGAGATCACTTGCAGTATACCTTTCTCACCATTTTAAAATATTTTTAAAAATCTGCAGTCTTTGTAACTCAGGAAAGAAAAACAAGGGGAATATTCGCTGTATCACCTACCATAGCCTACAAAACATCCTGATCCTGCTTATTGATGATACATTCATTATCCATTCCTGATGATGAGGGAGGGTCACTGATCGAACAACCATGTCTTGAGGTTCTTTCTGAAGACCAGGAGGTCTTTGATTTTGCGAAGGTCGTGGGGAGGGAGTTCCAGGTTTTGGGGGCAAAGTAGGAGAAAGACCTGCCTCCTGTGGTGGTGCGTTGGATGCGGGGGACTGTGGCTAGGGCGAGATCGGCTGATCGGAGGTTGCGTGTGGGAGTGTGGAAGTTGACTCTTTCGTTGAGGTAGGTTGGGCCAGTGGTGTGGAGGGATTTGTGTGCATGGATGAGGATCTTGAATGTGATTCTCTTGTCTATGGGGAGCCAGTGAAGGGTTTTGAGGTGTGGTGAGATTCGTTTGTGGCGGGGGAGGCCAAGGACGAGGCGTGCAGCTGTGTTCTGGATTCTCTGGAGTTTGCGTTTGGGTTTGAGTGTGGTGCCGGCGTAGAGGGCATTGCCGTAGTCCAGTCTGCTGCTGATGAGTGCGTGGGTGACTGTCTTTCTGGTTTCTGGGGGAATCCATTTGAAGGATTTATTTATTTTAGAGTGCAGAGTGTGTGGAAGCAGGAGGAAGTTAGAGAATTGATTTGCTGTGTCATGGAGAGGGAGGGGTCAAGGATGATGCCAGGGTTGCATGCATGGTTTGCGGGTGTGGGTGCGGGGCCTAGGGTGGTGGGCCACCAGGAGTCATCCCATGTGGTTTTGTTGGGGCCGAAGATGATGATCTCGGTTTTGTTTGAGTTGAGCTTGAGGTGGTTAGTGGTCATCCAGTTTGCGGTGTCGAGGAGAGCGGCGTGTTGGTTGGTTTTGGCGGTGGTAGGGTTGCGGGCGAGTGAGAGGATGATTTGGGTGTCATCTGCATAGGAGAGGATAGTGATTCTGTGTGCTCGGAGGATGTTGGCTAGGGGATCATGTAGATGTTGAAGAGTGTGGGCCTGAGAGAGGACCCTTGGGGACTCCACAGGGGATCTTGGTAGTGTTGGAGTGGAAAGGTGGAAGGCGGACTCTCTGGGTCCGGTCGGTGAGGAAGGAGGTGAGCCAGTCTAAGGCTTTGTGGCGAATTCCTATGTTGTGGAGGCGTGTGTGGTGGCAGACGGTGTCAAAGGCTGCGGAGAGGTCTAGGAGGATGAGTGCGACGGTCTCGCTTTTGTTGACTTTGGTCCTGATGTCGTCAGTGCATGCGATGAGGGCAGTTTCCGTGCTGCCGGATTGTGAAGGGTCAAGAGTGTTGTTTGCTTCGAGGAAGAGGGATAGGTGGGCATTGACTAATTTCTCTGCAACCCTGGCAAGGGAGGAGGGAGATGGGGCGGTAGTTGGAGATGATCTCCGGGTCTGCTTTTTTTTTTTTTTTTTTTTTAGGAGAGCAGTGATTTCCGCGTGCTTCCAGGGATCTGGGTAGGTGGCGGAGTTGAAAGAGGAGTTGATTATGTTGTAGAGTATGGGGGCGATGGTTGCCCTAGCTTTGTTGTAGATGCGGTGTGGGAAGGGGTGGGAGGGGGAGCCGGAGTGGATGGAGTTTATGTTTTTTTCGGTTTCTTCGTATGTGGTGGGGGTCCATGTGGAGAGTGTGGTTGGGGGGGGTTGTGAGTGGGGGCTGGGTTGGGTGATTGAGGGGTGTGTGCGGTGGGTGGGTGTGGTATGAAGCTGTTGTGGATGTCCAGGATTTTGTGGAGGAAGTGGTTGGAAAGGGCGTCACATAGGGGCTGTGTGTGTGTGTGGGGTCTATGTTACTGGCTTTGGGTTTGGCAAGTTCATTGATGATGGTGAAGAGTTCTTTGCTATTTTGAGAGTTGTTGTCAAGGCGTGACTTGTAGTGATCTCTTTTGGCGGTGCGTATGAGTTGGTGATGGGTGCGAATGGTGGTTTTGAGGGTGGAGAAGTTGGTTGTGGAAGGTTCTAGTCGCCATACTTTCTCAGCTTGGTGGCATTTGCGCTTGGAGTCTTGGAGTTCAGGGGTGAACCATGGGGCGTTCTTGATGTTGCGGGTGGCGATGTGTTTTCTGAGGGGGGCTAGTGTGTCTGCGCAGGTAGTGATCCATTTGGAGAGGTTGTGTGCTCCTGTGTTGGGGTCGCTGGTGTGTGTGTGGGGGGGGGGGGGTTATGGGCCAGTTGGGAGTTTAGTCATTCTGTGGGGATCTTGTCCCACATGCGGTAGGGTAGGGTGTGGTGTGTTGATGGTAGTGTGTGGGGGGTTTGGTGAAGGAGAGGTGGAAACAGTGGTGGTCAGTCCAGAGGAGTTCGGTGGTGTGGGTGTAGGCAATGCGTTGGCTGGCGGTGAAAATTGCGTCAAGCGTGTGACCTGCTGAGTGGGTGGGTGCGGTGACCAGTTGTTTGAGTCTGAGGTTGGTGAGGTTGTCTATGAGGGAGGTAGTGTTGTGGTCTTGTAGGTTTTCTAAGTGAAAGTTGAAATCACCGAGGATGATGTAGTCAGTGGAGGTGAGGGCGTGCGAGCTGATGCTGTCGGCGATGGTGTCGCAGAAGGTGGGGAGTGGTCCAGGTGGTCTGTAGATCAGTGTACCTCTGAGGGTGGAGGAGTTGTTAATGTGGATGAGGAAGTGCATGTGTTCAGTGTTGTTGATAGTGTCTTGGGAGCTGGTGGTTACTTTTATGGTGTCTCTGTGTAGGATGACGATGCCACCGCCTGGCCTGTTGGGGCGGTCTTTGTGTTGGAGTTTGTATCCCTTGGGGGTGGCTATGGGTATGTCGGGTTCTGAGGAGGGGTTGGTCCAGGTTTCCGTGAGGAAGGCGATGTCAGGTGAGTGTGATGTGATGAGGTCCCAGAGTTCTATGGCATGTTTGTGAAGGGAGCGGATGTTGAGGAGCAGGCAGTTGAGGTGGTTGTGGTGCGTGGGGGTGTTGTTGCAGGGTGTGTTCTGGTTGTGTGCTGGTGTGCTGCAGGGTTGGTTTGTGGGGGCAGGGTGGGTGAGACTTGTGTTGGGGGTTGTGTTTGATGAAGGTGGAGTCGCTATGGTTGGTGTGTGGTGTGAGGGATGAGGAGCAGGAGAAGTGACAGGTGTGGCAGGTGAAAGGGCCATGAGTGTGTGTGGGGCTAGATGTGGTGCATGTGGTGCATGTGGGGCGGGGGCCTGGGTTGAGAGAGTGGAGGGTGAGGGGGGAGTAGGTGTGTCTGAGGGGGCCAGGGGGACTGGCGCTGGGTGAGGTCTTAGCGCGGACGGGTGCAGACGGGCTTGCCTTTGGCGGGCCTTTGGCAGCTGCCATAAGAGGAGGGGAGGGTGGGAGTGGCAACTGGGAGAAGGGAGGGTTCAACAAATGAGAGGGCTGGGGGGGGCCGCAGGGGATGCAGCGGCGGGAAAACTAAGGCACAGAGGACGGTGAGAACGAGGGGGGAGGCGGGAGGGGCCGCAGGGGGCACAACGGTGGGACAACTAAGGCACAGAGGACGGTGAGAACGAGGGGGAGGGGCCGCAGGGGGCGCAGCGGCGGGAAAACTAAGGCACAGAGGACGGTGAGAACAAGGGGGGAGGCGGAGGGGCCGCAGGGGGCGCTGCGGCGGGAAAACTAAGCCACAGAGGATGGTGAGAACGAGGGGGAGGCGGGAGGGGCCGCAGGGGGGCGCAGCAGCGGGAAAACTAAGGCACGCAGGACGGTGAGAACGAGGGGGGAGGCGGGAGGAGCCGCAGGGGGCACAGCGGCGGGAAAACTAAGGCACAGAGGATGGTGAGAACGAGGGGGGAGGCGGGAGGGGCCGCAGGGGGCGCAGCGGCGGGAAAACAAGAGAAGTAAGTCGGATTGGTGGTGGCGCGGATGGGGATGCGACCTACCTGCAGAAGCAGGGTCAAAGGTTGCTCTACCAAACACTACTGCCTGGACAGGCAGGTCTGTAGGGACGGGTACTTTGCCTGTTCTGTCCTGTAGGATCGTGGTTCACAACTCCACCTCTCGGGGGGATTGCATTGGTATCTATTCAAAGGTAAGGAATCTTTAACTAGAAGTCTCTATCAGATGAACAGGTTACTTTACTTCAACAATGCCTTATCTGGTAGCGACTTACCCACCCATCCTCCCAGCTCTTCAAACTGATTTCTAGGGTTAGGGACTCCCCCTTAAGGGCCTTAGATTTGACGCACCAATAATAAGTGTTCTTTATGGCCCTGCACTTCTGGAGTGGAAAGTCATGAAAAGAAATTGATGTGAGCGCGCTGGGGTGGTGCCTATTTAGGACCCGCAATGTCATATCCGGCGAAGATGACCAACAGTGGATGAGGAGCCCATTGACATCCCCTACCAGCGTGCAGATTTACTGCTCAGAAAATTCTCTAGGTCCAGTCTTACGCCTGGGGGAGATTCAAAGGTAAGGAATCTGGAACTATGGAGACTATGGGGGTTATTACAACTTTGGAGGAGGTGTTAATCCGTCCCAAAAGTGACGGTAAAGTGACGGCTATACCACCAGCCGTATTACGAGTCCATTATATCCTATGGAACTCGTAATACGGCTGGTGGTATATCTGTCACTTTACCGTCACTTTTGGGATGGATTAACACCTCCTCCAAAGTTGTAATAACCCTCTATATGTCTCTACCAGATAAGGCGTTACCCGAAGGTAAGTAAATTGTCAGTGTCTGAATAACTTTGCTGCATATCTAAGGCAGCAAATTATTATAGTGACTGGGGTCTGAGGTGGCAGCGGGGAGAGCAGGGGTAGAGTAGGGAGGTGGGGGGAATAGACAAGTTGGTAGAGAAAGGGAACATTTTGACACTTGGGTTCGTCTTTCTTAAACTGTTATTGTTCTAATTCAGAAAATCATATTAAATGCCAATAAAATTATATTCAAGCCTAAATAAGAGCAGTGGGTGTAGTATGGTCACATTGCTGTTGGGAACGAGTCCCGGAGGGGAACAGAGGCAGGGAGTTGGATACAGAAGTGGCAACAGGAGTTGAGGCAGTGTCGGGAAACAAATGTCATTGAAGGTTAAGTGAGGGAGTTAGTGGGTCTTTCTAGCCAGCCTAGATGTCAGAAGGCTGGGGGCTTGCTCAATATTAAAACATTTGATCACTCTAAAATTGCATTTCAGGCCTGTATCAAAGTCATTTGTTTTCAGCACATTTAAACAAAGGTGACATTTCTTAATTTCCTCTTGGCTAACTAACAGCGAAATGGTTACTGACAGTTTTGCTTTTCATTCAGGTGATTTAAATTTCTGACATATTGTCCAAAGATGCTAGTCCAAAAACTTTAAAATACACATTAGCAACATCTGTTCAAATGGAAATACACGAATTTACGCTAAAGCTAGTCCATATAGTTGTTTTTCTTTGTGAATGTTGTTTTAATGCAGTATCTCCCTATTATTGAAACCAGTAATTAAAAGTTATTTTGTGTGGTCTGCTTGAGGCGAGATTCACCAGGCTGCAGAAAATACATGTCGATCTAATATGGTGTAAATAGATCCGAGTTACCTTTTTCTTATCTACCTCTTTCAAGCAGGTCAAACCCGAGTAGTGTTTGCGTTGTCTCGAGCAGTGACGTACAGACATGTTGAAGCTCTCATTGAGTGTTTCACCAATAGTTTTGAGGAAGTGAAACGGCTTGCATTTGATCTGCTAAGAAAACTGCCAGCTAACACCTTAGGTCTACAGGTAATGCAATTTCTTCTAAATCATCTGTTTCTGCAAAATGTTTAATTCTGGCCAAATACACATACCCAGTAGAAAACATACTCTGATTTGAGTTCACCTGTTTGCTAAATGATGGGGAATATGGCCTTTATTTTATCCTTTGATTGGTTTTTAATGTTGTTGGTAAATAATGCAGATTTTCCTGTCTGTCTTCAGAGACATGCTATGATTGAAGACAAGGGGGCAAGCATCCTGATTCTTCCTTCTTTTTTCACTCAGAGAAAGCATGTCGGAAAAATGGTCACCACCTTTGTGTATTAGGTCGACCTGCACTAGGAACTGCTTCTTAAACTGTAGAACTGAGGGAATTCCATTTCTGCTTCGGTGCATGCGGCATAGTATATATGTGGACATGCTGCTTTCTCCTGTGCAGATGCATGTCTTTGCTATCTCCTTTTTTCTGCCTCTGGTGTGGCTTTCAGCCTGCATATACCTCACATTTAGAATATCCTCATGCGCCAGATTCGATCCGTTGTATTCTTCGGCAATGCACTAACGCCCCTTAGGTGGTGCTGTGTGGTTCTGCGATGACCCTGCACCTCCCCGGAAGTGACGGAGTGAGCCCCATATAAGTGTGCTGAATCCAGTTCCTTTATTTTTATACTTTTCAATGTGGATTCTGAGCTGCACTTTCACCTCCATCTGGTTTTCCACTGACTCCAAAACGTTTTGCAGTGTGCTATGGAAGGTTGTCCCCAATAAAAATGAAATGATTCAAACCGTTGTGAGACTGCAGGAAGCAGATGCCTGTCATGGGCCGACAAAAGTTGTCTGTGGTGCCTGGGCTCCAGGCACGGCTGTATGTTGTGTCACAGCTATGTCCTCATGCATCCCAAAGTGATTTTTAACCAAGAGGGGAAACGCTACCTCTTAGAGCACAAGAAGATGCCACAGTTGAAGCAAAAGTCCAGCTCCCACTCCAAGTCGCAGGTCAAGGCCACTCCTATGAAAAATGCACTTCTAAGTCAAAGTCTTCCAGTTAGTCCAAACTGAAGTCAAGATGAAGAAGAAGAAGGCCAAACAGCACTTGATCCCCATCCCACCACTCAAATTCTAGCAAAAAGGCACCAAGGTGCCAGGATAAAGATCGCACTGCTCCAATGTCTCTTGCCTCTGAACAAATACCGGAGTTCATCTTGATACACCCAAAATTCCTGTTGATCCAGCAGCAAATAGCTGCCTTGAAAGAGGATGAGGCAAATGTTTGGTGCAATTCCAGCACCCTCTGGTGTGCTTTTGTGCCCCATGGAACTGTAGGGTTCTCCAGTCGGACTTCAGCTGGCAGGTCCAACCTCAATGCATAATGCCCACTTTGGACCCAGTACTGAGGTCTCACCGACTCCAGCACATCTCTACCCCGTGTCAAGTTTCACACCATTTGCGTATTGGAAAAAATTCCACCTATGCTTATCAATGATCCAATCCTGATGCCAATCTCTGATCTAAACCGACATTGATCCGATCCAGCCTTATATCTCGCAATGAAATTACAAAAGTGCAACCAGTGGTTTTGTAGCCCATTTCCAATCCAGTAGCGCTCTCCCTATATGGTGCTGTGTAAGAAATACAATTACAACCCCACATACCCACAGGGTAATCATACTATATCAAGAGTCCCATGGAACGAATTTGAATTAATATCTAGATTGTGATTTTAAGGTGATGTGATCAATCACTGTTTCAAATTAGCTGGCTTCAATGTGTAAGATACAATTTTAAAATTGGAATATGTCCATCAGAATGATTCAAACACAACCCGTTTTATCTTTGTTTCAGATTTTGTAATTTATCTGATCACAACAAGGAGCATTATATATGGAGAAAGTGTAGTGCCAACGCCCCAGTGCTCATAAAAAGTGAACATATACATACGGAAATTAAATAAACACTGTACAGCTGCCAAGGCTAAAGCTAATGAGCAAATATCTTCAGGAAAAGCTATCAAACTGTATACATGTACTGCAAGGCCATTCAGCGACAAAACAACTAAGGGAAAGGGTGTCGGCATTTCCACCCGAAACTACTAGTCTGGTCTCAGCAGGATATAGTCATCTGTCTAATACACCTCCATGCTTTTCTGGTTCTGGATACACATGAAATGTCACTGTCCAAACAATTTCATTCCTGCTGATCACCGAACTGTACCTCATATGTGTTAGTCAAATAGATAGAGGATTAAGGGCCATATGTACGAACACATTTTCCCATAGACACAGAATGGGTAAAACCCTTTGCTACATCTGGCCCTATATCTGAAAATTGAGGAAACTGTGCTTGTGACCATTCGTCACTGCATTGAATCTGCGTTGACTCTGGATTTGATGAGCACACAATGGTGAATGGACCCCTTCCAAGCTTTTTGATGCTTTTTGTTATTACTTTTTTTATGCCAGCAAGTCCTTGCGGTGGGCACAGCTAAAGGTTATTTCTCAGCACTTTTAGACCTCTCTGGTACTCGACCAGCCGTCTTTGTTTGTCCCTGTTTTGATGTGTTTTAAAAAAAACGTTTGACTCGCTTGCTTACATCCCCCCACATCACGTAAATGCCCCAGTGCAATCTAAACGTGGTCTTGACTTTTCTCATGTGGCCACCGTTCAAGCATATGCACAGTAGTTCTTGAAGCCTCTTAACACTAAAGACCATCTTCCTCATTGCCACCACGTCAGTATGCTGTTTAGATGAATTGCAGGCACTTTCGGTTCATCTGCCTACACCGCCTTCTTTTCGGACAAAGCTTTACTGAGGACAGGGGTGTTCTCTGACTCCCTTACACTTAGGATAGTTAATTAATATGCCAGCGTTTTTTGCGCCACATCACCTCTCAAAGGAGAAGGAGGATAGACCTAATGGTATGGGCCCTAAGAAGCCCTGGAGTTTTTATTAAAGCAGTTTTTATTGGTTTTATTAGCATAATAAAACAAAATAAAAGCTCACCACCTTCTCTTACACTGTCAGCATGTCACACAAGTATACAGAAACATAAAGGCATGGGATGTCCGTGTACTATACAGAGCCACGACCCCTATCCCCGACAAATATTTCTCGCCTCCCCCTCCACTTAAGCCACATACTATGTTGTTGATGTCACCGAGGGTTTCCTCTCTCCCCGAGCAGCCCTGGAGTTTATACATCCACCATACAAAAGACAATTTTAATAGATTATCAGCTCTTTCTGGGTTTCTTGGGGGCAAAAAAGTGGACACTGTTGAGATGAAATGTCCTTTGTATTAAAATCAGCTATGCAGTGGCCCATAAGTAGGCCCCGGAAACCCTACGAGCTTATTCCGTTAGGACCAAGGCTGCCACCGTAGCTTTGGCGACAGGCGTACCTGTTCTAGACATCTGCCAGCTGTGACATGGGTGTCGATGCATACATTCATGAAACACTGCTGCCTTGACATGCAGGTCTGGCAGGAATGTCATTTCTCCGGCTTGCTTATGCAGAACTTGTTTTAGCTGAATCTCGTTGTCCAGGTCCAGAGTAGTGGCACATTTTCCCCAAGAGCAGATTTTCTTTGGAGACTACACATTCCACTGTTTCAGATATGATGATGTCATGTCAAGTAGTGATGACACTAAATATTTTCACAGTTGCATCAAGCTTGCCTATTTCTGGGGCATTTGCACTATAGGCTGCACGTAGCAATGAAGCATGCCACCCTTTCTGGGCAGATTTCTGGGTACAGAGGCTTCACCTTCTCCTGTGACTCAGGCGGTTTGCTTCCTAGAGGCAACCTAGTTTCCTGTGCGCACCCACTTGTTAGTCCTATCCTGAAAAGGCCTGCTCTGTTCCTGAGTTTTTCTCTTTCCTCCTCCTCAGTGGGTGTTTGCCCCATTCAATACAAGAGGTAGTTGAGATGGAGGTAGCTTTTTACACGTGAAGAAGGTGTGGATCAGGCCAAGTTCATCCAAGTCTCCTGCACCACATCACACTTCATCTGTGCCTAGATATCATAGCAGGATAACCAGGCATGTTTTTATATTGGTCAGCTACAGCATCCTATTTAGCCTCTTCAAGCAGTTCTCTGTTTCTTCCTAGATCTCTTATCCACATTTCCAATATATGGCACCGCTTTGCTATTTTTAGAGCTCCTTGGAGCAGGGTTTTTCCTGTATATCTTCAGTATCTAATGTTTGCAATCCCTGTACGCCAATTATACGAGGGTCCCCATTTGCTTTGCCTCTTGTAAGGAAAGGTCTATTTCACTGATCATTCCAAGTTAGAGTTGGGTGAAGTGGCTTACCTGGAAATGCAAGATCATATTGAAACAGGTAGTAGTAGTAGTTTTGCCTGTTTGCTGATCTCTCACTAGTTGGTGGGCAGCTTAAGTACAAAGCTATATGCAAAAGACACAATCTCACTGCCCTGCTGTGGTCAGTGACACCGGTGCTCCTGCTATGGATGCTTCCGGTGTGTATGTTTGACCTATATGTCAACATCTCTCAGCGCCCGTGGAACAATTCTACAAAGTGGCCTCACAAGAAGGTACATGCTCATGACCACTCTTTGTAACCAGACACAGGCAAACCTACAAGAAGGCCACGTTTCCCATATGTAATCCTCTCTAGGGGAAACCTGTTCAGTCCAGTGCAAAGTTCAAACATATTGCATTAGGACCAAGTGTGTGTCTGTTTTATTCTGAAAAGACACATTCCTGTGACAGAGACTTGCTCAACAAGTAGGTGACAACTGCACAAATATTCTAGTCGTGATGTTTCTTCCAATGGTGATGCGCAGATTGGGGAAGAGATCTCAACAGACTTTACTTCTACTCCCTGGCCTGTTCAGTGCTGTTTTCCTCTTTCATTTACATTTTCCCCTGCTGTGAAATCTAATATAATGTGGGTCTAAGAGAGACCCAGAAAAGAAGAAAAAGATAAAGTTACCTACATGGTGACCCAGCTTCACCTAGTTCGCAGGATGTTTCCTTTTCCCTTCAACCTCCTACCCACACCTTTGCCATCAGCCAAACCCATTACACTGATATGCTGAATTTCAGGAAAGGGAAATGGTAAGGGGGCATGGCCATTCATACCACATGACACCTATGAAGTGTGGTCCGCCCAGAACAGAGAAGTATGTATTTTCCTTATTCACCTTTTACTGTAAACATGTAAGTTCCTATCATGTAGTATTGTGTGGGATGATAGTCCTGTTTGAAAAGTTGTGCCTTTGTTGTCTTTTGGAGTTGTAGAAGGGCAGGCATTGCTGATGTTGATAGGCCTAGGGTTTCTGCCAGTGTGCGTAGTTTGCCATAGGTAGTAGTTGTCATTGTTAGTGTTTGTTTTTTGTTCACACTTAGGAAAGAAGTTATGCACTGTCACTATTCATGAGCTGTTGAATACTCCAAATTGATATCGGCTAATTGTGGTAGGTCGGTAAGGCCTACTTTCAGAAGCGCAGTTAAGAAATGCAACAAGAGTGAAAGTCATGAAGGGACTTGCATGCTGTAGTTGATTCATTCTTTATTTTTTAATGATCAGTTTACAGGTTAATTTATTTCTTAATGACCCAGTGTACTTTCAGGTCACAAATGTCAGATGCCTGTTGCTTAATATTGGAAAGACCTTATCAGACAAACTAATGTCAGTTACAGCAAAATAATGTTACTTGTACTACCTGGTCAGTTCTCCTCTGTTTTGCATCTTTGTCCAACTGTGTAGAAGCATTCTTTAACATGAAGATTTTTCTCTGAAAATATTCTGATGTGCCACATCTGGCAGTGCTTTTTATCCTTTATGCTATAGTACTTGTGAAGCAACTGAGATGCCCTCTTTCTTGCACATTGTCTGCTCAAATTCTGTGTAGCTCCTGACTGTTTTTTGCCAGGACAAGATCAAAGTTGTGGTTTGCTGGGGGAAAGGCTTTCGATCCTCTATCGTTGAATAATCTAGACGGTATCAGCAATGAGAATTTGTGGTTTGGAGGGCTCTGCTAGCCATATGGGACCCAGTAAACTTCCCCCGTAGGATCAAAGTCTGGTTTCAGGATTTGATGTGGAGAAGGATCATCCGGTTTCCATCCTGGAATACAACCCTGAGGGGAACACACACAATTGTCTTGTAGACTTGTACATGGTATGCTGGCTGAGTCCTCCTGGAGAGGGTCAGACTCGCAATGTACAATATGGGGCTCTTAGGAACACATATTTCAAGGCTGTTTTTACCTAACAGTCCACCACTAAAGTTGTGAGCCCAATTTACATTTAGGTGGTTTCAGCAACATTTAAGATTACAGGTTAATTTGGGGAACTGCATCTTACAGTGCTACAAATTTGAACTATCCAGCCACTGCAAGAGAACAAAGTGACGTTTTTTTTTACCTAATAAGTCATCTCTGAATTTTTTATAATTCTATTTGGGGAGAAAGGGTTGGGAAAGACACGTATAGCTTCAAAATGTGAAGGGTACATCTGTGTGTTTTGCCATGTTACCTGTTGTTTGTCAATTGAGGAACCTTCAGCTTTTTTGAGACTTGTGGGTCTGCTTGGCTGTTTCGTATGTCAAGTTGTCTTTTCTTCAATGGTGCACCCTTTTCCACTGGGATTTTGAGTAGAGAGGGCTTGTTTAATTTTCTGCAGCCTTGGGTGTCTTATCTGAGATTGGTATTGTCTGCTATCTTGACTATGTATATGCTTTGGAGAAACATATTATTCATGTGTTTCATATAAGTTCAGATGAGTATTTGTATTTTGAACTTATACAGCGCATTAAACCCAACCAGGTGTCAAAGCGATAGGTGCGGAGAAAAAGAAACCGGAAGAAAGCCTTATACAGAGAAATCCATCAGAGAAAGCAGACCAGGAGCCCACTAAGCTGAAGAAAACAGCCAAGTTTTGACTGCCCTGTGAAATGCCATATATGAGTCTGCCCCTCTGATGTCATCCGACAGCTTCTTCCAGAGTCTGCCCGCTGCCACTGATAAGGTCTCCCCCCATCTGGCCCTCTTGAACCTAGGTATACTTATCTTCTTTTTGCCCACAGATATTAAAAGTCTGCTAGGGGCGTACCAGGTGAAGGCGGACCTAAGGTATCTGGATCTGGACTGATGAAATGCCACCAGGCATAGTGCCTTAAAATTGACCCGTTTTCTAATTGGGAGCCAGTATAAAGCCCTCAAAACCTCCCTCACTGAATGGCTCTTGGGTAGTCCTAGGACTAAGCGCACCTTCACATTTTGAATTATTTGGAGTTTGTTAAGGGAGAGTTGTGTGACATTTAAATATAGGGGGGTTGCAGTAGTCCAGGCATGTGGTAATAAGTGCCAGCACGACAGAAACCTTGAGCTCCCCTTAAATAAACTGGAGGATCTTTCTCAACATTTTAAGTATCCAGTGGCATGAGCTCACCGTCCTGCTAACTTGGCGCTAAAAAGTCAGTTCTTTATTAAAAACAATTTCAAGGTTCTTCGCTTCCTTTACGGGGAAGAGTAGAGATCCACAAGCCTCCGGCCACGAGCTACTATTCCAAATGGAGATGTTGAAACCGAGAATGGCTGCTCCGCTTCAATCCACCTGATGCCAGGTATAATCTGCCGCAGTTATCAAAGCGGACTCCATGCTGTGGTTGCTCCTGCAACCATGCTGTGAAGGGTCAAAGCATTCATTCTCACCAAGAAAATGGGCCATTTCTTTATTCAGAGGTTTCTCCAATATTTTAGCTGGGGACAGCAATAAAGAGATGGGCCGGAGATTCTTCAAATCATTTGCGCATCCACTAATTTTTTTTTCTTGAGAGGAATAATGATAGCCTCCTTCCAGCTCTGTGGGTATTCCACTTTATGTTTGGATTTCTCCACCAAATTGGGTGCCAGTCTCTACCTTCGTTCTTACCTGCTACACTGTCTTTGGAGTATTTTCCATTTCTGTGGGAACCACTGTGCAGAACTTTTTGCCCTTTTTCCTTTCCCTAATGGGAACTAACTCGTCCAATGTAGACTGGACCCGTTAATCAAAACTAACTGCTAAAGAGTTATTACTGTCTACAACACTCTAAAGAGTTGAGGCCAGATGACGCGATAGCTCGCTGCTTGAGATACCACCCCATCTTCTGACCATACTGGTACCGCCGACTATACCATTTGGACTGACCAGCTAGATGTGTGGATATGTTTACTCTTTGAGAGAATCCTAAATTATTCATCAAATTATTCATCAAATCCAAAAAATCCTTTAGCTCTTTCTCATTCTCTGCTTTGAGATAGAGATTAAAATACCCTAAACAAATAAAATTACTATTGATGATGTTTGGATCTATTATATGGTGCCAGTGTTCAAGAAACTGAGCTTTCAGGCCTGGAGGACGATATGCTAGTAGCCCAGACAGAAGATGCATGTTCTTACTATGAAGTCTAAAAAACCTGCCTTACAGCCAGCCCTTCCTGACAAGGGTGTCCCTTAGTTCCAGAGTACAGCACAGCTCTTGACAAAATACAGTTGTCAGACCCCCCCCTCTGCGCTGTCCTCTAGCCGTCCTGACAATTAATAGCTCTCAGGGACTTACCAGCATCAAGTCAAGGCCTGAGACTTCTTTTGCCCAGTTCTCTGTAACAAAGAGACAATCTAATCTAAGCTATTGGCATCTATGAATTCATTGATCTCCACACTGTGTTTAGGCATTGAAGGAGCATTAATCAAGGCACATTTGAGTGTTTGTGTTTACATGCGTTCTCCTGAGGTATCTAATTTCAATTCCAATACAAAACCAATCTTCTGATCAAATCCCCTCCTCTTATTTTGTCAGTAACAAGCAGGACAGCAGAAACTCTCAATATACGTAGGATCCCACCTTTCACAGTTCCCCTTAATGCTTACAGGTCGTAACTCAAGAATCTTTTGCCTTGAGAGCTCTAAGCCAGTGTTACCTTTAGCTAAGCCAGCAGCATCCCTGACTTCTGGCAACGTACTGGCAATACTGGCATATCAGTAAAGTGGTTGATGACTTTTCAAGGTTAATAAGACTTGTTGGCATCTGGAATAGAAGTCATTGTAGGATTGAAAGATCAATTAATGTTGAGAAAAGCAACCCACCTGTAAAAATAAATAAATAAACACATTTACACTTATTTTTCTTTTTAGTTACCGATCCAACTCGAATTGTTAACTAAAATGGAAGAAAAATGGCTGTCATTTATTTTGTAGGTGTGCTTTTTTAGGTCGAGTGTTGGCGTTCGACGTGTTGTATATTTTTAAGTATACTTTTACTGTGGGTTCAAGTGATTTCATTTGTTGGTTCCAGTGTCCTTTAAAAATCCATGCTTGCTAGTGGTCAGTTCTGCCTCTTTGTCCTGCCTTTTTCTCTTTGGGAGCAGCACAAAGTACTGTAGAATTACGCTATATCCTGTTTATCTCTTCTGTAAGGGACTTTAGTATTTGCCTGTTTGTCTTACACTGTGGGTGTGTGTGTTCAGTCTCTCCTCCCCACCAGCTCCCTCTTCAAACATAAACCAACAGTAGAGGGGGGCTTTTCCAGGGCCAGCTCACCCTAGCTCTCTTTCTCTTGTTATTTTCAGTCAGTCTGGCAATAAAAGTCCATTCAGTAATTTACAACGCTAAGAGCTCTAACTCGAGCAAACAGACCATTGCATTCCAAATGCTTGGTTCTGTTTGCCGCCGCTCGGGTTGTTGTGTCTTTTGTCTTGCGGAAACAAACGTGTTTGCGGCAGGGACTCTGTCTTCGAAACAGCCTTGTGTTATTTATCAACAGTAGCCCAAAACTGTGTGTCAGAAGACTATCACGAATGAAAGACTTGTAAATTAAGCAGCTCCTGCGGTCTGTGGCAAGCACGTTACATGAATAGATCTGTCAGTAGCATCCCAGGCCGAGTCCTTCTAAGATCCAGGGATGTGTTTTAAGCGCAAGGGACTTGCCCCTTGGCTTGACCGTCATGTCTTTATTGCACGGCTGGTAGTTTTGTGCCAGTGCTAAATCTGAGGGTTTGCAAAACCTGTGATTAGTAACAGCACAACCTGTCAGCACAGGGGGTCCCGGTGGAATTCTTCAGGGTCTGTGTATTAAGTATATTTCACTTAGTTGTGTGCTGAAAGGCAGCGCGCGGTGGACAGTGGGCTGCAGCTCTGTGAAGAATGTGGTGTTCTCTACGTGCCTCAAGCCCTGCTGTGGTTCACTGAAAGCTGCCACTCTTTGGCAGTTTTCAGATGATTGAAAGTACTGCTCTGTACATAACGTTGTGTATATTCAGATATGAATAGTGTACATCTTTGGGTTTCACAATTCACTGTGTGCCTCACTGACTGTTTTTGTTATCCGAGAGCTGGGACAGCATTTTTCAAAGTTCTTAGATGATCGCCTGTGCTCTCTTTAGCAGTCACAAATTTTGCAAGTGTTACATTTTTTTAAATGAAAAGTCAAGAACGCAATTCATAAAACAGCTGCGTCCCCGACTTGTGACTGTTGAAACAGTGTGGTTCACATGTTTACTGGAGTCAGCCACAGTGTTGGAAAACGTAGAATGGCAAGGACATTTTGTTCACTGTTGACACTGCAAATATAAATGAAAGACTTTTGCAGCAGGTTTGATCATTATGCACGTAGCGGAAATGAGAAAACACAGAAGTCCAAAAAGTCTCGGCAAATGCTATGAGCCCCAAGTGTTAACAATGAGCCTAGTTGGAAAACTATTTAGCTCACCTCCTAGAAACTTTTAATTCTCTGCAATGCAGTGACACTCGTGCCAAATAATAATATTAATAATATATATATATATATATATATATATATATATATATATATATATATATATATATATATATATATATATATAAAAAATATTTCATTTTTTTGCTGCAGATAGAGGAAGAAGGTAAATGGAAGTGCTTTAGATATATACAGGGCCACTGGAATTGTGTGGTAGACAGAACAAAACTATGCAACATCGTTCACCAGTTTATGTGGCAAGAAAAGCCCAGTTATGCATTTACAATGCCATTAGCCTCTAACTCAAGCATATGCCAGACCTATTGCATAGCAAATGCTTGTTATATATATCCCTTTGCTACGCGGACCAGTGTCTGTGATGCTGCGCCACAGGTAAAAACTATTGGCAGAGCCAGTATGTCCCAGAGCTGAGACCTATTGGCTCCGTCAATACGTGTTTATTTCCAGAAACGTTGTACACACCTATGTAAGATTTTAACATTGTAAACCTTCCTTGTTTATTGACTTGGTCGCTGTGAGCTTGTGATACAGTAGATATATAAGATGCTCCCAATAACTAAGCAAATAAATATTATTTTGTTCTTATTTATGATTTTGTGATGTGGGGCTTGGCTGCTCTGGGCTTCTTGCCCTGTGTATTTTCCTATTGTTTTGCTAACTACGCTGTAGAACTGTACTGCATGACCTGCTTTATCAAATGTTATCGGACTTTAAATAATGCGATTGTCTTCCATCATTTTCCTGTTGAAATAATTTCATTTTTGACTTGTTGCTTTGTTGCAGGATCCGCAGAAGTTCCAAACTCTGCTTCGTGCAGCGATGGACCTCAGCACAAGCACAAAGCACTTTGACTGTGTGACGGCTTCATACATGTTGAATTTCCTTATTCACCAGGAAGGGCTTGAGAGTGCGCTCAAAGCCTGGCTCATGGACGAGCACGGTTCTTGTTCTCTTCAGATGGAGGCGGATGTGGCTGCTGGATTAGTGGAGAAAAACACCCTGAACGGTCAGTTGCAAAAACACGTTTGCCACAAACAGTACCCTCCACTTAATACACGAATCTCTGTTTTGTTGTAATATTCACTACCTTTTTATTCTCTAGGCCACTGATGTTTTACAATCCTCCGTAGCTTGGATATGAGGCCCCTGCTCTGCTATACCATGGTCACCAGAGTGTGTAGCAGGTCTAAGTCTAGGCGGTTAATGAATATTAAATCAGGTACCAAACAGCAGAGGGCGCTCTACTTAGCAACAAGATTTGCAGCCCTCGATTGATGCCATGCGGGCTTGTTTACAGTGTGAACTGAGGCCAATAAGTGTGTGCAAATACCAAAGAGATCAGAAATGGGGCATCACTATGAAGTGAGCGAGGGAAGTGATGCGATGCAGTTTACGGTAGTAGAAAGACTGAATAAAGGTGGGATTTGTGACCTTTAGAGTGTATGAGTGGGTTTTGCGTTGAGTAGTCTAAATATAGATTTCATCCATCTTGGATCTCCTCTTGAGAGTTGATGACAATAAGGATGCAGTCACATCACATTAAAACCTGAAGGGTAAGGCTGGATTCACAAGGAGAAAGTCCTCTGTAGCCAAACATTGTGTAGGGTGAAGGTGAAATAGTTTCTCTTTCCTACGGATGCAATATGCAGAAACACGTTTATTCCTTCCCATATTCTATATGACGCAGAGAAGGGAAGTCCATCTTAGCCTTGTCAAAATGTATTCGTATTCTGCCACCTCCTTGTTGTACTGACCTTATCAGGTGAGCATCCCGTGGACCACTTCCGACACCAAAGATGTGTGATCTTTGTGTTCTGCATCTGAAACCCATCTTGTCTACTCTCCTTCATCCTTTGTTTCTTTCGGATGGCATACTTTTCTCCTTTTACATTAATGTTTTAGAACTTGGTTACGTTCCCTGTGCCTGACCTCCTCGTTTCATTTCCCTGCCAGAGCACAACCTGTCCCATCCACCCATTCTGTTACAGACACACCTGCAAAAGTTGGAATGTTAATCGCTATGTTCATACTTTACTTTAATCCCACAGCAATGGCGTTGTGGGCCCAAACCTGAGCAAGGTAAAAGGGCCTTAGTACCCCTCATTGGGTAATAAAAGACGACCATTAATTTTGGGGCAGTTTGCGACTCAAACTTTTGGGCCCTGGTGCCACTGTACCTGCTGCCCTCATGATGGCCGCACCCCTAATTCCTTCCATGAAATCAGAGCCAGACATTTTACCTGTGGCAGAGCCTGTTTTTTAATCTGCTTTTATATGTTTCATTTTCAGTTGTTAGGTGTTTGCTGGCCAACTTGGAGCACGAGATAACACTTTCCGAAAAGTCTTTGCTGCAGGCGGCTGCGTTGTTCCCCATGTATGGCAGGGTGCATTGTATCAATGGTGCTCTGCAGCAGGTGTCGCTCAGGTAAGTTAAATCGCTATTTAGTTTGAAAGAGAATGAGGGATTCATATTGATTAAAAACGTTGACAATATTGTGCTGGCATTAACAGAGAAAGGCCCATTTCAAGATGTGCCATCAGTTGTTGACGTCTTCCTGTGGACGTAGACCTGGGGTACCAAAGCACTGGTATGTACTTGTTCCGTCTGCCTCCTCCAGCCCCCTGTGCATCATAGAGTGCAGGCACAGCAATGATCTGCTGACCCTCCAGCCATTGTTCCCACTACTTTTTAGGGTTGAGCCTGCGTTGCATGCGCTCGCGCATGCGTATCGCAGCGAGACGCTTTAGTTATTAGAAAAGGGCTCGGAGCCCTGTCGACGTCACGTCAGTGTGTTTCATTGGTTCGTGGGCTTGCCTAGTAAAATCTGCTTGCTTTCATTAGTGGAAGGCATGCACACGTCATGCCTTTTCCGGTGGTTAGCCCTCCTCGAGCGCAGCGACCAAGTGCAGAAAACATGCGAGGCTCGCTGTTTTCTGTCGGATCGTGGACTACTTTTTCTCTATTTTCCTAGCGCAATTTCGCTTGGCAGAAGTCGAGCACTTTACACAGTTAATTTCACTTTTTCGGGTTACATACATAAAAGCACTTTTGCCGATAGATGAAAAGTCGGGTTAGGAGTTTACAACGCGATCAGCTCTAACATGAGCAAACTCTAGACCCGTTGCATTGCAAATGCTTGTTATATGTGCAAACAGCACCACAAGTAAATAGTAAAACAGTATTGCTACAGCTACAAAGAGCTCTACCCACAGTACTGCAGCATTACATCTACAGGTTCAAGGACCCAGTTACAGTGTGACAACACAGCAGCTACAAGACTATTATTTCAAAATGACAACTACAGGACTGTAATCACAGTACTAAAATATATCTACTACTACAGCAGTTAAACACAGTAACTAAACAACTATAACTTTAGAAACACAACTGTTACTCCACCACACTTTTAAACTACAAATGGCCAGGTGCCAAATTACCGTAATACAGCCACAACACTACAACTGCAAAGAACGCAAAATCTGCAACAGTACTAGAAGACTTCAGTAATAAAATAGTACAATACTATCACATTTAAACACTAACGCAATACCATTTCAATACCCTTTCACAGGCGGTGTCGGGAGACACATAAAGTTAAAAACTTTTGCAGAAAAGCTTAATTTGTTCAACACTATGAGGAGTGTCAGTACAGTGAGCAGTATAGATCGAGGAAAGAGAAACACCTTGCCTGAGATTGGACAGGGGGCAAGCAGCAGACATCGGTAAGGCTCCAGCTGTACAAAGATAAAGAGATGAAAAACCGAGAGAGCAAAGGGCTCTGGTGAAAAGGCAAGTGACACTAAAGCTAAGACAAGGGATGAAAGGAGAAGAGCGAAGAAGAGAGGCTGAACTAAGATTGTATGAATTTGTGGACAGCTGGTGAGAATCATGACTTGCGAAGTTGGAAAAAGAAAGCAGAACTGTTACGAGTAGCTGATAGAGGTGGAAATTGCCTGTGTGACCAATGGCAAAGAGAAGGGCAAATGTCAACAAAGTTACGGAGAAACTCAAGGGTCCAGACGGAAAACTTCCTGTAAGAAATGCCGTTTTATAAGACTGTGGGAACTTTTCACCAGAGGGCCTGGGCCCCAGCCCTCCTAAAGTAAAGATACTGTACTGGAAGTTAGTGAGATCCCACTTAAACAATGTCAGAATGCAAGTTCATCAAGTTGTTTATTTGTGAAATAAAAGGCTGTAGAGTAAACACACGAATCGTAGTATAGTCTTGGATGCAAAGTTCATCGAAATGTCAGCCTTTATTTGTGAAATAAAAGGCTGTAGGATAAACACACGAATCGTAGTATAGTCTTTGATTCAAAGTTCATTGAAGTATCAGCTGACACGTGTTTCGCCCTTTGTTGCATGTGCGTCAGGGCTTTTTCAAGGCTGTAAAAAATATATACATTCAAAAGTATAATGAAACACTGAGTAGAGCGAATGTGATCAACGGTGGTACCAGAAAACGTGAGTAGTATAGGCACACGCTGAAAACCCCAAAAAGTCTCACCTATAGTGCTCCCCATATAGTGGAGAAAAAGTATTAGTTGCAAAGGAAAACACTTAATATAATTCAGAGACTAAAGAAGCCCTTGTCTTCGAATTTATTAGTCTGAGAAAAGTGGAAAAAATGGAGAAAATGTGCATTATAGGTAAAATATTTACAAGAAGAACAATAATTAACACAGTGGTATAAACTAGAGGTGGGTTCTTTTAGAAAAAATGAATTAAGAGTATAAATACTATGCCTATCGAAGAAAGATACATGCTGGCACACTCATAATTTTTCAGAAAAAGGTAAAAGTGGTGTCTAGATATAGCATGGAAAGATGCAGATAAAGAGAAGTTAGTAAAACTAGTTCCAAAATAATTTTTTGCATACCAAATCACATGAGGTGGAAAAATCCTCTGTTACAAATACCACAAGTGTTGATGATAATCTGGGTACAAAGGTGTATATAACATTTTAGAGAAAATGCTGCCCCACTTAGCATTTGAATAAACATTGAGTCATACAAAACATGCACAATCACAATACACATAATAGAAAGCCAGAGACTAATCAGTACAACTGACGTTAGTACAGCGTCAGTAAACTATTCGTTTGTAGAAGGATTCTTGAGAAAAGGGAACCGCAGTGAAATTTCAATTTAACAGGCGGGGGGGGAATAGAGGAGAGAAAGGACGATAAAAAGCGCGGAGCGCTTTGCTCCTTGAAGTATGAGTTAATGCAACAGAGCGACCATCCATTGTAAATAATGGGCTATCTTAGTTAAAGGATATACTTGCAAGAAATACTCCAAAAAGATGGACATTATTTCAATTCTGAAAGGTAAGCGAACAAGTTCGGCACAATATTCTTACCAGATTATGGACTGGAAAAATCCTGACAGCGCGTCCCGCAGTAAATCGCTGGGGCGCGAAGGCGAGTTCCATGTTAAATAGCTGTAGCCCTTCCTCTGGGCACCGTTACAGAAACAGAGGAAGGACTAAAGAACGTAAATATCGTATGAAAAAGTGCCGCCATATTTGAAGGCAGGATATAGCATACAGCACAAGCCTTAAAAAGGGGAGACCAAGATAAAGATAAAGTTGGGAAAATAAAAGAAACGCGAGAAAGGAAGAAAAAGGAAGAAAAGAGAAGGAGAAGTGAAAATAGAAGGGGAGAGAGAAAAATACTCACAAACCATATTGCTTGATAGTAAAGCTATGACACAGTCGAGCAGGAGGGTAAGATGATCAAGAGAAACACGGGCCAATCTAAAGTAGAGAGTGAGTCAAGCGAACATACAGGAGACCAACAAAGCAAGAATAACACTAATAGTAACCTGCCAATAAACGGTTACAGGTAAATTAAACACATCTAATGTGTGGACACCTACGGGAATCTAGTAATCATTCGAAAGAAAGAAAGAAGAAAGGGTTTGCTGAAGAAAAATACAAAACAGAACAAAATTATCCATACAGGCATAACAGGACACAAAATTACTTAATCGGCCGTACAAATTATAAGAGCCAATAGTGCCATTCATGGTCCTGATTTAGTCCTTGATATACTGTGTTATGGTGAATAATTATTCGACTTTCTTCCTGACGTAGATGTAAATTGCCCCCCCCCCAGGTCATTGTAATTAGTTTGAGACCGCAGAAGGTAAATTTTCGTTCATTGGAATGAAATGTTTTGTAATGTTCCACAAGAGGTGCCTTGGACTCCAGTTTAAGGATGTTGCGATAATGTTCTTGAATACGAATTTTTAAGGGTCGAATAGTACTTCCTATATAAACTTGTTGACAAGGACACCATATTGAGTATATCACATTGGTACTCTCACAGTTGATGAAATCTTTAATCCCAAATTCTTTGTCATTAAGTGTGATAGTCGTGGATTTGTTGAGCCCAAGTTTACACACGGAGCATTTAGTACAGGTAAAGAACCCCTTAGGTTGTGGAAAGAATGATCCAGAAGATTTTGGTTGGAAAAAGGATGGGCAAAGTTTATCCCTGAGGTTCGGGGCTCGACGGAACCCAATTTGTGGGTGAGAGGTAATGTATTCATGAATGGAGGGATTACTTTGAAGTATGTACCAGTGTTTTTGCAAGTATGTTCGAATAGAACGATGACCATGGTGAAATTGAGTAATCAGGCGGATGGTTGGATCCTCTTTTTGCCGATGTGAGTTGTTGATCATTTTGTTCCGGTCCAATATGCCTACCTCATCTTTGGAATGATTGAGGGACATTTGATTGTATCCCCTGGCCTTCAGTCTCTCAGAGATCTGTGAGGAAAAGTAAATGTAATCACTGGGATTAGTGCAATTTATTTTGGCACATCTGTACTCTCCTTGTGGAATGTTTCTAATTATGCTTGGTGGGTGACAACTAGTCGCATGTAGTATTGAATTTGCCGCTGTCTGTTTCCTAAAGAATTTGGTCTGAAGTTTATCATTTTCAATGTAAATAAGGAGATCTAAATATTCCACTTGCACATCTGAAATATGAAATGTAATGTCTATGTCCCATCTGTTGGGTACTAGGGACTGTAAAAATTCGGTCAAGAGAGCCTTTTGTCCTTGCCAGATCAGGAGTATATCATCAATATAACTTCCCCAGAAAATAATATTCTGGGAAAAATGCTCATTCCTGTCACTCCACAACCATTCTCTTTCTACTACCCCCATCACAATGCATGCATATGGCGGTGCAAATTTTGCCCCCATTGCCGTCCCTTGTAGTTGCAGGTAGAAGTTACCATCAAAGAGAAAATAGTTATTTTCCTAGCAGAACTGTAGCATGTCCAAAATCATGAGGTTGTGGGTGGCGAATGCCACTGATTTTGTCGACAAGATTTTCTTGACTGCTTCTAGACCATCCTGGTGTTTGATGGAGGTATAAAGACTTACTATATCGATAGTGACGAGAAGGTAATCAGGTTGCCAATCAATGTTTTGAAGTTTTTGAATTATGTCTTTGGTGTCTCGTACAAAAGATGGCAAATTTGTCATGAAGGATTGAAGAACATGGTCAATGAGAGTCCCTAATTTGGAACATATTGAGTTAACACCAGATATGATTGGCCTACCTTTGGGTGGAAAGTCTTGTTTGTGGATTTTCGGTAGGAGGTACAAAGTAGGGATGGTAGGATGAGATAGGAATAACGCTGATTTTTCTTTGTAAGATATCACTTGTCGGGAGAGCCAATGATCAAGGAGGACAGATAATTTGTGTTGTATTTGCACTGTAGGGTTAGAGGTGAACCGTTAATAGCAGTTAGGATTATGTAGTTGTCGATAGGCCTCCTTAAGGTAATCACTAGTGTTGAGAATAACAATATTGCCTCCCTTATCAGCTTCCTTAATGATGATGTTAGGGTTGCTGCGTAATTTCACTAAGGCTCTTAATTGTTGGTGGTTAAAATTAGATGGAAGATATTTGCGCTTATGACAATATCTTTTGTATTCTTTGTCAAGGTCTCTTAGAACTGCAGTAGAGAAAAGATCTATGCAATTTCCCGCTGGAAGGACGGGAGTAAAAGTAGATTTAGGCCGAAGATTTGAGGGGTGATATTGATTGATGTTTAGTTCTAAGTCTTGGGCCAGTGCAGAAAGTGAAAGGTCTGAATCGGAATTGTTAGACAAATTGTACAGAAGTTGTATGTCTTCAAGATCCTGAACCGAAATATCACTAGAATTAGAAAGGGATGATGGAGTTGATAATACAGAGGAGGAAGAAGGAAAAGTGAAAAAGAATGATTTGAGTTTAAGTTGACGGATGAATTTAAAGAAATCAATTTTAGTTTCTGTAATGTTCCAGAAATTAGTAGGACAATAGGATAAACCATGGTTCAAAATCTGAAATTCAAATGAGGAGAGCATGTAATCGGAAAGATTAACAACTAGATGGTCATCATGTTTTATGATTGGAGGCTCTTGCTGCGAGCCCTGGTTTGTATACCTGACGTGCTTGGTGTAATAGTTGAAATACCTGGTGGTTTTACTCGAGTGTCTTGTAAGGCTCCAAGGTGATATCGCCTTGTTTCCTCTAAAAAATTCACCCTAGGTCTAGTGGATAAATCCCCCTCAGATTCATCGGAGGTCTCAATTTCTGAGGAGGCAGTGGTGTCAGGACAATTTAGTGTGTCAACAAAGCATGGTATCGGGAACTGAGCAGAAGCCCCGCAGCAAGGTAAACAGTCATGAAATAAAAAAAAGAGCCAAGTAATATGAAAAAGAGGAAAAAATAAGAAAAAGAGAGAGCCTGAAATAATTCTTGAGAAATTACAAAAGAGTAACTATCCCACCCTCCAAGTCCAAAGAATGTGGGGTGTCGGAAGGTAGGACAGCAAACAGTGGAAGAAATAGAAGTTAGGGCATAAATTTGTGTTTCTTCGATTCAACACAATTGAATAATAAGATGCAAAAAGAGATCAAATTTAAATTGACATTTGTTTCAAAATTAAGAATTAATATTAGCATAAATGAGACTGGAGAGAGAACAAACCTTTTCCTAGGGAGGCTTCTGGCGGTTCCAAAGTTGACCCTTGCTTATATTGTACACCGGGAATTGGGATCAGGGTATATGGAGGATAGTATTGATGTCAATGTATTAACTAAATGGCACAATATTTGGACAAAACAAGGTACTAAATTTACGAGGGAAATTATCAGGGATTATTTGGGTCTGGATCACTATCGGAAAATTCTGTGCTTTAAAAATATAGAACGGTTGCTGACAGTCCTAAGGGTAGATTTTAATCTTCTAGAACCATATAGTATTTTGCAATTCAGTAAAAGAGAAATAATATCGACCTTGGTGGGAATAAGGGAGGCCACCAGGGAACATCAGGAAAAAAAATGAAACCAACAGTTGATAGATATCCAGGGGGGTAATTCATCAGGAGATCCAAGGCTATTTGATCAGTGTCAAAAATGCTTATGATAGGATTCTGCTAACTGATTTATGGTTAGAGCGGATTTATTATTTCAGATCTTATGTCAGGTCTTTTTAATCAGAGGGCACTTTAAACCATCTGGTGGCTAGTGTTAATGTAATTAACACACCAAACATGTACTCTTGCTGTGCTGTACATGAATATATAAAGAAGGCCCTCCGCAAGTGCAAATCACTCATCTACCTAGACGATTTGTGCCATGAAAACATTCCTAATTCACAGTCCTGTGACTGAGCTGTTATCGTTAAGTATGTTTGGACTGATTAGTTTGGACAGTAGCAGGATTCTGATCATTAGCACCTGAGGCGATAGTATTGTATGAAATATTTAGTTAGTAAGACTGTTGTAAGATAATGCATTTTGATTGGCCGTGTCTAACAAATCTGATTACTTGATTGTTTTGAAGTGTATATTTTTGCTTTCTCTTATATAAACTTGTTGTTAAGTATATATTTTTTTACCTTTAAATCTATTGTTGATATTTGTTTTATTGTATGTTCTTGGATGGATTTGATTTCAAACGCGAATAAAGGTATTTTGATTGATTTGATGTAGTTGAAATCAGTAATAAGTGTCCTGTTGCGGTGACAAGGATACAAACTTGTAGTATTTTGTTTACATGATTAGCTTGTCTCCAACTCCCTGCGTCTCCGTGTGGTGAGGTAGAGGTCGGAGTTATTTGTTGGCGTTACTATGTGCAATGTATGGGAACGGGCCGTTACCTCATTGGTAGTTGTGTAAGGCAGGCCCCGCTTTAACAGCTCACCATAGAGCTGTGACCTGATGGAAGGCTGTGTCCAGCCTGTCCGAGGAAGGACTCATTGGTAGCTGGGCTACTTTTCATGACGAACATAGTGCTTCAGCCATAGGGAATGCATCCAGCTTGAGGTCTGGTTGATAAGAACATTTTTCTCTAATAGAATTGATGAACAGTAATTAATGGTGCTTTGTTCACAGTATTGATTTTTTCATAGACTATTATCTTTGGCTATACTGACATCTGCTGGTAAGATCCCAGAACACCGTTCAAAAATTGCTACGCTTCTTACTCGTCCATTACGCTGGTACCTGGTGAATTAACCGCTTGAATCAGTAGGATCCAGTGACAGTCAATTAGAACCAAATGATTAGGTTCTTAATGAAATAGAAAGCCGTTGATGAGAAAGCGCAGTACTTTAAGCGAGATGAAAAGCGCGCGGCGGTCCCAAGCATTTTGTGGCTGCTTAGAGCGGGAAAAAGACACCTGACTTTTGGACATTGGACCCGGCAACCACGGGAGGATAATCCGCCGACGTCCAGCTTTCTGTCTTTGTGCTCCAAGCTTGTCGTGGCCGAGCGGGGATCGCTAAAACGACTCTTGTGGGACATTGCACAGGATCTGAAATCCGAGCTATACAAGGTCATCTAGGCAGCCATGGATCTACTTGCTGCTAGAGATCGTATGCAGTCTGCATTGCCCCTGAAAAGTCACTCAAAGCTGCTGATGAAGCAAGCAAGGTTTTTATCAGCCTAGGAGTATGTAACCATCACCCACTTTCAAAAGATTGCTGATTTGAAAATTGCTTTATATCAACCAGTGACTCCTCCAGCGTATTTATCACTTCATATAAATGTTAAAGTGAAGCTTCAACTGTTGTGCTTGCAAATCAACCTAGTACTACTCACAGCGTATAAGTATGGTTGCCTGACTGGCACCCAGGATGCTTCCTGTAGGGTCTGTAGTTTAAGTCAGGAATCACTTCCAAACAGTTTATGTCTGTGCCCCTGTTTTTCTCTGCTTTGACGTTAGTGTCTCTTTCCAATTTTCAGGCAGTTGATTATCAGGACATGTGACACTGTTGCTATAAAATGTCTGAAAGGTGAACATGTGCCAATTAACTGCAAGATTTATAGTTTTTGGTGATTGCTTCACCAGTACTTAAAAACGTAACTCATTGAATGTAAATCTTAAAATTCAAAACCTGAATCTTTAAGCACTTGGACATTTACCCTGTTGGGTAAGCCCTTCCTTTGACTGTATGAGTGGCCCGGACGCTAATTGATAATACCTTTTTGCACTCTGTGTACAGTAAATGTAGGATGAGGAGGATTTTTTTTTTTTTTAAGAAGTCACTGATTTGCATTCGCACTTTTCTGTCACTTTTTATCAGTTCTGGTGATATTTGAGCTTATTAGTGACCTTTTGACTGCTGTTAGCATGAATGTTTTCCTCTCCTATTTTGCTTTTAATCATTAGGCAATTTTATTTTCCTTGAAAGAAGACATTTTTAGTGTTTGTGGTATTTTTTCCTTGTATTGTGCAGTTTTTCTAGTGCTTTCGTGCTCTTATATTCTATAATGTTTACTATGATCAGAATAAACTTTGAAAATGCTTTTGGTGTGAATAATTGCAAATAATATTTTTAAATTCTAAAAAATGAGACTGTGACTTGAGCACTATTAACATTTGTGGATGGGGTGGTCCTCAGAGCCTGTTGAACACTCCCATTCCCCACTTCAGACCACTTTCCTCTGAAATCTTTCACTCTGTTAGACACTTACACACTTTTCTTCTAACATTTTCTGAGATCGTCCATCTACATACCTCACGTCATCTCCATCATTCTTTTCAATCTCTCCTGCAGATACTTCCATGTACCACCTCCCCTTCATCACTCCAAGCTCTCTCACACCCACCGCCTCCTTATTTGTAAATATGGCATTTTCTTTTCCTTTGGCGCTATCCATATTTCAGCAGCTGAAACACACTTTCACATAAAATGGTAATTACAATTGGCACATGTCTGACCATTGCTTTGTGCCCTCTGCCACCAAGGATTGCACAAGGATGTAGTCTTATACCTCTATGACCCACCAACACACACTATAGATACTCCCAGTGTATTCAGCCTCTATTCCATGGCTATCAACTGTGGCCCTACATCAACCCCCACCCACTTATATATGGCTCTGTGTACAGTATTCACTGTATGAAAGTCCACTGTTGCATGAAAAAAGGCAGAAACACCACATCTGGAAACAAGCAAACACTCTTAGGGAATGGGAGATGAAAAAAGATGTAAAATGTACACGAGGACGGCATTGCCCTCATGGATTACATTAAGGGGTTTTGCAGCCATTGTAGAGAAATCGATCCATGTTTTTGCCTGCAAAGTTAATGACATAAATATAGGGTCCAGGAGGACCCACCCCAATAAAAACCCTGAGAAAGAGTAAGTATCATAATGCAGTAAAAAAGTAGTAAAAAGAAACAAAGGAGGGAAAATGGCAAGAAATAATGGTGCAGGTGGACAAGACTGAAATAAAAACTTTTAGGTGTTTGTATGTATGTGGTGTTTGTGTAGTGCAAACCTAGCCAAAGTCATTTGAGCACTGTACAAAGCAATCATGATCACA
This sequence comes from Pleurodeles waltl, assembly GCF_031143425.1. Classification (NCBI taxonomy): domain Eukaryota; kingdom Metazoa; phylum Chordata; class Amphibia; order Caudata; family Salamandridae; genus Pleurodeles; species Pleurodeles waltl. The sequence goes on along the minus strand of NC_090444.1, from coordinate 261,621,760 downwards.
ACACCTGACTGTCTGGCTAACAAGCTGACCATGTCTGGTGGCTTTCACCCCATCTGCAACCAGGGCATCAGGCTGGCTGGAAGCAAGGCATTTTAAAAGAGAAAAAACATGGTGTTAAATGTGGCAACCTTGGTATGGTATTCCCCCAAACCTTTTGCCTTAACGTCCTTGTTTTGTTAAACCTGCTTTTGTTGGCATTAGAACTTTGCACACTTTTTCTCCTCCTAACCAGTGCTAAAGTACTTGTGCTCTCTTCCTAAAACATGGCAAAATTGGCTTGCGCCTGATGGCACATTGATTTTACATATGAGTCCCTAGTATATGGTACTACTTTGTGCCACCCACTAAAGGAGCCTTCTAAAACATGTCTTAGGCCTTCCACTGCAGTCTGTAGTGCAGTGTTATACTGCCATTTCGACCCTGCAAAATAAACCTTTTGCCAGGCCTTAGCCTTCTTTTTTAATGCTTTTTTTTATAAATATGTTTTTATTGCTTTATCAGCCAAATGGCAACATTCAAGTAAAGTACAGGTGGTTACATTGTGTTTCAGCGACGTTATACATAGTAATTATTTTGTATGCACGTTCTACAAGTCCTATGCAAGTACCCTGTCTCCCAACAGGGGTACGCCCGAGTGTGCTTTTACGGGCCGCAGTTGGTTCGCCATGTGCAAGGTTATTAAAGAAACCAAGAGATATAGGGAGAAGAACTAAAGATAAGAGCTAGAGCGGTTCAGGCGAGTGCAGGCAGAGGGGGCAGGGAGAGCCAGGCGTCAGGTGGAGCACGGCCACCATCTCCAGCCTCGCGGCAAACCCACATTCCAATCCTAGTGTCGCCGCCGCTCCCGTGCTCAACGGGATTACTTGAAAATAGCAGGGGTCCAGCCCATATTCGAGACGAGGGCGACAGCGGATCGAAAGGGGGAGATCAGCGACACCCCGTACCCACGGGGTCCATCTCGTGCCTGCGCGTTCCAGCCCCCCAGCGATGCATCTGGGCATTCCCACAAGGCATATTACAATGTTTATGTTTGTTTACATCCTATCCTATTTGTATCGGTGAGCATCTATAACAGTGTTTTAGATTTACTACTAAAGTGTCAGGTAATGTCTCTTTCTTGTTGATTTAGGGAGGGCGTTCATCATCTTTGTTTTCTGCCGCCATCACAAACATATTCCATGTTTCTAGGCCTTTAACTAGAATACCTTTATCCAATAAGTTCTGCAGAGTTTGCGCTTCTGCTTTAGCCCACCGTATCAGTTCCTCCCGCCATATCAGTTCCTCCCGCCATTGGGCGACGCTGGGGGCACCCGGTGCTTTCCACTGCATAGCTATGAGGCACCTGTACAGCACCAATGCCAGGCCGATACACTGATATGTTCGTTTGCGTTTTTTAGGATAGGGTGCTATGCCCAGTAGGCATAAGTCAGGGCTGGGGGATAGTGTAGTGTCTGTCCAATCAGCAAGTAACGCTATTATATCAATCCATGTGTTTCGAATTGGGAGACATTCCCATGTCATATGGTAGAAAGTGGCCTCTTCTGTGCCGCATCTGGGGCATGTCTGTGGCGATCGGGGAAACATACGCGTTATGCGATGCGGTGATAAGTATGTCTGATGCACGTAACTAAACTGCGTGTACCGGAAGCGGGGGTTGCGCGAAACCTCGTAAGTCATTTTCATAGCCTGTTCCCATGAGTTTAGTGTTAGGGGTTCAGGTAGCATGCAATCCCATCTATTTTTTTGCCTGTTCCTGTTTGTGTTCGGTCTGGGCAGCGAGGATGTTGTATATATTAGATATGCTTGTTGGGACGGTGATGCTCCCCAACAGCTCGTGGAGCAAAGGGGAGACATCAGGTTCCAAGTTGCCGCTTTTCCACCACGCTCGCATTGCCTGTCGGACTGCTCCGTAAGCTATGAATCCCCCTTGACCCAACGCATGTTTTTCAGCTAATGCCTCATATGTTTGGAGTTGCCCATCTTGGTAGATGTCCCCAAATGTGTGTATGCCTCTGCTTGCCCATGTGTTCAGACCCACCTTGGTCGCTATTTTCGCCAATGTCGGTTGAGTCAACATTGGGATCCTCGGGGAGTATTGTGGGTTTTTATCGCGTAGCAGTGCATATCGGCCCCAGGCCCAGTGCGCAGTGGTCAGCAGTATATTACGTGTGTATCTGGGGCCGACGCGGTTCATGAGGTATTGTAGAACCTCAGTGCCGCCGAGATCCAGTAACACCCGCTGTGTTTCCGCGCCGGTGGGATTTCCAGTCCAATTAGATATCCATTGTATATGGGCAGCTGCATAGTAGACTTCGAATTTGGTGGCCCCCAGTCCCCCCAATTTAAGCGGTTGGAGCACTTTAGTTAATGCGACCCGTCTGCGGCCATTGCCCCATATTAGATCCATTAGTAAACTGTTCAATTGTTTGAAGAAGGAGCCAGGCAATGCCAGCGGCAGTGCCATGAAGAAATAGAGGAGGCGCAGCAGTACTGTCATCTTTGCTATGGCTACACTGCCCATTGGGGACAGTGGGAGTGAGCACCAGAAGGCCCGGGAACCCCTAGTTGATCTAATCACTTGGCCGAGGTTACCATCTCTTAAATCACGACTATCATGGTATATATTTATACCCAGATATTTAAATGTGGTATAGCACCATTTCAGATCACCCGGATTTGATGGCGTTCTGAGTACTTCGGGGACTGGGCGCATAGGGAATATGCACGATTTTGCCCAATTCACCGTTAACCCGGCCACCGAGCCAAATGTTTGTAAGAGATCCAATAGGCCCGGGAGGGCCACAGCATGATCTCGAAGAAAGATCAGCGCATCATCTGCATATAAGGAGACTATCCGATGCGTCCAGCCTCCAGGACGCCCCAGGCAGGGGCCATTGTGCGGCCAGTGGTTCGATAGCTAGTGCAAATAAGAGCGGGTATAGCGGGCATCTCTGTCTGGTGCCTCTTCCTATGTTGAATGTGTTGGAGATCGTGTCGCCCGTCTTAACTCTAGCCGTTGGGCCAGAGTATAACACTCTCACTCAGCCAATATAAGTTTGCCCGAAGCCCATACGACTAAGTGTTTCTGTTAGGAACGGCCATCCCAGCGTATCAAACGCTTTTTCTATATCTAATGAAACTGCTACTTGGTGCCAATCATCTTCAGGAGAATTTCCCATCAGGCGCAGTAAGTTCCTGATGTTACTAAACGTGCTGCGACCAGGGATGAAGCCCGATTAGTCTTGATGGACCAACTCCGAAACACATGGGAGCAGGCGGTTGGCTAGTATTTTGCCGAGTAGTTTGCAATCTGTATTTAGCAATGATAATGGTCTATACGAGCGAACATCCAATGGGTCACGGCCTGCTTTCGGCAGTACCGCTATCAACGCCTCGCGGCATGTATCAGGGAGCTGGGCCTGTTCTAGAGCTTCCTTTAGCATTGCTAGGTATGGGGCCAATGTCTGGGATGAAAACGTGCTGTAGTATTCGATGGGTATACCATCGCTGCCGGGTGCTTTGCCATGTGTTAATTGCTGCAGTGCTCGTTGGATTTCAGTTATGTCTATCGGTCTGTCTAGCTCTGTCGCCTGTGAGGCAGTAAGGCGGTTCAAGGTGATGCCGCTGAAGAAGTCATTTAGTTGGGCGTTAGTGGGTGGAGGCCGTGCCTGGTATTATGAGCTGTAGTACTCTCTAAAAGCATTATTTATCTCCGCCTGTGTATTAACTATCAGTCCTGTTTCCAGCCGAATAGCGCCTATGGGAGGGTTCCGACGTTCATTATTTGTGAGCCATGCTAATAATTCACCGGATCTGTCGCCTTCTGCATGTGTGCGGGCCATGTAATGTCGGTAGTCAAAATGTCTGAGTCGGGTGTCTGTCTCGGTCCATTTGGAGCATATACTAGTGAGCTTCGCTTGTGTTATCGTGCCTTTTGCGAATTCGCGTTCGGAGGAGTGGATTTCTTGTTCTAACGCTCGGAGTTCGCGCGTTAATGTTTGACGTATTCCTACTGTCGTTGATATACATACCCCCGTTATAACTGTTTTGTGTGCATCCCATTCAATGGCCCTGGAGCTAGTTGTCCCAGCGTTTGACGTGAAATATGCTGAGATGTGCGTGGCTATGTCTTTCCTAAAAGGGGGGTCTTGTAATAATTGAGTTTGCAGTCGCCAGGTTGGAATACCGGAGCGGGGCCTGCCCCATCTTATTTGTGCTATAAGTGGGCAGTGATCTGAGATTACTTTGGCAGAGTCCTCTGCGTTCATTATTTCATGTGTTAGGTTTTGTGAGGTGAGGATGAGGTCGATTCGGGTATGTAGTAGGTGTACTGGGGAATAGTAGGAGTATTCTCTTTCATGTGGGTGCATGTGCCTCCATATATCAGTCAGGCGACGCTCTTCCATCCATGTGCCTAACATCTGAGAATTTTTCGCTGTTGGGGCGGCCACAAGTGGGGGGTGTGAATTGTCCTTATCTACATGTGGGACACAATTCATGTCCCCACCCCATATACAGGGTGTAGTTAGGTCATTGGTTAATTGCGATACCTTTTTTTGTATAAATTCACCTTGTTTAATGTTCGGAACATATAGCCCGTGTATCACGAGCTCTTCCCCATCCAACAGACCCTTTAATTGTACAAACCTACCATCCTTGTCTTTTATGCTGTGTTGTACTGTGTATGGGACACCTGGAGCTATCCAGATCAGCACCCCTCAGGCAAAGGACGAGTCACCAGAGCTATATATTGAACCCGCCCAGCACTTTTCCAACCGAGCAATGTCTGCAGGTGTAATGTGTGTTTCCTGGAGTATTGCTATGTGTATATGGTGGCGCTTTAAGTGTGCATGTATTCTATTGCGTTTATTAGTTCCGGCCATACCCTTCACATTCCAAGTTATTATATTATATATGGGTTCCTTATTCATTGTGTGGTGTAGTGCCATAAGGAGCTATCTGTGCAATTCCCGCATTGCCAATCCGTGTTCCTGCACCCCCCGCCACGACCCCACCAGCCCGCCCTGGGAATCCCCCCCCAACCACCCACCAGTAACCCGCGCACCGAAGGGGAAAGAGAAAGCCCATAGTGGGTTTGAAGAAGAAAGGAAAAAGGAAAATAAAACAACCAAAAGGATATTCCGGACAGTGTCCGTTTGTTAAACAAAGTGGCACAACCGGTGCCTAAAGTGGCATCCAGGGAAGTCAGTTCCATTCGGATACCGTTCAGGTGTAATGGGACGTGGATTAATCAAGGTTGGGCCCTTGGGTGGCCCACCTTCAGGATGTTTCATTGCCTCTGCGATCCCATGTCTGTTGGTTCAGTGTTCAAAGATTCAGCCGCCACTTCCGATGTTAATGGCAACTTCTTCCTCTCCAATATCCTTTGTAGACTTCAGAAAGATAACCCCAAGGTGGAGGGACAGCCACGTCCCGGTCGTTGTGGCGACCAGCGGTGGCACCACGGGCGCCAGTCATAATCATCTAAAGTTCGTCCGCGGTGTGAGGTCCGGCCCCACCAGCAACGGGGAGGGGGATGGGCTTGAGTCTCCCCCATGTGAGGAGGTGTCATTAGTATCCGTTTCACTCCTGGCGTCCAGCAATGCACGAGCAAATGAATTGGTATCTTTTAAGATTTGTGCTTGATCCATTGCCATTTGTGCCTTTGTGGGCGGGATGAGGCTTTAGATTTTTTCTTCTTTCTGGAGCTAGCGGTAGACCATTCTTCAGTTAGTGCGTCTTCCTTGGCAGGGTCGACCAAACCTTTAGCATGGATCCATGTCCGTGCATCTTCAGGCGTGGGAAACATTAAGGTCTTTTCATCCATGACTATGCGCAGACTTGCTGGAAACGTGAGAGAGTAAGTGATGCCATTTTCTCGTAGCAATTGTTTGATCTTGACATAAGCAACTCTCCTATGCTGTACCTCCATCGTATAATCTGGGTAGGCCGTTACCCTGCTGTTTTCCAGAGTGATATGGTTAGATGTTCTAAAGTGTTGGAGGACCAAGTCTCTGTCCCTGTAGTTTAGGAATCGTGCTATTAGCGGGCGGGGTGGCGCTCCATGGCGAGGTGGTCTGCTCGGGATTCTGTGTGCCCTTTCTATCACTGGAGTTGTAACAGGGTCCTGTTCTTTAAGTGTGTTTTTCAGCCAGGTCTCTAAGAACGCCTCTGCTTTGGGGGATTCAATTCGCTCTGGGATGCCGAGGAATCTGATGTTGTTACGTCTGGACCGCCCTTCAGCGTATTCAGCCCTGCGTTGCAGTTGAGCTATGTCCAGCTCCATTTGTTGCATTTTAGTTCTCATGTCCGCTACTTCTGGCTGGACCATTTTTAGGTATCGTTTCAGTATTATGTACCCTATCTGTTAGTTTGCGATGGTCAGCGCGCAGCAATGAGACTTCCAATACCGCAGCGTCAGTTTTCCCTTCCAGTGATGATTTAGTGTCCATTATTGCTTGCATGATTTTATCAAACTGGAGGGAGTGCGCACGTAACGTTTCGTTCAGCTGGAGAAGTGTGGTCGATTGCATGTCCACATGACCCGTTAGCGAAGGAGGGTCTCCATCTCTCAGAGTCCCCGTTTTGGGGTGTTTTGGTTTGACCATGTTCTTCTTGGGGATCCGCCCTATTCGTTCTGTTGGGGTTGATAGCCAGTATTTACTGGGGGTGTCCGCCCTTGCCCCTCCTTATTTCTTTTATTATTACCTGTTGGGATTGAATCGCTTCCGAGCCTGGTGGTGAGATGGTTCACTTATACAATTGGTCTACCATTGCGACTGATGCACTCCATGCCGTGGTGGGGAATATCACCCATTGGGCCCCCCGTGTTCATCCCAGTGCGTCCTCAAGTACTGTCAAATTGGGGATCAGGGAGGGATCGCGTCTCATTCTGGTAATGGTGTCCACATAGCTCCCCCTGAGTCACTCCGTGCTAGCGGGCATAGGCCTTCTCCGGTTCCCAGGCGCCCCCTACCCAGCTATCGCACGTCTCGCCAAGCTGGACCCGATTGGATCGGGTACGATGCGTAGTACGCCTCTCCGGGGTGGGGGGGGGGGGGGAAACCTGCGGTTCAGGCTCCCCAGTGATCCTGCAGTTTTAATCAATGGAGGTCCCAGTGGGAGGTCCGGGAGGCGGAGGGGAACCGCAGCGAGCCCTCACGGCACAATCAGGTAAGGCCCGTGGCTCCGCAACAGGGCCGCGGCGTCGCTTCCGCCCCCGCGTCAACTAATCTTCAGCGGGCCTCAGGTCCGGGGTTCCTCCGCGCCCGTCACATGGATTCACCGATCCATCAGGCGGGGCCAGCAGACGGGCCTCGGTCGCCGCGCGCAGCCGCCCGCGACAGTCAGGCGCTCAACTGGGTCGCTCGGCCGGTATGGAGCACACCCGCCAGGGTGGGGGGCGTCCCCCGCGCCGCGGCCCCAGCAACAAGCCGAGGAGCGTCAGCAGGGGGCCCAGGGGTCCGGGCGTCCACTGGCTCCTGCCCCAGTTCGACACTTGATGTGTTTGGGCGAGGCCCGTGGATCAGGGTAATGGCGGCGGCGCCGTCTCCACGGTTCTGGCTCCTCCGTGTGTGCCGTACCCTCCGGTCCGAAGCTCCCCCAATTTGTCCACCGGTGTTAGGAGAGGTCTCTACTCCCATCTGACTCAATTTGGGATACGGCAGGGCACAGAATCTTAGTTCGTTGGTGGGCCGTGAGCGGAGCTCCTCAGTTAAGCATCCGCTCCGGCAGCCATCTTCGCCACACCCCCTTCTTTTTTAATGCTAATAAGCCCCCACTAAAAGAGAACCTAAAGCCTCATGTGGCAGGGTGCAGTGTATTTAAAAAGTATGTAAGTTTTAAATAAGTATACAAGTACGTTTTATTTGTCTTGATTGTGAAAAACTCCAAAAGTCTTTTCTTCACTGTGGTAAGGCCTATATGTCCAATTGACTGAAACTGGTTCCCCTTATTACATTAAAAAAATGCTGAATTCTGATTGGGAGCAGATTTACATCCAAATAAATTGTAATTTAAAATCTTCTTTAATGGTGAAGTCAGATTTCAAGTCAGATTTCTAAAAATGCCACTTTTAGAAAGTTGGCATTTTCTTGTCCCAACTAACTGTGCCTTTCTGCCAGTGTCGTGGATCACATGACTGTGAATTGCTCTGGTGTTAGGGGCGTTTGTGTATTGCTTTCAGACAGTTTAAAGGGACTTAGGTGTGGACAGGATGGGCCATCCTGGCTGGATGTTTGGGAGGGGCTGAACCCTGCCCCATTTACACTTTAAAAGGCTTTGCCTATTGCATACACAAAGAAACCTGACACCAGCCCTGCTCTGGGTTTTGTCACCTCAGACTGTATGGATTGTTGACCAGGGAAATTACTTTAAAAAATCAGTTGTGGGGGTAGGTTAGGGAGTCCCTGTACACAAAGTCTGGCATCAGGTATAAACATAGGGACCTCTAGAGCCACTCATCAGAACACTGCTGGACCTGTGGAAGATTCAAAAGAAGGACTGCCTTGCTGCCAGAGGACTGTCCTGCTGCTTGAAGAAATGCCTTGCTGTCTGAGAAGGAGGGTTGGACCTGCTTCCCTTCATCCCAGGCTACCCAGAGTGTCTCCAGTTGTCATTTGTCTGGCCTCCTGTGTGAACTACAGGGAAACAACAAGCTTCAGAGGACTCCCTGCAGCAGCCCAGCTGTAATTGGACCTGCCTGAGCCCTGCTGCTGGCCTTTGCTGGATAGAGTCCTGATCTCCAAGAGGTGGATCCCAGGTCTTGGACACATGGCTGTCATCAATGGAAGGTCCTCCAAGAAGGAAAGGTTAAAATCTTAAAGTATTGGCTCTTCTTGACTGCAAATGGTCCCGTTTGCAGTAAAACTCTGCCACCCACGAGGAAGACCAAAGTGAAGCTCTGTTGAGACCTGCTCTTCCTGCCGACAGCGACCATCTGCTGTGACAGGCACTACACTTCATACTATAGCAATGACAGGGCATGATGACTGGATCTTTGTGCTGCATTGGTGAACACTTGAAATGCTTGACCTTCTCTTTGTGCCTAAAGTCTCCTCCCTGCGGCCTCCTTCCAATGCGAACAAAACTGTTAGCGCTAGACTTGAGAAGATAACTTTTTAGCGGGACTAACTTGGTCCCTGTTCCGACATGCACTCCTTCGCAGACAGCCTGAACTTGTGACTTTCCCCTGGCCTAACGTGACAAGATGACCTTAACTGATGCTTTGTGCTTTTGGGCACTATTTTCACCATAAACTTTAAGATTCAATATCTTTGGTTTGACTGATTGGATTTTTTGTCGCTCTGGTATAATTTTATTTAATACCATTTGCCCTGTTTTTCTAAATTGGTTTGTGATTTTTCTTGTGTTATGTTTTAACTTTTTTAACTGTTTTTGTGCTGAATACTTTACATATTTCCTCTAACTTAAGCTACCAGAGGGTCAAGAACAGGTTAATTTAGTGATTTTGTGGTTTATCATAATAAGGATTGTGCTTGTTGCCTGAGTGGGGGTTCCCCCCCCGCCCTCCACACCCCAACCAATAACTCAGTTTCTGAGCCTTCGCCATCTATGAACCCAGAATCTGGAACAACATCCCAGTATGCACGTGGACCATTCCAGCCCTCCTCCAGTTTATTCTTTCCTCTTTAAAGAACACTACATCACAACACACTAACAGTACACTTCCCTCAGAACCCACTTACCTCATCAGTCATTCATTGACTGTATTTTTGCCTTTGATGATAAAAAATGCACCGCTCTTTTTTGCTACATCTGCACTGCACACATACCACATACGTACATACATGCACCTCTCTAGAAATCCATCATCAGAGTGCAAGACCCAGCATACATTTTCAACAGAGTGAAACCAAGAACCACATGAACACACTCACACAAACACATATGTATCGCAAAATATATGATACTTTGCAAGCTGCATATTTGAGACCTCCTGCGTTTTAATGACCACTGATGATACAGAACCTCCGTTTATTTGATCATTCCTAAAATCTATGTGTTTGAATGTTAATTGAGTAGCATTGTTATAAGTGCTATTGTTTTAAAAAGTATTTAGGTTTGAAAGTGCTTTGGAGGGGGGTCATGAAAATAAGCAGCTCACATAGTCCGAAAGCAGAAGACGCAAAGGGTTTTCTCAGTGCGAGTCAGGATTTAAGAGCCGTGACACCAAATGCAGAGGATATGCAGTTTCTGTACTACAGAGACAAAAATGCAGTCCTGCAACATGTCTTCAAGATTGCTTTTACATTCCCAAATTACACATAGCAGGTCCTGTGACGCCAATGGCTTTCAAAGTGGTGAAGCTGTAGTTAATGGTGATGTGGCTCAAGCACATTCTCCTATATGTGATTAAGCTTGAAGGTCATACTTGAGGAAAGGGCTCACTTCTCCACAGGCTTGGAAGCTGTCTGAGTTGCTCTTGATGTGTGAAGTTGTGCCACTCCAGAGAGTTGCCACAGACCGAGTTGGCTTACCTGGCTCTAGGTTCAGCAGAAGAAGACCTTCAGGACAACAAGTTAAACAGGGACTGTAGAGCAGTTGCTGATGCAGCATAGGGCTGTCGTTCAGTGGGATGCTATACTAAGAGAAGACCTCTCAACCAGACCAGGAACAAGCCATATCAGTGAAGAAAAAGAAGAAAGCCAAACTGATGGAGGACACAGTGGAGGGAAGCAGAACGGAGGGTGGCACATGTCAAGGGCATGCTGATGTTAGCGAAAAAGGTTTTCACTGAGTATGCTTGTTTTGGTAGTGTTGGGGTATTAATCGCTGAAAACGAGCAGTTCTTAACTTGTGGTCTGTGGACCAGGGGTTTTGGTGCCTATTCAATTGGTATATAGGCCCATATGACCTCAAAACATTATTTTCTGTCAATAAAAATAAGCTTTTGGCATAAACAGTTTGTAGCAAGGTGGTAGTATTATGTGGTATGACTGGGGAGTGGGGGGCACTTACCATGTAATACTAGCACATTAGCCAATAGTTGACCCTGGGATCATACTAATAAACCTTGGCTCAGTCCTGGCAGTGTGGCAGAGAGCAGTGAGGCTACTTAGAGGAACATTTGTAAAACATTTCACAATAACAACATGGACAATAAGTAAATGGCATGACTCGAAAGAAATCTGACTCCAATTTAGAAAAATAAAGCAGAGTTTTATATAAATTTAGGCACCAAAATTAACTTGTTTAAGTTACACACAACCGGAGTTATGAAGTTTAGAAGCTTTGGAAAATCTGGTATTTTCACTGTTTAAATGGCTCCCATTGATGTCAATGGAAAAGATCAATGTGCGCACTTGGGCACTTGCAGGGTGAGCTCCGGGGAACCCACTTGGACTTAAGGTTGAGACCAAGAGTCAACAGTCAGTATCTTCTTATCTTGCCCAGGAAGTCCGGGTGCAGAGGTGTTTTGGCTGTCCTTGGTGCTGACGGATCAGCGGCGGCTGGTGCATTTGCGCGACTTGGCAAACAGGTACTTGGAGGTGGGAACACACTTTCACTCTTTGGATGTAGATGTCTTTGGGGGGCTAGGACCAGTAATTAACAGTTGGAACTTCGCCACCACATCCGGGGCTCCGGGTGCAGAGGTGGGGTCTAGCTGTCAATCACAGGAGAGTTTGTGCCAAAGCTGCTTTGCTGCTCCTCTCAAGATCACTGTTTCTGGGTGCAGAACCACAGGAGAGATGTTGTTGCCAACGTCGGTCTCTATGCTGGGGATCTGCTCTGGAGTTCGGTATGTCCAAATGGCCATCGGTATCCAGATTGTTGATAAACACACCTTTGTAGCTGCAAAGGTGGTCTGCTGGTACTTCGGCAGCTAGAGGTCGTCTGGCGGGGAGTAGAGGCTTGAAACTTGGCAGAGGCCTCACTCCTACTCTTTGGGTGCTGGATACTGAGTTTCTTGAGGCTCACTCACACAGAGCCTGACAGGTTGCATGTATTTGACTTCAGCATGGCAGTTACTCCTGCAATTTACAGTGACGAGTTTTCTCCCTGGGCACACGTCGGTGGCTCAGTTCCAGTGGTGGTCTTTGTAGGTCACTTCTGTGTCCTTTCTTCGTGCTGCGACTGGAGTCCATGGCCTGTTGGCGTTGACAATGTCTTCTTTATTCCTCTTCTTCTTTGCAAGTTAGAACTAACTTTTGGTGCCAGGGGGTGTTAAGGTTGAGGGGATAGTGGCCAATGGGCTGCTAGTCCCTGTGGCTAGCCCGCCCCTATAGTGACCACTTCCTGTGAGAGTGGGTCACTTTCCTACCCAGAATCCACTAAAGCTAAGGGTTGCAAAGATGGCAGAATGCTTCCCTGGCTGGGCAGACCCCCTAGCCCACCCTAAAGGTGTGGCTAGCTGTTTGGGGGTGTACGCCTCCTGCATAGCTAATTTACCTGCCTGTTGGGCTAGACAGGGCGGGAAGGGCTTTGTCGTCCATTGTGGGACAAGTAATTACACTTCAAGGGCAGATGAAGCCTTTGAGGCTCACCACCTGGATTACACTAGCCAGGAGGGAGGAGGTGTGATCTGCCTGCCCAGGCAGTTTGTCTCCATCCTGTGGAAGTGCTGGCACAACCAGCAGGAGGGAAGACTCATGTCTGTAGTGGCAGAGGATCGAGAGAGCCCAGAAAACAGTAGAGAGCTTGGTAACTTGGTGGGCACCCTTTAAGGGTGGCACCTGCTACTTAATCCTGAGCATGGACATCATGCTCAGGGATTAAAAGAAAGATGTTTAATACCAAACATGGGGGAAACGGCCAGCCATCACGGGGCTGGACATCTGGGAACTGCCTATAAGCCAGTACATGTTATCCTACGAGCCACCGGTTACTCGTAGTAGCATTATGTTTTAAATGCTCTCACGGGGTCATTTATGCTCATGCATATATGTCCTCACTCATAGTACAGTGCACCCTGCCTCCCGGGCTATAGAAGGCCTGCCTTAGGGGTGACTGACCTATACTGTGGGCAGTAAAGGGACTGTACCTGCACCTGGTGTGGGCAGAGACTCACTCAAGCAACAGCCTGCTTGTGCAGGCTGACATGTTAGCTCTGCAGTCTCACTTTTACTCAGGTCACACAGGGTGGCACAATCAGTGCTGCAGTCCTGGTGACTCCTTTACCACCTTTGTTTTGGGTACCAATGGTAGCAATTACTAGGGACTTACAGGGGTGGTAACATCCTTGCCAACTGGCCTATGCAATTGAACATACAGTTTAAGGGAAAGAGCACAGATACTGAGGTCTGGTTAGCAGGTGTCAGTATCCTAACAGGTCAAAAACAACAGCACCAAGCAGCAAAAATGAGGGTATGGGGGACCATCTAAAAAAGGGCACTTTACAACATAATTGTGTAAGGATGCTTATTCCGAAAAGATTAATACTTGAAGTCTACTGTAGTGCCTCACCAGTGTATTTGGCATATGTATTTATAAATCAATAATATGTGTAAGCAAATAGTCATAAACATTAAAAAAATGTTTTCAGTTAGAAGCTGATTGCTAGTTCAGAATGCTGCATGTGTGAATACACACAGTCACTGTTTGCATGCATTCAACCACTTTCCCATCTCAGTTAGCTAGAAAATCTGCACCCTTGGAGAGCCTGTGCTCTAACCCCTAAGTGAGCTATGCATTTATATGCTGGTAGACGTCTCGAAACACCCTTTCAGGCTTCAAGTTCTCCTAACCACTGTTTTACAGGCTACAAGCATCTTCATTTCTTTTGTTGTTGGAAAGGAGGCACCTTTTTTTTTTTAAGCAGAGCTGAAATACTTCTATAGGCAGGATATGACTTCCCAATAGGGAACATGTACTCTTGCATAATGAGCAGATGGATTTCTAGGTATTATGCTGTCACTGTCTTTGTTGCCTTTTTACACCAAGAACCTGCAGTTTCCAGCTTTGTCCATACCAAGCTCAGCTGGTGCCACTTGACTGTCGAAGGCTGATCTCAATCGAGTTATTACTTGTTTCCCACCACTTCTGCTGGGAATTCTGATGTCACATGATTTCCTAATGTTTGTGAATACGAACTGGGTCCTATAATGATGTGTAGTTGCTCTCATATTTCAACATAAAGCTGAAGAAGAAAGTAGTTAATTTCATGTAGTGTGTACTTGTTTGTGTATTTCGTGTATTATTGTTGAGGTGCAAATCATAATAATGGGTTGGGGTCAATGTTCCCTGTAAGGCGCGCGCGAGCGTGCGCGCACCTTTCCTTCCCCCATCGCGCAGGCCCCTTTGGCAAGCGCGCACGTTGTGCTGTTATCAAATGTTCCACCATTCCTATACTTTGTGGTAGTTTATATGCATTATCACTTTCTAAGCCTAAATAAGCCTTTTAGAGCGATATACGTGCTCCCCTAAGGCAGATAATGCTCCTATTTGAATCTGGATTGAAGTCAATGAAAACAGCGTTTAAA